>NC_091150.1:8956816-9014316 GCF_040958095.1 Procambarus clarkii | reverse complement strand
TACTGCACCAAGATAAGTATGAGTAAGTTACAAGGCTTCTTCCGCCCCTTCCTTGCATGCTTTACCTGCGGGAAGTTAGAAGTGTCTGGGGGCAAAGGTAGCAGTAAACACAAGAAGAAGACCCGTCGGGGTCAGGTGACCGAGGACAGATCTTATGACTGGCCTAACGAGGGCTGGGAAGATAGACAAGATGTGGGCCGCTGGATATTCCGCGGAGACCGGGCCGCCTTCACCAAACGACGCCATCAAACAGAGGAAATGTTGAAGGCTGCCAAGATCTTTGACTCGCAACACAGAAAAGTTATTTTTTCCACCAGATTCTTAGGTTTACTCCGACTCTTTGATACCGCAGAAACCTCGCTTCTTACAGGTCCGCGTTCGATCCCCGGCGTTCCGCCCCTCACCAGACGATGTTCTGATATTCAAAAAGTCTTAAAAGATGAGAACATTTTTGTTCCCTTACATATTAAGAAAAATGTTTACGAAAGATACTTGGATTCTTCAGTCCAACAACTTGGGCTCGTCGATAGCGCAGAGGCCTCGCGTCTCACAGGTGTTTGTTCGACCTCCGACAGTCGAAGTGGTTGGGCACGATCCCTTCTCTCCATCCAATGTCAGTGCCATATCATTAAGTTTCTTTCAATTACCATTCTAGTATACTGGCTTAGGGCTTTAGCCTCGTGCTGACCAAACTAACCTTGTTTATTGAGTCAGCCAATGACTTATGGCTTATCTTTACATAACGATTTTGTCTAAAATATTCACCACAGTTAATATGGATATTTTATGATATTTATGTAACCCAGAACATATCTGTTTAGTTTTTCAATACAACTGCATGAACATGAAAAAGTGCATCAGGGTGAAAGAAACTCTGTCCATTTTGTTTCTGCCATCACAGGGGATCGATACCGGACCCTATGATTACGAGTCCATAGCGTTGTCCACTCAGCTATCAGGCCACCGGAGGGACGTGAGTGTGTGTGTGTGTATTTACCAATTTTTATTCCCCTAGTTGTACTTACGGGGGTTGATCACTGCTTTTTCGGCCCTAACCCCTTGATGAATGCGTGTACTTACCTAGTTGTACTTACCTATTTGTGCTTGCGGGGATTGAGCTCTGGCTCTTTGGTTCCGCCTCTCAACTGTCAATCAACTAGTGTAAGGTTCCTGAGCCTATTGGGCTCTATCATTTCGACATTTGAAACTGTGTATGGAGTCAGTCTCCACCACATCACTGCCTAATGAGTTCCTTTTGTTAACTACTCTGACACTGAAAAAGTTCTTTCTAACGTACCTGTGACTTATTTGGGTATTCAGTTTCCACCTGTGTCCCCTAGTGCATGTGCCCTTTGTATTAAAAAGCCTGTCTATATCGGCCCTACCAATTCCTTTGGGAATCTTGTATGTGGTGGTCATGTTCCCCCTACCTCTTCTGTCTTCCAGCGACGTGAGGTTTAATTCCTGTAGTCTCTCCAAGTAGTTCATACCTCTCATTTTGGGTACTAGTCTGGTGGCAAACTTTTGAAACTTTTCCAGTTTAGTCTTATGCTTGACTAGATATGGACTCCATGCTGGAGCAGCATACTCCAGGGTTGGTATGACATATGTGGAATACAAAGTTCTGAATGATTCCTTTCACATGTTTCTAAAGGCCGTTCTTATGTTGGCCAACCTGGAATATGTGGCTGATGTTATCCTCTAGATAGCTTCTGGGAACAGGTCTGGCGTGAAATCAACCCCTAAGTCTTTCTCTCTCTCTCTGTCTCTGACTCTTGAAGAATTTTATCTTCCAAATGATACCTTGTATCTGGCCTCCTGCAACACCCTACTATGTAAAAATGTACTCTTCATTTCATTACATTTGCTTGGGTTAAACTCTAATAACAATTTACTCGACCATTCCTTCAGTTTGTCCAGGACCTCTTGAGGCCTCAAGCAGCCCTGCTCTATCTCAATCCTTCTTTAACAAAGTGTCTGTAAACATTGAGAGGAATGAACCTTTACATCAGAAATATCATTTACGTATATCAAAAACAGGAAAGGTCCGAGTACAGAGCTCTGTGGGACTCCATTGGTGACTTCATGCCAATCTAAGGTCTCACTCCTCACTATAACTCTCTACTTCCTATTGATTAGGAACTCCCTTATCCACTGGAGCACCTTACCAGTTACTCCTGCCTTTCTCTCCACCTTATGTACCAGCCTCTTTTGGAGTACTGTGTCAAAGGCTTTTCGACTGTCCAAAAAATGCTTCTCTTTCTTCCTCAATCTTTGTCACCTGGTCGTAGAATTTTATTAAGTCAGGTAAGGCAAGATTTACCCTCCCTGAACCCATGTTAACAATGGGTTAACGATGGAAAGTTCCTTCTCTCCAGATGCGTTACTAGGTTTTTTTCTCACGATCTTCTTCATCACCGTGCATGGTATACAAGTTAAGGACACTAGCCTGTAGTGTTCCTCTTGTCTGTCACCCTTTTTGTATATTGGGACCACATTACCCAATATCTTACCCAATATCTTTAATATTTCTGGTAGGTCTCCCATCTCCAGTGACCTTCTATGCACTATGAAGAGTGGCAAGCAAAGTGTCTCTGCACACTCTTTCAATACCTATGGTGAGATTCTGCCTGGACCAACAGCACTTTCTCATATCCAGATCCAACATGTGTCTCTCTTGACCTTATCTCTCGTAATTTCGAACCCTTCCAAGGCCGCCTGGTTTACTCTCTCTTAGTGCAGTGACCTCACCTTGTTCTATTGTGAAGACCTCCTGGAACCTCGTGTTGAATTCTTCACACACCTCTTTGTCTTTCTCTGTATACCTGTCATCGCTTGTACTAAGTTTCATTACCTGTTCTTTCAATGTTGTTTTCCTCCTGATGTGACTGTGGAGAAGCTATGGTTCAGTCTTGGCTTTGTTTGCTATATAATTTTTATTATTTTTCTCTGCTTCTCTTTTCTCACTATCATACTCATTCCTGGTTCTCTGGAATCTCTCTCTGCATTCTGGTGTTCTGTTATTTTGGAAATTCCTCCTCGCCCTTTTGTTCAGTTCCTTTGCTTCCCATATGTGCCCTAATAAACCATGGGTTCTAGTTTTGCTTCTCGGATTTTTCTTTTTGGGCCGGGATAAACCAGTTACTGCCTTTTTGACACTTTTGGGTGACATAGTCCATCATATCTTGTACATACTTAGCTCTGAGGTCTGTGTCCCATGGTATTTCCCTTAGGAAACATCCTATCTCATCATAATTCCCCTTGCGGTATGCCAACATTTTGTTTCCTAGATAATTTTTGGGGGAGATAAATCCAAGCTCTACCAGGAACTCAAAGACCAATACACCGTGACAACTCATTCCCAAGGGTGCTTCCAACTTAACTTCCTTTATATCCCACTCATTTAGGGTAAATATCAAATAGAGCATAGCTGGTTCATCTTCCCCTCTCATTCTTGTTGGTTCCTTGATGTGTTGGCTTAGAAAGTTTCTTGTTGCCACGTCCAGCAGCTTAGTTCTCCATGTATCTGGTCCCCATGTAGGTCTCTGTTCTCCCAGTCTATCTTCCCGTGGTTGAAGTCTCTTATGATTAGTAGTCCAGATCCATTCCTGCTAGCAACAGAAGCTGCTCTCTCTATTATGCTAATGGTGACCATGTTGTTTCTATCATATTCCTGTATGGGCTTTCTGTCATTTGGTGTTGGATTATATATGACTACGACTATAATTTTTTGTTCTCCAGTAGCTATGGTACCTCTTATGTAGTCACTGAAATCTTCACAGCCCTGAATAACCATCTCCTCAAAATCCCAGCCTTTTCTTACCAGAAGAGATGCACCACCACCTCCTCTTCCTTCTCTCTCTTTCCTCAGAACATAGTAGTCCTGTGGAAACACTGCATATGTTATGTTTTCCGTCAGTTTCGTTTCTGTGAGTGCTAATATGTCTAGGTTTTCTTCTAGTACCCATTCTCCAAGTTCATTTGTTATATATGTAATCCCATCTATGTTAGTGAATATTACCATGAGACTCTCTTCTGTCCCTTCTCATGTCCCCTTCTTGGCGAGTGTTCAGCTGATAGAGAGAGCTGTTCCATGGGTGTGAGGATTTGTGAGGTGGATAACAGGGTCTCAGAGGATACTGGAGTGAGAAGTGGGGGATCTAGTGAAGCAGGGACAGGGAGGGTATGTGACGAAGGGGGAGGGAAGACAGGGAGGGAAATGGGAAAGGGGGGACATGGTGGGAGTAGGGGAGGGGTAGCAGGGTGAAAATGGGGTGAGGGGGGTTAGGGAGATTAGGTTGCCGAGCTGAGTGGGAGCATGGAGGGTTCTGGGTAGGTGATTTCTATGCAGAGGAAGGTGGAGGAGTTGCCCTTCCCTCTGGTGTTACTGGTTTGCTGGTTGTGGGTGTCTCCCCCCCTCCCCCTCACCTCTGGGGATGTTGTGTCGGGGGTTGTGATTTCCTGGTTTTCTCCTCTTGCCCAGCACTTCTTCCTTGCTTCTGCCACCATGGCCCTCTCTTCTCTTGTCATGTCCCTCTGGAGGAATACTTATTTGAATTTTCCCATATATTGCAGGTGGCTCTTCCTTGTTAGAATCTTCTCCTTTGCAGGCTCATTTGCAAACATTATCTTTAACACACGGTCTCTGTCCTTTTTGTTCCAGCCCAATCTGAAAACCTTCTCATTGCTATGTTCTGCCTCTTCCATCTCTCGCCCCTTTTTTATTTCATTTACTCTCGCTGTGTCCACATCATCCCATTATGTCCTGTTGGAGCCTTCCTGCTCCTTAATACCCACAGCTACCATAGATCTTTTTCTTTCCAGCAGCTGACTAGTGGATCTTGCTGCTTCCTGTGAGGTGGATGCTTTCATGGCTACCTCCCTCACTGTGAACATTGCTTCCAAGTTCGTTTTTAGCATTTCTGCAAATGTTGCTTGTACAATGGCATTCCCTTCTAATGTACCACTTCCATTCTCTCTCTGGATGATTATCTGAGCCTCAGCCTTCATATTGACCTCTATGAGGATTTTAATCTCCTCCTTTGTGGCTGTCAGCTCGCTTTGCAGGTTGTTTTTTTATTATTCATTTCCTACATCTCCCTCCTGATTTCCTCCAAAACTTTGGAGAACACTTCCTTCATTTGTTAACATTGACTTTTCTCTGTTCCCTTGCTACCTCTCGCTGCCATGTTTGTCCCTGATCCTACTATGTCGTGTCGTGAAAGAGAGAGAGAGAGAGAGAGAGAGAGAGAGAGAGAGAGAGAGAGAGAGAGAGAGAGAGAGAGAGAGAGAGAGAGAGAGAGAGAGAGAGAGAGAGAGAGAGAGAGAGAGAGAGAGAGAGAGAGAGAGAGAGAGAGAGAGAGAGAGAGAGAGAGAGAGAGAGAGAGAGAGAGAGAGAGAGAGAGACAGAGAGAGAGAGAGAGAGAGAGAGAGAAGAGAGAGAGAGAGAGAGAGAGAGAGAGAGAGAGAGAGAGAGAGAGAGAGAGAGAGAGAGAGAGAGAGAGAGAGAGAGAGAGAGAGAGAGAGAGAGAGAGAGAGAGAGAGAGAGAGAGAGAGAGAGAGAGAGAGAGAGAGAGAGAGAGAGAGAGAGAGAGAGAGAGAGAGAGAGAGAGAGAGAGAGAGAGAGAGAGAGAGAGAGAGAGAGAGAGAGAGAGAGAGAGAGAGAGAGAGAGAGAGAGAGAGAGAGAGAGAGAGAGAGAGAGAGAGAGAGAGAGAGAGAGAGAGAGAGAGAGAGAGAGAGAGAGAGAGAGAGAGAGAGAGAGAGAGAGAGAGGAGAGAGAGAGAGAGAGAGAGAGAGAGAGAGAGAAGAGAGAGAGAGAGAGAGAGAGAGAGAGAGAGAGAGAGAGAGAGAGAGAGAGAGAGAGAGAGAGAGAGAGAGAGAGAGAGAGAGAGAGAGAGAGAGAGAGAGAGAGAGAGAGAGAGAGAGAGAGAGAGAGAGAGAGAGAGAGAGAGAGAGAGAGAGAGAGAGAGAGAGAGAGAGAGAGAGAGAGAGAGAGAGAGAGAGAGAGAGAGAGAGAGAGAGAGAGAGAGAGAGAGAGAGAGAGAGAGAGAGAGAGAGAGAGAGAGAGAGAGAGAGAGAGAGAGAGAGAGAGAGAGAGAGAGAGAGAGAGAGAGAGAGAGAGAGAGAGAGAGAGAGAGAGAGAGAGAGAGAGAGAGAGAGAGAGAGAGAGAGAGAGAGAGAGAGAGAGAGAGAGGAGAGAGAGAGAGAGAGAGAGAGAGAGAGAGAGAGAGAGAGAGAGAGAGAGAGAGAGAGAGAGAGAGAGAGAGAGAGAGAGAGAGAGAGAGAGAGAGAGAGAGAGAGAGAGAGAGAGAGAGAGAGAGAGAGAGAGAGAGAGAGAGAGAGAGAGAGAGAGAGAGAGAGAGAGAGAGAGAGAGAGAGAGAGAGAGAGAGAGAGAGAGAGAGAGAGAGAGAGAGAGAGAGAGAGAGGAGAGAGAGAGAGAGAGAGAGAGAGGAGAGAGAGAGAGAGAGAGAGAGAGAGAGAGAGAGAGAGAGAGAGAGGAGAGAGAGAGAGAGAGAGAGAGAGAGAGAGAGAGAGAGAGAGAGAGAGAGAGAGAGAGAGAGAGAGAGAGAGAGAGAAGAGAGAGAGAGAGAGAGAGAGAGAGAGAGAGAGAGAGAGAGAGAGAGAGAGAGAGAGAGAGAGAGAGAGAGAGAGAGAGAGAGAGAGAGAGAGAGAGAAGAGAGAGAGAGAGAGAGAGAGAGAGAGAGAGAGAGAGAGAGAGAGAGAGAGAGAGAGAGAGAGAGAGAGAGAGAGAGAGAGAGAGAGAGAGAGAGAGAGAGAGAGAGAGAGAGAGAGAGAGAGAGAGAGAGAGAGAGAGAGAGAGAGAGAGAGAGAGAGAGAGAGGAGAGAGAGAGAGAGAGAGAGAGAGAGAGAGAGAGAGAGAGAGAGAGAGAGAGAGAGAGAGAGAGAGAGAGAGAGAGAGAGAGAGAGAGAGAGAGAGAGAGAGAGAGAGAGAGAGAGAGAGAGAGAGAGAGAGAGAGAGAGAGAGAGAGAGAGAGAGAGAGAGAGAGAGAAGAGAGAGAGAGAGAGAGAGAGAGAGAGAGAGAGAGAGAGAGAGAGAGAGAGAGAGAGAGAGAGAGAGAGAGAGAGAGAGAGAGAGAGAGAGAGAGAGAGAGAGAGAGAGAGAGAGAGAGAGAGAGAGAGAGAGAGAGAGAGAGAGAGAGAGAGAGAGAGAGAGAGAGAGAGAGAGAGAGAGAGAGAGAGAGAGAGAGAGAGAGAGAGAGAGAGAGAGAGAGAGAGAGAGAGAGAGAGAGAGAGAGAGAGAGAGAGAGAGAGAGAGAGAGAGAGAGAGAGAGAGAGAGAGAGAGAGAGAGAGAGAGAGAGAGAGAGAGAGAGAGAGAGAGAGAGAGAGAGAGAGAGAGAGAGAGAGAGAGAGAGAGAGAGAGAGAGAGAGAGGAGAGAGAGAGAGAGAGAGAGAGAGAGAGAGAGAGAGAGAGAGAGAGAGAGAGAGAGAGAGAGAGAGAGAGAGAGAGAGAGAGAGAGAGAGAGAGAGAGAGAGAGAGAGAGAGAGAGAGAGAGAGAGAGAGAGAGAGAGAGAGAGAGAGAGAGAGAGAGAGAGAGAGAGAGAGAGAGAGAGAGAGAGAGAGAGAGAGAGAGAGAGAGAGAGAGAGAGAGAGAGAGAGAGAGAGAGAGAGAGAGAGAGAGAGAGAGAGAGAGAGAGAGAGAGAGAGAGAGAGAGAGAGAGAGAGAGAGAGAGAGAGAGAGAGAGAGAGAGAGAGAGAGAGAGAGAGAGAGAGAGAGAGAGAAGAGAGAGAGAGAGAGAGAGAGAGAGAGAGAGAGAGAGAGAGAGAGAGAGAGAGAGAGAGAGAGAGAGAGAGAGAGAGAGAGAGAGAGAGAGAGGGAGTGAGTGTGTGAGAGGGGGTGGAACAGAGAGAAGGGGTAATAAAGAAGGTGAGATCGAGAGAAAGAGGGTGAGTGAGAGAGAGATCGAGAGAGGTGAGAGGGAGAGAGCGTGGAGGGCGAAAGTGAGTGATGGAGCAAGAGGGAGAGGGTTGAGAGAGAAAGGGAGAGATAGGGAGAGGGTTGAGTGATGACAGTGTATTAATTAGTGAAAAAATCCACAAGAGTCATGAAAAGTATTCGAACCAACATCCAAGAGCATACCAGATGCTCTCTTAATCGACTGAGCTACGACATGGTCAAAAGAACTGAAACCAGAAGTTCTAATGAACTTACTTGGATCCTGCAGCCTCTCCGAGACACAAACCAGGATTTTACACAATTCCTCCATGCACTTGAGCTATGTCAATAGGCTGCTCTACTGTACAACCATAAAGGTGTTTTGTATTTAATATACATAGAGATACATGAGTCACAGACAAGATTTTGAGATGCTCCATTCTGTCGGGCTGAAAGTCACACCTCTAGAATGTTAATGACCAAATGACCAAGGTCAGGTCGTGTGAAGATGACCTTGTTTATGCTAAGCTCATAATTGCAGGCGGCTAGCCGGAGGTGTCCTTCAAACATGCCGCTAGTTAAGGTGTGGTCTGATAGATGGCCTGGGGCTATCTACTTGTGTGTGGGAGGTGGCGGGGGGGATTTGCTACTAGATTTCCAATAAATAAATAAATACCCAGGAAACTGAACTTTCGGGAGCAATAGGAGAGCAGGGCAGAAGACAGCAGCCGAGATAGGCTGTCGGCCGGACAGGAGTGACTCTGCCTGTCAACTTGAGACCATCCCCTCCCCTTCTCTATTCAACTTCCTAGAACCGAGGCAGTCCTTGGTGAGTTGAACATTAAGGTGACTTAGTCGTGTTCAAAGTGTTGTGTTGATTATCTTGGGGGCAGACAGCTGTAATGGTTCTCAAAGTTTTGTGTAATGACTCACGTTGTTTAGTAATCCTGACAGAGTGAACCTTCAGTTCGAGTGCTTGAATGATGCTACTTATCATTGCTAAAATATATGTTGGTTAACTTAATTGTTTACATTGTCATTAATTTGGTTGCCAAGAACTTTGCGAGTTGAAGCGACACTGCCTCTGAGCTTACTTTTTACATATCCATACCTGGTTAGAGTTGGTACACGAAACAAGATTATGATACAGATGAAGCATACTAATAATGACCTTTTGATAACATCTTTGAGAATTTTTTGATACAGACTAGTTCCATTCCTTGTCTTGTATGTACAAGTACCTTTGTCCTCTCGGGTACCTGGCAGTCGGGAAATTCAGTTACGATCAGTTGATTTAATTTGGCATTGTTGGAGACCCACGACTGGAGAGGCATATTGGCTCCCATTAATTCTCGATTGACCTCATGGTATATGTTCAACAGTTTACTCTCACTGCTGGTTGTTCCTTGAAAATTATCCACATGCAAGTTTTTACTAATTTCTGTTTTGTTTGGGCTATTGGACTTCTTCAAGTGCGTATCTAAGGTAGCTTGAAGCAGAAACGGTGAGGAAGTGGCCCTAAACAAAACAGATGCAAACCTGTAAGTGATTAATTCACTGTTTGGATCGTTAGGATCCTTGATCCATAGGAACTTTGTGTAGTTCCGGTCTTCTTCTTAGAGACCTACGCTAAGGAAAGCCTTGCTGATGTTGACCGTATATCCGTAAGTCCCAATACGGAACTTTAACAACACGTCGTATAGCCTTTGTCTCAGGCTAGGGCCAGTTTGAAGGCAGTCATTTAACGAAACACTACTCTGCCTCGTCTTAGAGCTGCAAGTAAATACTATCCGCAGTGGGGTAGTAGCAGAATTTTTCAGTACAGGGTGGTGTGGCAGGTAGTGCCCTTCCTTTGGGTTATCATTAGTGACAACTTCGATAAATTTATCGAGTTGCTTCTGTAATATTTCTTGATACAACTTCAAGTTCTCAGGCTGTCTTTGTAACCGCAACACCTGTGATCTTAATTGGTTATGTACCATAAAATGGTTGACGTGTAGCTGAGGGTGATTCAGCTTCCATGGTAACCTGACCCAGTATCGATTATCTCTGTAGATAACTGAGTCCAGGTATTGTTTGTGAGTCCAGTCGTCATCTGGGCTAGGTTGTTAAGGGACAGTGCCAAGAGTTGCCAGGGCCCATAGTTTATGTACTGGGGGATCAAGCTCATCCTCGGACATGTCTCTGAATTGCAGTGGAGACTGTTCTCCTAGTCACGCAACCATTACTGGGTTGGCAAGTTGGCGGTCTACGGGTGCGGGTTGTTTCAGCCGTAATACTGGGCCTGTTAGCAAATAGCCACCTGCAGATGGTAACAAGCTCATTCCTTGTTTTCCTTCCTTTCCTTTGATAAACTTATGGTAGACATCTAATCCCATAAGGATTCCAATATTGGAAAGGTTGTCTGACGTGATTTTATCAGCCAAATGGATTCCCTTTTCTTTCAGGAATTTGGCTGTTGTCACTAGACCATATACATACAGGTCTGTTGGGAATCTATCTACTACAAGAGCTTGTATCGTTCGGACATAACCTCCTAAACGTACTTTAGGTCGTACTACCTTGAGGACTCGGGCTCCTGTGTTAGTCAGGAATCCTGCTATGTCTATTCGTGTCTCTCTTACAGGTGTGAGTTTCAGGGCATCTACCAACTCCTTTGAGATAAAAGTCATTTGGGATCCTTGGTCAAATAATCCACATACGGTGGCTTTGGACTCTCCATTTTTAATGATCAATTGAGCAGTGAGTAGAGCTGATTTATGATCAGACCTTGTTGAGAAGACACTTATGCCAAGTAACACAGTACAAAGCTGTTCTGATGTGGTAGTTCCTTCCTCCTTCTGTGGTTTGGCAGACTTTGTACTTGAGTCCCCACAAAGTGCTGTATGGTGTTGACCCTTATGGTACCTATTACAGGTGCGTATTTGAGTTGTACAGGTGTCGGGATTATGTGCCCTTATAAACTTGGTACATTTACGTAACTCCTTGAGTCGTTTTATACGTGTAGCACGATCGGGGTAAACTTTGCAAAAGTATATGACATGTGGTTGTTCACAGAACACACATGGTTTCCAGACGTTAACAGCATCTTGGGGAGTCACCGATTTGGGTGACGCATTAACTGTAGGTTTGGAGGGACCAACTGCATATGTGCCTACACTGCTTTGCTTCCACTTTGGGGAGGGGGAAGTTGTTTTAGATTTGTTTGGAATACTGTTTGTACTCTGTTGTCTACTATTAGTGGTAGACAAAGGTTTAGATGTCACTTTTCCATCTGGGTTATCTCTTTGTCTTTCTATGATGGAACGCAAACCTTCGCTTATCTCCTTTACACTCAGAGAAGATTTGTTATATAAGACAAACAACTTATCCAGTACGTCACTGGGTAATTTGCGTTTCATATGGACTTGGATTATCTAGTCGGATTCGTCCAAGTTGACCTTGTTCTTAAGTGCTTTGAGCAAGGACTCAAGCTCCAATCTAAAGGATTGGAGTGAGTCAGCTGTACTATTTGGAGGGTTAATATCCAACAGCTTCTGGGTTAGAAGTCTGCTAGTCCTTTCTGGCTTAGCATAATTATCCTTAAGAAGCTGTAGGGCATTGTCTTAACCGTCATCAGTGAATGTCAGATCACAGACCAACTGTAACGCTTCATTCTTTAAGACACCCTGTAAATATGTAAATTTTGTCGTCTTTGCAGGCATTAACAATAGAATCCACAGAATCAACAAATTTGTTCCAGAAGTTGTCCCAACTCTCGTCCTTTGTACCAGAGAAAGTTGAGAGACTGAGTGATGGAAATTTGACTTCTGGTTGTGTCTAGTTTTGGGAATCTGTGGCTGCAATATTTGTATTGGCCTTATGTGTGGTTATTAAATCGTCAAAGTGTTGTTACTTTGCATGCATTTCATTTTCGTAATCTGCATTTTCTTGTATTACATCATCCATTGCCTCTTCATTGATATTAGGGGTTGCGAGGATATCCTGATATTTCAGGATTTTTTTGAGCACATGTTGGTATTTGGTCTGTGCATCCTTATAATAGCCTTCCAGTTCTTCGTAATTAACTGGAGTTTGATTACTTAAATCCTCACAATGTTTGATCTGTCGGGTTAAGTGGCCCTTCATGCCAGTGAGGGTCGCTTTTACATTTTTGGCAGTAGACATCATGGCAGTATTTGCTAGCCTTGTTGGACTGTTTCTGGTACTTGAATTAATAGAGCCACTAGTTTCCGAAATGGAGCTGCTTATCTTAAAAAAAACCTACTATATAATCATACACACTATAATTTGAGTGGTAAGCCTGCATCAATGCTGGAATTTCCTCAAGTTAACCCTTCTTTATCACTCTTGGTTGGTACAGAGACACAGATTAACACTCAAAGGTGAAATGATTATAGTTAAATTATTACTATAGTTAAGGTAATATTATGTAGACAACACAACTCGGGTTGTCATGAATACTGCATAAAAGTATGTGCTTGCTAGGTTGTAATATATGTTCAACTCTAGACAAGTGTAAAATGCTTAGCCTTACACCAGGTTAGCACAATAAATTAGACTAGGTTGCTGTACAACACCAGCCTAAAATGTCCTACCCTTGTACAAGAATTAGTTGTAAACAAAATTAGTCTGTTTTCCATCTTATTGAGGTCTGTGATTTTCTTATCAAGGATCTCCTCAATGGCGTTAGACCCTAGGGGGGTTCCAAGGAGGGTGCTGTTCTCGGCCCTAATGACATGGGCTTCAGGCAAGGCAGACCTTATTTTAGCTACGATGTCTGGGTTGGAGGAGACAACTTCACACTTGGAAGGGTTCAGGAAGAAACCCAGGGTTACTTCTTGCTCCCTTATTTTCCTGATATCTTCCAAGAGGTAGTCTATGGTGCCAGCTATAGTGCCATCATCCAAAAACCAGACATTGAACTCAATAGACAAAGCTTTCAGTGATTTCATTTAAGATTAAGCAGAAAAGAAGGGGAGTGTCATGGGGTCGTGTGTTGTGACGGTGTCCCACCCCTATATTTCTTTCTTCCCAGCTTAGAAGAGTCATATCTCCATAGCCTAAGTATTCTCTGATGTTCAGGGATTATTTTTATATGTGGGAAAGCGTGGAGCGTGATTAAGCTGGCTGTAAAATGGCCATCTAAGTTTGATAATGCAAGGGGCTTACGCCTTTTGGAGGCACAAGACAGTGCCGAGCCATCATGTTTCCCGCCAGTAGATTTAGGCTACGCTTCGATTCTACAGACAGTCTGAGAAGCCATCCAACTTCCGTGGAGTGCTCAGAAGCAAGGACGGGCCGGATTAGAGAGCCAAGAGCTCTATCAAGAGTCTGCAGCAGAGGGAACGTTGGGCTGGTGACGTCTGGGACGCCCAGGGGACCAGTATTCCACATCAAGGGAAAAGCTACAGCCGGGCCAAATCTACTGGCAGTGAGGGGAGGGAAAGCTGTGCTGGACTGCGAGGTGTCGGCAGTGCCAGGAAGAGTGGAGGACGATGACGGAGGTACCTGTCTCCAGTACCCCAGACAAGAGGAGGATTAAGGAAGTACCTGTTGTGAGTGAGAGCACGGCGAAGACACGTTACCACGAGGACGACGGAGGAACCTGGGTGTGTGGGAACTGTTCCTTAGGAGACCAGAAGCCAGGACTAGGAACCTCAACATCCCTCAACAGAGGACGAGTCAGCTTCGTGGTTGGAGTGCAATAAGCTAGATAATTGTCCCTCCCTTTATCCCTTTTGATCTAGGTGAACTAGAATATTTTATATGTTGTGAACATTTCTACTTATCATTTTATTGTCTAAGTGACAGAATATTAGCACTTTGGCATGCCCCGCGCGCCACACCTCAACTGTGCGATTTGGGTCCCAGCGTTTCATGGGAGCGCACGTTAATTCTGAATAGTGTATACTCTCTTCAACTTTGTCACCTTAATTCTCATCCTACGAGATTAAATTTGGTATCATTATGTTCGCAATAGCATTCTCTACAGCACTAAATGCATATAAACTCCAAAAGCCCGGCTAATTACCCGCAGCAAACAAAGAAAGTGCGAACGAGTTACCCAGGAGCGCGCAAAAGCGATAAAATGTGTTCATTCTTTTCACTCTGGTCACCTCAATTTTCGTTCTAGGTCTTTCATTTTGTATCAATGGGTTCGCAATAGAAGTCTCTAGAGGAACATTTGCATATAAAATAAAAAACCTGGTCACGCTCCACCCGCCGACGAGTTGAAGATGGGCCACGTGTTAACCGCGAGTGAGTGCCCAGACGCCTTCCAGCTACACTCCCAATTCCTGCCCACAAATGTTTCGTATTTAGTATTTTAGTATATGTAGTATTATAGTTTAGTATTTTTTGTGTAGTAGTTGTACATCACATAAGCATTGTAGATAGCCATTTGCACAAAATAGATGGTCATTTTCTTCATCCATTTGTAAGTTTTCCTTATGAAGTGATAATATTTGATCATTTGGTCAAAGTGATCAACACCTTTCTTGTTTGTATTGTAGTCACAGATTGCATTCGGCTTGTTGACACTTACCAAACAGTCCCCCAAAAATCGGATAAAAACCTGATTTTTGGCAATTATTTTAGTGGATGACGCAATGCTGCGTCATGCCCGGGTGAAAGTGTTAGGCTAGGAGCCAAGAGCTCATTTAAGCATGAGTTGGTGTGTGTATTAAGGCGTTAAGCATTATTAATGCAAAGCATTAAGGCGGTGATGTTAGTGATTTTGGAAGTGGTACCTGGTGTGCAAAGAGCCAGCAACGAACTCTGAAACGCCCAGCTGATCGCATTGCTGGAGGCGTAGGAAAGTCACAACGTTTCTGATTGCTGGAGCTGTCAGCTGATCGTGCTGCCAGAGGCACGAGGTGTTCCCCCGCGCTCGAGGAGTAGACCAAGTCAGCTGACCATTTTGCCAAAGACGTGTCATTGAGAAGTGTTGCCAACAGCGAACGATATCCGCCTTTTGACATTTCTTTATACAATTTATATGTGTATATATGCTTTTGCTTTAGTAAACTTTTAAACTAACTGATGAGTTTGCGTGAGCCTCCATTCTCTCTCTCTCTCTCTCTCTCTCTCTCTCTCTCTCTATATATATATATATATATATATATATATATATATATATATATATATATATATATATATATATATATATATATATATATGTCGTACCTAGTAGCCAGAACGCACTTCTCAGCCTACTATGCAAGGCCCGATTTGCCTAATAAGCCAAGTTTTCCTGAATTAATATATTTTCTCTATTTTTTTTCTTATAAAATGATAAAGCTACCCATTTCATTATGTATGAGGTAATTTTTTTTCATTAGAGTTAAAATTAACGTAGATATATGACCGAACCTAACCAACCCTCCCTAACCTAACCTAACCTATCTTTATAGGTTAGGTTAGGTAGCTGAAAAAGTTAGGTTAGGT
Source organism: Procambarus clarkii (assembly GCF_040958095.1). Taxonomy (NCBI): domain Eukaryota; kingdom Metazoa; phylum Arthropoda; class Malacostraca; order Decapoda; family Cambaridae; genus Procambarus; species Procambarus clarkii. The sequence continues at coordinate 8,998,969 of NC_091150.1, read as the reverse complement.
TAGGTTAGGTAGGTTAGGTAGTCGAAAAAACATTAATTCATGAAAACTTGGCTTATTAGGCAAATCGGGCCTTGCATAGTAGGCTGAGAAGTGCGTTCTGGCTACTAGGTACGACATATATATATATATATATATATATATATATATATATATATATATATATATATATATATAAATATATATATATATATTGTCGGGGTTCACCATTCACCATAAGAGGGTGAGCAACAGATACAAAATATCCTCTCAACGGTTGCACTATTAGCGATAACCGTTACTCACCGTAGCCCTGCGGGTCTTCACTCCATCTTCGTGGCACCACTGAACGCCAGGAGAGTACCCCAGTCGATCCCCAACCGGCCTTAGTAGTTAGAGATGAGTGGAGACACAGTTTGCTCTTTCAACTGTGTGCCCGCCCCGACAAGAGCTCGATTACTATCTGAAAGGTCGCCAACTGGTGTTTCCTGTGTCCAGTAACACGACAGTGTTATTGTGGAATTGTGGTAACAGTGGCAAGAGCACACTAAATAAATCTGATATCAGGCAGGTATGTATCTCTATCACCTTTTCAGTGGTTAGGTAGCAGCAAGAATTATGGAGGGGTAATACAAATGAGAAAGAATTTTGTATTTTACTTAAAACTCAAGATATCATATTCATGTCAACAGGCAAGAAAGTACAATGCAGAAGTCGCTCGCTCTTCATAAATAATTTGGGGCACACCTATATGGCAATACACTCCCCCTTCGCGTCAAATGTCAAAATCAGCTGAGCGACTCTCACCTCGCAAATGTTCGTTTATTTGTTTGTGTGGCGTGAGGCGCCGGTTTCTTTAAATTCTCAAGAATCACTGTATTGACACACAACACGATTACTGCTATAATGGCAATAGAACGCAATTGAATCACTGCATTGGTCTTGAGCTCACTATTTCCTTCCAATGGCAATTAACACAGTAGCTCACAGTAAGGCATTGAACACCGTAATTTCACGGTAATGATAATAAATGTAATCAGACACTGCACTGTCCTTCAACACCGTAATTCACTTAAATGGCAATGACATAGAAAACTATACACATGAAAGTTATTCAACACACAAGCATATATATATGGATCAATTCATCAAATCAATAAGAGTATGATAAATACTGGGCACACAGCCTAACACCAATAACTGGTTCAATTTATATATATATATATTCTCTGGCATAAGTTATACCATAAATGTCACATGAAAGAATTCATCAACTAACATAGCAAACTCTTCAATAATAATACGGGTGCATTCACACACCACAAAATATATCCTGTGAGAGCTTTCTACAGCCCCACTTCTCACAACTGTGACATTGGTGAGCCTTGCTCACGACATACAAAATACTCATGCTAAGTAATATAGCTGACTAAAGGGGAATTAGGAGGGAAACTGAAACACCTACTTCCACCTCGCTGTGCGGACTAGCCCTCCGATGAGAGTTGAATTGTAGCTCCTGGTACCGGCTCTCGCCTCGGTGTAGGGAACGCCCCCACACACACAATGATGCGTATTCCAGGAACTCAACCAACGTCCCAAAATAAACGCATCGTCTCCGTGCCTTTCCACTGCAGGTCCGTACTCCTCCACGACTTCTTGTAGGGTTGGAGTCGGTCTCCTGGCCGTCGACTTCCTTCTCAACTACGGCTGCCCGCCTACGTCTCGGCTGCAGTCGTCCTGATTCCCAATTAGTTTTCCTCTTCCCACTGGTTCCCGGTGACTCGGTCCAGCCAATACGTCGTCACAAAAACGGGTGATCTGTCTCAGACGTCACATATGTCACTGCACAGGCCTCGTTTCTTCTTGCATAGTACCTGTCCCCAGGAGCACTTCCTGCTCAATATTCCGTCGATTCCCTCTCTGGCTCAACACATGAACGAAGGAAGACTTCACAGGGTACTTGCAAACTTCGGGTGACGCGTTAGATCCTTGGGAAGCGTGATATTACTGTCAAACTGACAGGACCATCGTTTACACATCCAACCTAGTTGACGTGTTGGTCAAACTGGTTCTCTCACTGTGGAATGGCCCAGCCACTACGCCGTCTCCTAACCGGGTGAACTCCCACAGACGTCACATACGTCACTGCACAGAGCACTTCTTGCAACGCACCTGTCCCAGAGCACTTGTTGCTCAATATTCCGTCAATTTCTTTTTCTGGTCCAACACATGAACGAAGGAAGACCTCACAGAGTGCGTGCAGACTACAGGAGACGCATACATCCACCGGAGCTTGGGTAAACTGTCACACTTACAGAATGCCTGGTCGCACATCCTACCTCCCTGACGTGCCGTGTTCGACTGGTAGCGCTACAGTGGCGCGATCTCTGGACCCTCCTGCTCTCGTGACGTCATACCCTCCAGAGGCGGTTTTCATTGGCTCCTTGCGCCACGTCACTGTCAGTGACCAATCTGGTGTCATTGACATCACACAGTTTTGGCGGGAGAACGGAGGGTGAGGCGCCATATTGGCGTCCTAAATGGCCTAAACAACAGGCCAAAACTTCTTTCTTTTGCGAATTTCTCGCAAACGCGTGGATACTCCACGCTCCCCCACATATCAAATTGTAGCCCTTAACGTAGAGAACGCTCGGGGAAAGTGGATATGACTCTTACAGCTGGCATGGGAGAAATATAAGGGGGGTGGGGAAAACTGTCACAATATATATATATATATATATATATATATATATATATATATATATATATATATATATATATATATATATATATATATATATATATATATATATATATATATATATATATATATATATATATATATATATATATATATATATATATATATATATAATGCACAGACTACCCTATTCCAGTAGCTGAAGTGTATAACTTTTTAGACACTCAACCCACCAGGAGACTCGAACACTGGCCAACAAGGTGGCAGTTGCATGCTGTATCCACTACACTATACTTTAAAGCCATTAAGAGAGGTAGGAATTCTGGGGTATTTAACCAACCAGAACCCCAATCCTCTCCCAGGCAATGAGATAGTGTGGGACCTCGGATGCTCTTTCATCGGTTCCTGTTATATGGGAAAACTCAGTGCCAAATGCTTAATGCACAGACTACCCTATTCCAGTAGCTGAAGTGTATAACTTTTTAGACACTCAACCCACCAGGAGACTCGAACACTGGCCAACAAGGTGGCAGTTGCATGCTGTATCCACTACACTATACTTCAAAGCCATTAAGAGAGGTAGGAATTCTGGGGTATTTAACCAACCAGAACCCCAATCCTCTCCCAGGCAATGAGATAGTGTGGGACCTCGGATGTTCTTTCATCGGTTCCTGTTATATGGGAAAACTCAGTGCCAAATGCTTAATGCACAGACTACCCTATTCCAGTAGCTGAAGTGTATAACTTTTTAGACACTCAACCCACCAGGAGACTCGAACACTGGCCAACAAGGTGGCAGTTGCATGCTGTATCCACTACACTATACTTCAAAGCCATTAAGAGAGGTAGGAATTCTGGGGTATTTAACCAACCAGAACCCCAATCCTCTCCCAGGCAATGAGATAGTGTGGGACCTCGGATGCTCTTTCATCGGTTCCTGTTATATGGGAAAACTCAGTGCCAAATGCTTAATGCACAGACTACCCTATTCCAGTAGCTGAAGTGTATAACTTTTTAGACACTCAACCCACCAGGAGACTCACACTATCTCATTGCCTGGGAGAGGATTGGGGTTCTGGTTGGTTAAATACCCCAGAATTCCTACCTCTCTTAATGGCTTTGAAGTATAGTGTAGTGGATACAGCATGCAACTGCCACCTTGTTGGCCAGTGTTCGAGACTCCTGGTGGGTTGAGTGTCTAAAAAGTTATACACTTCAGCTACTGGAATAGGGTAGTCTGTGCATTAAGCATTTGGCACTGAGTTTTCCCATATAACAGGAACCGATGAAAGAGCATCCGAGGTCCCACACTATCTCATTGCCTGGGAGAGGATTGGGGTTCTGGTTGATTAAATACCCCAGAATTCCTACCTCTCTTAATGGCTTTGAAGTATAGTGTAGTGGATACAGCATGCAACTGCCACCTTGTTGGCCAGTGTTCGAGTCTCCTGGTGGGTTGAGTGTCTGAAAAGTTATACACTTCAGCTACTGGAATAGGGTAGTCTGTGCATTAAGCATTTGGCACTGAGTTTTCCCATATAACAGGAACCGATGAAAGAGCATCCGAGGTCCCACACTATCTCATTGCCTGGGAGAGGATTGGGGTTCTGGTTGGTTAAATACCCCAGAATTCCTACCTCTCTTAATGGCTTTGAAGTATAGTGTAGTGGATACAGCATGCAACTGCCACCTTGTTGGCCAGTGTTCGAGTCTCCTGGTGGGTTGAGTGTCTAAAAAGTTATACACTTCAGCTACTGGAATAGGGTAGTCTGTGCATTAAGCATTTGGCACTGAGTTTTCCCATATAACAGGAACCGATGAAAGAGCATCCGAGGTCCCACACTATCTCATTGCCTGGGAGAGGATTGGGGTTCTGGTTGGTTAAATACCCCAGAATTCCTACCTCTCTTAATGGCTTTGAAGTATAGTGTAGTGGATACAGCATGCAACTGCCACCTTGTTGGCCAGTGTTCGAGTCTCCTGGTGGGTTGAGTGTCTAAAAAGTTATACACTTCAGCTACTGGAATAGGGTAGTCTGTGCATTAAGCATTTGGCACTGAGTTTTCCCATATAACAGGAACCGATGAAAGAGCATCCGAGGTCCCACACTATCTCATTGCCTGGGAGAGGATTGGGGTTCTGGTTGGTTAAATACCCCAGAATTCCTACCTCTCTTAATGGCTTTGAAGTATAGTGTAGTGGATACAGCATGCAACTGCCACCTTGTTGGCCAGTGTTCGAGTCTCCTGGTGGGTTGAGTGTTGTCACGTGGGGGTGGGCGGTCCGGGGCTCTGCTAACACTTAACTGCTAGGGGCTCAAAAGGCCCAAATACTCAGCCCCTCCGACTCCCGGGATTCACCGGAGTCTCCTTGGTCACACAAGATAAGACCAACAATGCCCACCTCCGCAGGTCTTTGCTTCCACCACAAAGGGGGTGCCACTGATTCACCCTGGAAGCCCTTCAGTCAAACACGGGGAAACTGCTGTTAACAGTTCCGGCCTAGACCCGTGGGGGAGTGAAGGAAGACTCAGGCTTACCTTATAACCATAACCTCCCTGAGCCTTGCCTGCCAGACAAAAAAAAGGTTGCAGGAACTCCTTTCCCGCCTGTCTTCTCTATCTTCCTCTTAGCAAGGTCGCCAGCTGGGTTATTATATCTGCACCCCAGCAATGCAGTTCAGTGGGTGTATCATATATTGTTTGTAGCCAGAAATGTATGCTCATAGAGAAATATCACAAATGGAGGCACACTCAAACACAGTAATAAAATGTGTGGATTTACTGATGCAAATTACATGAACACACACACACACAATCACAAGTAATACATGAATATGGAATATGGATAATGAGTCTGGAGATCGTCAGCCTCTTCTTCCACGACCTCCAACACTCCTTCAACTGGGCAGGAAGACAGGAGTCTCACACTCTCACAGGAGGGCCTCTTCACCACGTCGGCACCTCTTCTTCACTGTCCGGCCATCCATACACACTGTCCTCTCTGACAGTCCTGGACACAAGCTGCTTTGCAGCCTACTCTACTATTAAAGTAATAAAGTCTTGCTGCCACATACACAAGTAAATATTGTGGCCTAACTAGCCTACTCATACAAGGGGTAATGGGAGGGAAAAATGATCTACCTTACACTCCTGGCTCACGACGCCTGTCCCTCGATGGTGTGAGGTTCCCACGCTTCCTTGGGTCGATCCTCGACGATCCAGGACGTTCCACAGGTCCTCAGGTGTCGTGAAGCCTTCGCGTCGTCGCCGTTCCAATCCCTGAGATTCAGCTGCCCCAATCCTGGTTCATCGATGGGCGCTGAGCTAATCACTATTTCTCCCCACACTCGCCTCTCCCACAGGGCGTCGCTCCTTGTCCTAGGCACGGTGTCGTCCTTCCAAGATTCTCAGTGGATGTGCCCCCAGTCACAGCTAGGCTTGCTCGCCCACCTTCCAGACCTCAACGTCCAGCCAGCGGCGCCGCCCAGCGTCGTCGCCGACTATTTTCCAAGTTTGGCACTTCTCTGCTCACTGAACTTGGTTCCTCTTTTGCTTCCCAGAAGCGCAGGGTCTCCAATAACGGTGATGGGCTGCGCAGGCCAGCTCAATCCACTGAACAAGGCTTGCAGAGCCTCCAATCCTTGAGAGCAGACCGAGGCGCGTCCTGTCGCTTCCACGGTCAGTACAACTCTGACGTTGGCGCCGCCCGGGGCACTCGGTGACGTCATGGCGGGCCCTGATTTGTCGCCCGCTACCTACGTCGGCCAATCCGCGATCGGCTTGTCTCCCTTCCAAAAGGTCATATCTGCCGTAGGGGATACTGTTTCATTTTATAACAGGGCGCCAATTTTCCTTTATTTACAACTTATAATATAACCTCCTTCCATTAAATGGCAGCCGGTCTGGTCGCCACATATATCATTAGACTCCCTGAACCTCAGAGAATCAGTAGGGAGAGCTGATATGACTCTTTAAGCCGGCAAACGAAAGAAATAGGAGAGGGCACCGTAACAGTGTCTAAAAAGTTATACACTTCAGCTACTGGAATAGGGTAGTCTGTGCATTAAGCATTTGGCACTGAGTTTTCCCATATAACAGGAACCGATGAAAGAGCATCCGAGGTCCCACACTATCTCATTGCCTGGGAGAGGATTGGGGTTCTGGTTGGTTAAATACCCCAGAATTCCTACCTCTCTTAATGGCTTTGAAGTATAGTGTAGTGGATACAGCATGCAACTGCCACCTTGTTGGCCAGTGTTCGAGTCTCCTGGTGGGTTGAGTGTCTAAAAAGTTATATATATATATATCTATATATATATATATATATATATATATATATATATATATATATATATATATATATATATATATATATATATATATATATATATATATATATATATATATATATATATACATATATATATATATATATATATATATATATATATATATATATATATATATATATATATATATATATATATATATATATATATATATATATATGACAATGTCAGACCACGGAGGAAAAATGAAACAGGAAATTTCCTTAAGTACTTTCGTATATTAAATACATCTTCAGAAGGTCATTTTACAGATCGAGTGATGGGTATAAATAGGCAGGAAGGAGTGGTGAAGTAAGGTGAGGTACAATACTTGGACACTCCTTCCTGCCTATTTATACCCATCACTCGATCTGTAAAATGACCTTCTGAAGATGTATTTAATATACGAAAGTACTTAAGGAAATTTCCTGTTTCATTTTTCCTCCGTGGTCTGATATTGTCACATTCTTAATCACGTGTTTATTTTCGTGATATACATATATATATATATATATATATATATATATATATATATATATATATATATATATATATATATATATATATATATATATATATATATATATATATATATATATATATATATATATATAAATATATATGTCGTACCTAGTAGCCAGAACGCACTTCTCAGCCTACTGTGCAAGGCCCGATTTGCTTAATAAGCCAAGATTTCCTGAATTAATATATTTTCTCTATTTTTTCTTATGAAATGATAAAGCTACCCATTTCATTATGTATGAGGTCAATTTTTTTTATTGGAATTAAAATTAACGTAGATATATGACCGAACCTAACCAACCCTACCTAACCTAACCTAACCTATCTTAAATGGTTAGGTTAGGTTAGGTAGCCAAAAAAGTTAGGTTAGGTAAGGTTAGGTAGGTTAGGTGTCGAAAAAACATTAATTCATGAAAACTTGGCATATTAGGCAAATCGGGCCTTGCATAGTAGGCTGAGAAGTGCGCTCTGGCTACTAGGTACGACATACATATGTATATATATATATATATATATATATATATATATATATATATATATATATGTTACGGACCCTGATCCAGCGTCCAATCTCGAAACAGTGACGGCCGCGCCATCTGTGGGTCAGCTCCCGAAACCCCCTCCAAACCGACGACGTGTACTAGCTACGAGGGCCAGTTTCCAGCCCCATTCAGCGCTCAACACCGCCGCCGCTGACCTCTGGTGAGGTGGTGCTCAGACTACAACGCCATCTATGGAGTGGATATGTCAGGCGTTTGTGTCTGAGCCTGTAAGTGTGGTGTTTTAGTGTCCCTGTTATTGATGACGTGTCTGCTTACAGAGCCGACCTGGGACCACTGTGATGGAAGTGGAGTCAGTCTACCCGAGGCAGCCAGTCTCCATACTGTGAAGTTTGCTGCAGCTGTTGTGACGTCGTCCCCCCGGAAGAACACTGTGGTGTGTTAGCCTGCCATTGGAGTGGCAGTGAAAGGATTTACCCGGGACCGACTGTTGGAGACGATCATCCACTGGGGTATTGAGGACAGGAGGGTGATTTGTGATATCACACGAGACTCCTGTCAAGGGCGTACCCCTTATATCGTTCGTGGAGTGGCCGTACCAGCCTTGGTGGCTCAGTACCTGCCAGCAGACCAGCTGGACGTGTGGTTGACGGCCTCCACGACGGTGCCCCCAGTGGACCTGCGTTTTGGCTGACCTGTGGCCCGGGTAGGCTCGGCATTCTCAGAGGACACGTCGTGAGGCCACGAAGAAAGCACCGCGGACTCAGCACCTAGCTTCTGGCTCCAGAGTCTTCAGAAGAAGACTAATTTGAGGATTAATCCCCTTGTATAGTGTTAATACCCTCCCCCTGTGCACTTTTTGCTTTTTATATATTTAATCGGTGATGGACATTATATAATATTAAGTTCTTAGCTTTCTTTCCCTACTCCCATTAAGTTACTTGCGTCACGGATCTCATCCCTTGATAGCCACTACTGGCTCGGGAACGGATACACATATCTTCCTCTAACAACATCAGAGTAAGGACCCCGTTGCGTCCCGAGAGGGCCGTAACATAATTGGCATCCCCAGCGGGATCCGTCCCCTTGTTAAGTATGTTTGACAGGGGTGGTGAAGTGGCGTAATCCCTGTAAATAATTCCCCCTGCGTGTGACGATTGTGACGTTATACGTCCTGTGCGGTGCTCAGAGTGACTAGTGCAATATTGACTAGTGCGGTGCTCAGTGATTCGGTGCAATATTGTAGAGCGAAGTGTTCGCTTGGACTCAGTGCAATATTGGGTAGTGTGGTGCCCGAAGTGATTACGTGCAATATTGGCAAGTGCAGTGTTTGGTGCGATAAAGTGCAATATTGGCGTAGAACAGTGCTCGGTGTGTTAAGTGCTAACGTGTAAGCAGTGTGTTAAGTGCAAAGTGTTCCATCTGTGACAATGGCAGACAAAGCTACCATCGATGATCTGGACGAGGTTCAGGCTTTTCTGAACAGAGGATTGTCTGGCCAGATTAAAATATCTGAGTAAACCAGAGCTTGTACTAGTGAGCGCCTACCTGGAGATAAAGATCCGTGCCAGTGATTCCCGTGTGGAGATCTTGTCCAAGGTACACCGGCACCTGAAGGCAGAAGAGAAACAGGAAGGCGAGACTCCTAGTACAAAGGAAAGTGCAGACATAGCTTCCACGGAAAAGGAAGATAAGGGCAGCGACGTTGACAGTGATGCAGGCGAGCTTAATATCAGCTTCCTAACAGTCAAGATGCGTGCCCTAGAGATCAATCGTGAAATAGAATGGAAGAAATTAGAAATGGAACGAGAGAGACAAGATAAAGAATTAGAGATGAGACGTTTAGAATTAGAAGAAAGGAAAGCAGAGAGAGAAAGAGACGAACGAGAAAAAGAGAGACGAGAAAGAGAAAGAGAAAGAGAAACGAGAAAAAGAAGAGCGAGAATGAGAAGAGAAACGAGAAAAAGAAGAGCGAGAAAGAGAAGAGAGACGAGAGAGGGAAGAACGAGAAAGAGAGAGAGAAGAACGAGACAGGCAAGAACGACAGGACAGAGGAAAAGGAGAGACAACATGAACTAGAAGTATTGCGGTTAGGTGGGCGGAGGCAAACGACGGACACCAGTGGTTTCGATCCGGTAAGAAACATCAAAATGGTCCCCAAATTCCATGAGAAGGAAGTGTCAAAGTTCTTTGCAGCCTTCGAGAAAGTCGCTGCCTCTTTGGAGTGGCCAAGGGAGAATTGGGCCATCATGATAGTCAGTCTTGACTGGGAAGGCCCAAATCGCCTACTCTACGTTATCCCTTGACGACTCCGGCGATTATGACAAGGTGAAGAAGGTCGTGCTCATGGCGTACCAATTGGTACCTGAGGCTTACAGGCAGAAGTTTAGAAACCTGAAGAAGACCTCAGAGCACACTTTTACCGAATTCGCCACGATCAAGGAGCGACTTTTCCAGGAATGGTGTGCCTCTCGGAAGGTGGAGACCAAGGAAGACCTCGAGCAGCTGATTCTGCTGGAGGACTTCAAGGATTGTTTGACTGGAGACCTGAAGACGTACCTAGAGGAACAGCAGGTAGAGACCTTGAGTGCAGCAGCCACAATGGCTGAGGAATACATCCTGACTCATAGGCCATCTGCTAGGTACGTCCCGAAGACCTATTCAAGATATCCAGCCAAACATAAACCGGAAGATAGAACTGCCCCTCGTAGTGCCGCCAAGTCAACCTCGGATAGTCCTCGGAGGTTTAGTCCGAAGAGGGATGTATTGTGTTGGACCTGTGGTAAGAGAGGACATATTGCTGCGAAGTGTCGTAGCAGTTCAGGTAATAATCCCCGTAGGGAAGTCATGCTGATGAACAGTATAGTACCACCGACATCCACCCTAGAGAAGAGGAAAGGATTGTTCGCCCCATATACCTCCCAAGGATATGTAGCCAGTGGCCTTGCAAGTACGCCTGTGGTAATACTTAGAGACAGTGGAGCGGCCCAGTCTCTAATTCTGGAAACATCATTACCCGAAGGTATATCGGCGGATGAGATGCAGAAGGTAATCCTGGGTGGATTCCCTTCCACCTTGTACGTTGCCCCATTGGAACAAGTGCATCTGGACTCTCAGCACTTCAAAGGTGAGTGTCGGTTGGCCGTGGTGGATAGTCTTCCCATAAAGGGGATTGACGTGATATTAGCCAATGACTTAGCCCTAGGATTGTTACCCAACTGTCCCCTGGTAATGGATAATCCAGGACGTGAAGAGACCAGTCCCATCGCAGCAGTGCAAACCAGGTCTCAGGCGCACCTCCATGCACCACTAGATCTAAACACTTTGTTTGACTCTCCTCCTATCCCACAGGTTACAAGTAGCCATACACCAGTCCCGCCCGTCCAGTTGCCGGTTCCTGAACACTGGACTCGAGCCCATCTGATAGAGGAACAGAAGAAGGACCCTCAGGTACGGAAGTTGGCCGACACCGTAGACTCTCCTGCGAAAGGAGGGGATCTATGTGTGGTCAAGTGGTGTACTGTGTCGCCGGCATCCTCCGAAATACCCCCAGTCAAGTGCGGTAGGTGATCAGATAGTCGTCCCAGCCGTGTTCAGATCTAAGCTGTTAGAAACAGCCCATGCTAATAGATTTGCTGGACATGGTGGGATCTCTAAGACTTTCCACCGCCTAGCCAAAGGTTTTTACTCGCCGCATATGAAGGAGGACGTACGTCATTTCTGCAAGACCTGCCATGCCTGCCAAGTGGCCGGAAAAGCAAACCAGCCTGTCCCCAAAGCCCCTTTATACCCCATTCCATCAATAGGTGAGCCCTTCGAACACCTCATCTTGGATATAGTAGGCCCTCTTCCACCTGCTACCTCAGGGGTGCAGTATTTGCTAACAATACTAGATCGGGTTAGTAGGTACCCAGAAGCGATCGCCCTTAAAACCATCACCGCTAAGGTTTTGGTGAAACAACTGCTCTGGTTCATCTCACGATACGGTCTTCCCAAGACCATTCAGACGGACCAGGGGTCTAATTTCATGTCCCATTTGTTTCGCCAACAGATCGCCGACCTGGGAATCAGACAGGTTACCTCTAGTGCCTACCATCCCGAGTCTCAAGGAGCTTTGGAACGTTTTCACCAGACGTTGAAGGGCATGCTTCGGAAGTTTTGCTACGACAGGCAGAGTAAGTGGGTTGAAGAACTGCCCTACCTCCTATTTGCGGTAAGATCAGTGCCCAATGAATCCCTAGGAATCTCCCCATTCGAGATGATCTTTGGTCACTCAGTAAGAGGTCCCTTAGAGGTGGCACGAGACCATTGGCTGGACGCAGAAACCAACGAGGATATTGTGGACTGGTTGTCTACCAATAAAGGACGGCTGTTCTCAGCCTGGGAGATGGCTACAAGGACCTTAGAAAGTACACAAAGAACTATCAAGAGCAGGTATGATAGGAGGACCAAGCAGAGGGAGTTCAAAGTAGGAGATCTGGTTTTAGTATGTACTCCTACAATAACTGGGAGCTTGAGCGCCAGATTCGTAGGTCCCTACCCGGTTGTAAAGAAGGTTACTAACCTCAATTACCTTCTTAGTACTCCAGACCGCCGTAAGAAAGAAACTCTGGTTCATGTTAATATGATCAAGAAGTACGAGGGTCGGGATACACTCCCCGTAACCTTAGTGACCACTAATGACGACATTGAGGAGGAAGAGGAGGTGTTGACTAACTCGGACATTCTGTTAAACTTGCAGGCAAAGTTGACACACGTGGCCGAAGGACATCAATCATCATTGCTGCAGATGATCCGGCAATACAAGCCTATCTTCGACGATGTTCCAGGATTAACATCTGTCTTGAGGCATGATGTCGAGCTGGAGGAAGGCGTCCGACCTATAAAGCAACACCCGTACCGTCTCAACCCACTGAAGAAACGGGTGGTGAAAGAGGAGGTAGATTACATGCTGAAACACCATCTGATAGCCCCGAGCTCGAGCCCATGGTCATCCCCGATACTACTAGTGCCCAAACCTGGTAAGAAATACCGTCTTTGTATTGATTATCGCCAGGTGAATAAGGTCACAGTAGCAGATACCTACCCTCTTCCCAGAATAGAGGAATGTCTGGATGCCATAGGTAAAGCCCGTTACCTGACGAAGTTTGACCTGTTCAAAGGCTATTGGCAAGTTCCCCTCACGGAAAAGGCCAAACCCATATCAGCATTTGTGACACCCGACGGGCTGTTTGAATGTCAGGTGATGCCATTCGGGATGAAAAATGCGGCCTCCACTTTCCAGAGACTGATGGGTACTGTGTTGCGTGACGTAGATAACACCTTAGTCTACATCGATGATGTATTAATATATGATGTAGATTGGCAGGATCATCTGCGTCACATAGAGGATTTCTTCAAGGCTATGCTCCAGTCAGGATTAGTGGTCAACCTGCATAAATCCGAGTTTGCCCGGACCTCTGTCATCTTCTTGGGTCATAAGGTTGGAGGAGGATGGATTGCGCCGAAGGCCAGCAAGATAGAGGCAATAATCCAGTATCCTACGCCAGCTACCAGGAAGGACATCTTGCGTTTCCTTGGTATGGCTGGTTTTTATCGTAAATTTGTCCCTAATTTTTCCTCCATCGCCGCCCCCCTGACCAATCTGTTGAAGAAGGGGGTGAAATTAATATGGGATGAGAATTGCCAGAAGGCATTTGAGAGTCTCAAAGCAATTCTAATCTCTTCTCCGATCCTCAGGTCCCCGAGCTTTGAGGATAGATTTATCCTGACGGTCGACGCTTCTGATTATGGCTTGGGGTCCGTTTTATCCCAGACGGACGAGAAGGGGGTGGAACACCCGGTGGCTTATCATTCTAAGAAGTTCACCCCCAGCCAGCTTAATTACTCGGTCATAGAAAAGGAAACGTTGGCCTTAATTAATTCCGTCCAGCACTTCGAGGTATATTTAACAAGCAATGGCCATCCTATATTAGAACGGACTGACCATAACCCTCTGAAGTTCCTGGCTCAGTTTAAGCAAAAGAACCTCAGGCTCACCAGATGGAGTCTACATTTGCAGCAATATCCCCTCCAGATTGAACACATAAAAGGGGTGGACAACGTGGTAGCTGACGCATTATCTCGTATCTAGATCCACGTACTAATTTGGTTTGTCTTCTCTTTTTTATAGAAACCCAAACCAAATTCTTTTGGTGGGGAGGTGTTACGGACCCTGATCCAGCGTCCAATCTCGAAACAGTGACGGCCGCGCCATCTGTGGGTCAGCTCCCGAAACCCCCTCCAAACCGACGACGTGTACTAGCTACGAGGGCCAGTTTCCAGCCCCGTTCAGCGCTCAACACTGCCGCCGCTGACCTCTGGTGAGGTGGTGCTCAGACTACAACGCCATCTATGGAGTGGATATGTCGGGCGTTTGTGTCTGAGCCTGTAAGTGTGGTGTTTTAGTGTCCCTGTTATTGATGACGTGTCTGCTTACAGAGCCGACCTGGGACCACTGTGATGGAAGTAGAGTCAGTCTACCCGAGGCAGCCAGTCTCCATACTGTGAAGTTTGCTGCAGCTGTTGTGACGTCGTCCCCCCGGAAGAACACTGTGGTGTGTTAGCCTGCCATTGGAGTGGCAGTGAAAGGATTTACCCGGGACCGACTGTTGGAGACGATCATCCACTGGGGTATTGAGGACAGGAGGGTGATTTGTGATATCACACGAGACTCCTGTCAAGGGCGTACCCCTTATATCGTTCGTGGAGTGGCCGTACCAGCCTTGGTGGCTCAGTACCTGCCAGCAGACCAGCTGGACGTGTGGTTGACGGCCTCCACGACAGTGCCCCCAGTGGACCTGCGTTTTGGCTGACCTGTGGCCCGGGTAGGCTCGGCATTCTCAGAGGACACGTCGTGAGGCCACGAAGAAAGCACCGCGGACTCAGCACCTAGCTTCTGGCTCCAGAGTCTTCAGAAGAAGACTAATTTGACGATTAATCCCCTTGTATAGTGTTAATACCCTCCCCCTGTGCACTTTTTGCTTTTTATATATTTAATCGGTGATAGACATTATATAATATTAAGTTCTTAGCTTTCTTTCCCTACTCCCATTAAGTTACTTGCGTCACGGATCTCATCCCTTGATAGCCACTACTGGCTCGGGAACGGATACACATATCTTCCTCTAACAACATCAGAGTAAGGACCCCGTTGCGTCCCGAGAGGGCCGTAACTATATATATATATATATATATATATATATTATTAAATATGACCGAAAAAGTAAGATTAATAATTCTAACACGAATTTTCTCAATCTTTCGTACATTACGCTTCACTGTTGGAGGTAAATAAAAAATCACTAATCCAAAATTCATTTTTATTTCTAGTCTGACGCGACACGGGCGCGTTTCGTAAAACTTATTACATTTTCAAAGACTTCACAAATACACAACTGATTAGAACTTACGTATCTCTGATTTTATATCTACATTTGAGTGAGTTCTGTTTTTTGTCTCCAGGCACAAAACAGAACGCTTTAAAAGAGACTAACGTCGTCTATGCCTTCAAATGCCCACTTGGGGACTGTAAGCTCCAAAAAACCCAGTATATAGGCAAGACAACAACATCTCTTTCTAGGCGTTTAACGATGCATAAGCAACAGGGCTCCATTAAGGAACATATAATCTCTTCCCATAACCAAACCATCGCCAGAGAAATCCTAGTAAAAACACAGAAATCATCGATAGATACAGCGATAGCAGGCGGCTTGACGTTTGCGAGGCACTACACATCAAGAAGTCAACACCAGCAATCAACAGCCAATTAATGCACAACTATATTCTACCCACCTCAAGACTCCGCTCCAATATAGAAGCATCAAGAAATATGGACCAATAGGCTTTCTACAAACACTTCTATTCAATACCCATTGTTTCTGTTCTGTCTTGTGTTGATACTTTTAATACCCTATTAATATCCCCTCTTGTTCTGTCTTGTGTTAATGCCACATCACCCCTCCCACCTCACTCAAATGTAGATATAAAATCAGAGATACGTAAGTTCTAATCAGTTGTGTATTTGTGAAGTCTTTGAAAATGTAATAAGTTTTACGAAACGCGCCCGTGTCGCGACAGACTAGAAATAAAAATGAATTTTGGAGAAGTGATTTTTGATTTACCTCCAACAGTGAAGCGTAATGTACGAAAGATTGAGAAAATTCGTGTTAGAATTATTAATCTTACTTTTTCGGTCATATTTAATAATATATGTCTACAGGAAAGACTGCTACCAAAATATACTAATATATATATATATATATATATATATATATATATATATACATATATACATATATACATATATACATATGTATATATGTATATGTATGTATGTATATATATATATATATATATTATATATATATATATATATATATATATATATATAAAATATATATATATATAATATATATATATATATATATATATATATATAACTGAAAACTCACACCCCAGAAGTGACTCGAACCCATACTCCCAGAAGCAACGCAACTGGTATGTACAAGACGCCTTAATCCACTTGACCATCACGACCGGACATAATGAGGTGATAGCCGAGGCTATTTGAACCACCCCACCGCCGGCACTCGGATAGTAATCTTGGGCATAGCATTTTACCAAATCACCTCATTCTTTGGGGCACACGTGAGGAACACAAATGCGAACAAGCCTGAATGCCGAGTGCCGGCGGTGGGGTGGTTCAAATAGCCTCGGCTATCACCTCATTATGTCCGGTCGTGATGGTCAAGTGGATTAAGGCGTCTTGTACATACCAGTTGCGTTGCTTCTGGGAGTATGGGTTCGAGTCACTTCTGGGGTGTGAGTTTTCAGTTGCATATTGTCCTGGGGACCATTCAGGCTTGTTCGCATTTGTGTTCCTCACGTGTGCCCCAAAGAATGAGGTGATTTGGTAAAATGCTATGCCCAAGATTACTATCCGAGTGCCGGCGGTGGGGTGGTTCAAATAGCCTCGGCTATCACCTCATTATGTCCGGTCGTGATGGTCAAGTGGATTAAGGCGTCTTGTACATACCAGTTGCGTTGCTTCTGGGAGTATGGGTTCGAGTCACTTCTGGGGTGTGAGTTTTCAGTTGCATATTGTCCTGGGGACCATTCAGGCTTGTTCGCATATATATATATATATATATATATATATATATATATATATATATATATATATATTTCATTGAATATGACTGCATATTCTGTATTTATTATTTTCTGGTTTAGGGCTTCTATCCCTCTAACTATTTTCTTAGCATCAGGGCTTAATTGAAATAGGAGTTCTCGAAACCTCATTTTCGTACTTTTAAGGTGAAGAAAAGAAGTGATTTAGTATAGAGTGTATTACACTTATTTATATAATTTGCACAACGTTTCGAACCTCCATGGTTCATTCTCAAGTGAACAGATCTTACAATACTAGTTGATTTTATACCCACACTGGGTCAGGTGATAATACAATAAAGGTGAAAACATGGGGGGATACATAAGGGATAAATGTGAGGTGAAACATAAAGGCTGCAGAAGGCTTATTGGTCCATATGAGACAGCTCCTATCTAAACACAAAGATTAATCCAGTGTAATTGGCCTATTGGCCAATATGTTGGACATTGTCTTCTGTGTTGGCATCGATATGTTCTTGTCTTGTCCTTACTCTCATTGTGGGTAGAGTACTCTAGAGATATATATATATATATATATATATATATATATATATATATATCTTAAATATGACCGAAAAAGTAAGATTAATAATTCTAACACATCTTTCTTACGTTTCTTTTCACTGTTGATGGTAATTCAAAGATCAATTCTCCAAAATTCATTTTTATTTCTAGTCTGACGCAACACTTCAGCGCGTTTCGTAAAGTTTATTACATTTTCAAAGACTTTAGTTTACAAACACACAACTGACACTGAATAGAGCTTTGCACATCTTCGAGTTTATATCTACATTTGGGTGAGGTGGATGAGGTGAAAACGAACTTTCAACAATGGGTATTAAATGGGTATTAAATTCTAACACAAGACAGAACACGAAACAATGGGTATTGAATGGAAGTAATTGTAGAAAGCCTATAGGTCCATATTTCTTGATGCTTCTATATTGGAGCGGAGTCTTGAAGTGGGTAGAATATAATTGTGCATTAATTGGCTGTTGATTGCTGATGTTGACTTCTTGATGTGTAGTGCCTCACAGACGTCAAGCCGAGGCGTACTCGCATTGAACAACACCTCGACATCCTCACAGACCGACATCACCTCAGCACTGAAACAAGGATAATCAAGAAACTAACAACGTTATATGGAGGACCTATGGCAATTCCACGACCAAGAGATGGCTTCCTGAACCTTGCAGGAATCAACCTCACTGAGGACCAAGTCACTCTCCTAAATCTGGGTATAAACTGTCACGCTATGTCCAGACCGAGTGAGATGGCCCGGAAAGTGGAGTTGGAAATTCTGTTGGACGATATATTCGACCTCGAAGCACAAAAGAAGGTCACCACCAAAGATACCTTACAAGCAGAACTTATTGCGGAAGGAGGAAAGAATCGAGGCAACTACAGAAGCGCCATACTGTCCCCCGAGCTCAAAGCGACAGCTAAGAGCCTTCGTGAGAACAAGGAGATAGTTGTCAGCAGGGGCGACAAGTCGCCAATATATTTTTATATTGGCGTCATTCTTAAAAAAGACGAATATCTGGCAAAAATGAACCTCATACTCTATGCTCAAACTAAATTCCAAAGGGTAACGAAGGACACTACAGCCGAACTGAAAGCAAAGGTCAACAAATTGATCGAAACTGTGAACGCCAAGAAATCTGGACTCCACCTGCCAAAGATTATTGGGGAATATAAACCTGGATATGCGTAAGGAAATGTCAAGACACACAAGTCTGGAAACCCACTTCGGCCAATCATCAGCCAGATACCCACACCCACGTACAGACTGGCGAAACGACTCAATGGCTTGCTGACTCCTTATGTCCCTTGCGCCTTCAGCCTGAAGTCTCCAAAGGAATTTCTTGACTTGCTGCGGGGAACACGGGCCACAGGGATAAGAGCATCGTTGGACGTAGAATCTCTGTTTACCAACGTACCTGTGGATGAAACAATCGGGATGATAGCCGACAGAGTGTACCGTGATCCGGCCTGTACTCCTCTTGACATAACAGAAAACAGTCTAAGGAAACTACTCCAAGCTTGTACTAAAGGGGCACCCTTCTTGAGCCCGGATGGACACATGTATAAGCAAGTAGATGGGGTCGCCATGGGTTCTCCCCTAGGTGTCCTGTTTGCAAACTTCTACATGGGTACCATCGAGCAAAAAGTCTTAGTCGACATGAACTTGAAACCGGCCATATACTGCAGGTATGTTGACGATATTTTTACATAGGTACCTGATGTCAGACATCTGCAGGAGCTGAAGGAGGCATTTGAGCAGAATTCTGTGTTGCATTTCACTTACGAGATGGAGAAGGATGGGAAGCTGCCCTTTCTAGATGTAACAGTCATGGAAAGGAGTGGAGTTTTCCACACTGCAGTGTACACTAAGGAAACAAACATAGGAATATGCCTGAATGCCAACAGTGACTGCCCGGACAGGTACAAGAGGAGTGTTGTTAACGCTTATGTCGACCATGCCCTCAGCCACAGCTCAGAATGGAAGCAAGTCGACGAAGAACTCTGTAGGGTAAGGCAGGTCCTAGTCAACAACGGCTTCTCCAATGGTTTCGTGAAAGACATCATAAGAAGGAAAGTGAAACGCCATGCAACCTCTGAAGAAACAACTAACACAACACCTATACCCCCTATTAGACTATTTTACAGGAACTTCTTTTCCACAGCCCATAAAACGGAGGAAAGGGTCCTGAAAGATATTGTCAGTAGAAACGTTATCCCTACAGACAAAAATCAGAAGATACAACTGACGATTTATTATAAAACCAGAAAAACGGCCAGCCTACTCATGAGAAACTCTCCAGACACAAAGCAGAACGCTTTAAAAGAGACCAACGTCGTCTATGCCTTCAAATGCCCTCTTTGGGACTGTAAGCCTCAAAAAACCCAGTATATAGGCAAGACAACAACATCTCTTTCCAGGCGTTTAACGATGCATATGCAACAGGGCTCCATTAAGGAACATATAATCTCTTCCCACAAACAAACCATCACCAGAGAAATCTTAGCAAACAACACAGAAATCATCAATAGATACAGCGATAGCAGGCGGCTTGACGTCTGCGAGGCACTACACATCAAGAAGTCAACACCAGCAATCAACAGCCAATTAATGCACAACTATATTCTACCCACCTCAAGACTCCGCTCCAATATAGAAGCATCAAGAAATATAGACCAATAGACTTTCTACAATTACTTCCATTCAATACCCATTGTTTCGTGTTCTGTCTTGTGTTAGAATTTAATACCCATTGTTGAAAGTTCGTTTTCACCTCATCCACCTCACCCAAATGTAGATATAAACTCGAAGATGTGCAAAGCTCTATTCAGTTTCAGTTGTGTGTTTGTAAACTAAAGTCTTTAAAAATGTAATAAGTTTTACGAAACGCGCTCAAGTGTCGCGTCAGACTAGAAATAAAAATTAATTTTGGAGAATTGATCTTTGAATTACCATCAACAGTGAAAAGAAACGTAAGAAAGATAGAGAAAATTCGTGTTAGAATTATTAATCTTACTTTTTCGGTCATATTTAATAATATATGTCTACTGGAAAGACTGCTACCAAAATATACTAATATATATATATATATATATATATATATATATATATATATATATATATATATATATATATATATATATATATATATATATATATATATATATATATATATATATATATATATATTATATATATACATAATATATATATATATATATATATATATATATATATATATTATATATATACATAATATATATATATATATATATATATATATGTATATATATAATATATATATATATATATATATATATATATATATATATATATATATAATATATATATATATATATATATATATATATATATATATATATATATATATATATATATATATATATATATATATATATATTGGATACTCCCAAGACTTCACAAAGCTTCATCATCTATATATGTGTATATATATATATATATATATATATATATATATATATATATATATATATATATATATATATATATATATATATATATATATATATATATATATATATATATATATATACTTATATATATTGTGACGGTAAAGCTAGGGGCAGGGCCTCGTCACATTAAAGAAAAAAAAGAGAAAAAGCTGGAGCTTTCGTCTGTGGTAAGGTAATAGGAAGACACACAAAACACAAGTAAATTTAACAATGAAATTTTAATTACGTTAGAAAAACAAGACATGAATAACATTAAGCATAAAATATAACAGACAAGTCAACAAACAAAATAATAAGAATAATCACTGGCAAATGAAAAGTTACGTTAAGACAAGTGAGTTATAGCAAAATAAATAATAATAATGCTGGAATATTGGCTTCGAGCTGCCACCTCCCTTAGTACACGAAAGCCAAGGCTTAGTCTACTAGCGAGAGATGTCAACTGCAAGGAGCACTGGGATATTCTGACGATTCTGGGCCACTGCAGCCCAGACATCAACTTGTGGCGGAGGGCGGAGGGCAGGTGCGACGGGACACCAGCCAATCAGTGACAGGCAGGCAATGGGCAAGCAGTTTGCCGGTTTACGGTGGCGGTGGCGAGCAGGTGTGCGGGTGTGCTGGATACGTTTTGCTCTCTGGGCAAAACGTTTTGGAGATACTTGCTGGCCGTATCTTCTATATTATCTTTTGTTGTTACGTACTTTGAAGGGGAGAGCAGGCTCAATCTCTCTTGAAAGAGATTATCGTCACAACTCTCCCCCAAAGCCTGCGGTTCTGGAAGAAGTTCGTCGTCATGTGGTGGAGTAATAGGTGGAGTTGCTTCTACTTCATAAACTCTAGAGAGGGCGTCGGCTATGATGTTGTCAGAACCCTTGATATAGCGGATCTCCAGGTTGAAATCTTGTAGATATAAAGCCCATCGTAGAAGACGCTGGTTAGTGAATTGGGCTTGATGTAAGAAGCGGAGAGGGTTGTGGTCTGAAAAGATGGTGGTAGACCTGGCACCTTGTAGGTATGGAGCAAAGTGCTGGAGATTCAGGACGATGGATAGTAGCTCCTTTTTAATAGTGCTGTAGTTCCTCTGGTGGGGTTTCAATTTGTAGCTGTAGTAGCTGACAGGTAGAACCTCCTCGCCTCGTTGCTGCATCAGTACACCACCAACGCCGGTACCACTGGCGTCGACATGAAGGACGAAAAGCTTGGTGATATCTGGCGAGGCGAGAATGGTATTAGAACAACTCAATAATTTGAGTTGTTCGAAAGCAACGGTTTGCTGCATGGTCCAATTATACCGTTGCTTGGGACTGGTTAATATGATTAAAGGCGTGGCGACTGTACGGATATTTCCCATAAACCTACGGTAGTAGGAGGCAAGACCAAGGATGCGCAGGAGCTGCTTCCTGGTGGTAGGCTATGGATAATGCTGGATGGCTTGAGTGTGTGAGTCTAACGGAGCTAGGCTGCCACTCCCAATTACATGACCCAGATAACGCACTTTACCTTTCGCGAAGGTGGACTTGCCCAGGTTGATGGTGAGGTCGGCTGTCAGGATCTTGGCGAACAGTCGTTGCAGCTGGAGCAGATGTTCACTCCAGGTGTTGGATGCTACGACGATATCATCCAAATAGGCGTATGTGTTATCCAAGCTCTGGATGACACGGTTGACAGCTCTCTGAAAGGTGGCCAGGGCATTACATAGTCCGAAAGGAAGGCGTTCATATCTGAAAAGTCCAAAAGGAGTGATAAAGGCAGATATTTCTTTGGCTCGCTCCGTTAAACACACTTGGTTTAGTGCTTAAGCAAGTCCACTTGGGACAAGTACTGGGCATTACCAATGGTGTCAAGAATGTCATCTATCCTTGGCAAGGGGTATGCATCCTTGACAGTCACATTATTTAACTTACGATAGTCAGTGCACAGTCTCACCTTACCTTGGGGTTTTGGCACCAAGATACAGGGTGAGGCCCAGGGGGACTCACAAGGTGTAGCCAGTCCATGATCCAAGAGGTACTGCACCTCAGCACGCATGACTTCCTTCTTGCTAGGGCTGATTCGGTAGAAGGGTTGACGAATCGGCCGGGTGTTAGGGAGCAGTTGGATGTCGTGCTGGGTAACATGACACTCTTGGGGGTCATCTCGGAACAACTCCTGATGTTCTCTGAAGATCTTGACGAGAGGTGCACTATGATTGTCCTGAAAATAGTTTGGAAGATCAGTAAGGATTTCTGAATTAGAAAGCGCTGACTCCTTGTCAGTGCTTTCGGGAGGAGAAGCAGGGAAGGTCTCACTGTGGATGTATGGTTCTGTAAAGGCAGAGTAGTTAAGCATGACAGTGGGAGGAGTACCATTATATAGCTTCAGGAGGTTGACGTGGCACAGCTGGGTCTTCCGCCGCCTATCTGGAGTCTCTAGAACGTAGTTATGGTTGTTTCTGCATTCCTTGATGCGGTAGGGTCCTGAAAACCTGTTTTGTAAAGGAGAACCTGGGATAGGGAAGTAAGCAAGTACGAAGTCTCCCGGCTTAAATTTTCTTACTTTGCTGGTCTGGTCGTAATGAGTCTTCATCCTCTCCTGTGCTTTCAATAGATTATCTTGGGCAAAACTGTGGACTCTCTCTAGAATGTGCTGTAGGTTTTGAAGAAACTGGGGTACATTCTGATGCTCACTGAAGGTGGCATCACGTAGAGAGTCTTTGAAAGCCTTGAGGGGAGTACGGCACTTACGTCCGTAGAGCATCTCATAAGGAGATACTCCTAGGGACTCATTGGGAAGATTTCTATATAGGCACATTATCAAATCAATTTGCTTATCCCAATCCTTAGAGGTTTCATTACAAAACTTCTTCAGGAGTGCTTTAATAGTCTGATGACTACGCTCAAGAGAACCCTGTGAAGCAGGATGATAGGGGCTGGACAAAACCTGTTTGATGTTGAACTCCTCCAGTGTCCTTTTGAAGAGATCACTGGTGAAGTTGGTGCCACAGTCGCTCTGAACCTCTCTGGGAAATCCATACTGGGTGAAGATCTTCAATAAGTGCTTCACAACCGTAGCAGCCGTAATGTTCTTTACTGGAACTGCTATGGGGAATCCGGTGGTAGGACACAGGATGGTTAAGATATAGGCGTTACCTGAACTGGTCCGAGGTAAAGGACCAACACAGTCTATAATAAGTCTGTGGAAAGGTTCTGCAGGCACCTGTATGGGAATCAGTGGCGCTCTGGGAATAGAGATGTTCGGTTTACCTGCCATCTGACATGTATGACACTGTTTGACGTACTGTTTGACGCTATTTACCATACCTGGCCAGTAGTAGTCTTGACGGATTCCATGGTAGGTCTTGTTGAATCCGTAGTGGGAGAGTGCTCCGTGGGCCAGGTGTAGAATAGTGGGCCGCAGGCTGGCAGGAATCACAAGTTCGACGTTGGCCCAATCGTCCTCCTCCTTCAGTTTACTGGGTCTATATCTGCGGTAGAGCAATTCGTTCTCTAGGAAGAACCCAGGAATACTGTCGGGTTGAGTCTCAGCCTGGAAAAATAATGGTGTTAAGGTAAGATCTTCCCTCTGTAACTTACGGAACTCCAAGTTGGTCAGATTCGGGGGTAGTTTCTGAGGGTCTTGAGGGACAGCGGTAGCAGTAGAGTCAGCTGGCTGTGGTCGTGCAGCTTGTGCACGGGTGGTCACTAAAACCGGAGGAGAAACTTCATCACTCTTGAACCTTTGCTGGAACATACTCAAATATAGGATTATCCGTCACAGAGGTACACACCTGGGGTTTGTCCATGACGATCAGGTTGGTCGGTTGCAGGTCTTCTGCCAAGTCGTTGCCCAAGAGAAGTTGCACTCCAGGCATGGGAAAAGGCTTTTCCCTGACGGCGACTTGGACTTCTCTGTTCACGAAGGGACAATCCAGGTGGACTCTGGCGAGAGGATAAGGAGTGGTAGCAGTGAGGTCAGTGATGAAGACAGTTTCTCCGGTGTAGGCGATGTTGGGCACAGCCGACTTCAAAATAATCGATTGAAGAGCCGCTGTGTCCCTCAAGATCTTCAATTTGAAACGTCCCTCCGGATTTGAACCGTTGGCAGAGACATTTCCAGTATACAGGTGTTTACTGAAAAGAGAAAGATCATTAACATGAACACCAACAATCATCACAGGCTTACCGGACTTAGGAGGAGTTGGTTTGGGTTTTGGCGTTTCAGTGGTTCCTTTGTATTGAGACTTACCACATTTATCTATGGTATGTCCATTATAGTACAATTGCGAGCCAGCTTGATCGGTACTCACTTTCTCGTAACTGTACCTCGACTTCTTACTGGAGGATGGTTCTGGTGTCAGCCGGTGGATGAGGCTGTAAGTGTCAGCCGACTTAGCACACTTTAGGTAGTCGGTTTCTTCTTTATCTGCTAAATATAGACGGACAGGAGGCTGCACACGCCTCAAGAATTCTTCAACTAGCATGAGGTTGACGAGTTCTGCAAAGGTAGAGACATGTGCTGCTTCCAGCCATTTCATAAAATATCTCCTTTTGGTGTTAGCAAACTCGAGAAAGGTAGTGGTACTTGCCTTCAGGTGGTCACGGAATTTCCTTCTATAACTTTCGGTGGAGAGAAGGTAGGCGTCCAACACTGCTTGTTTCAGAGTCTGGTAGTCATTCTCAGACGCCAAAGTACTGAGTGTGACTGCAGCTCTACCTGTAAGATGCACTCCGAGAAGGGTGGCCCATTGGTCGGCAGGCCAACTAAGTTAATTAGCAAGGGTTTCAAAGGTGGTGAAAAACACGTCAACTTCTGTTTCTACAAATGATGGCATTAACTTACTTGCATGTGATATATTAAAACTGACGGGAAGATTGGCGGTAGCTTGCTGGCGTTGAGCGAGGTGTGAAGTTTCCAACGCGAATTCTTGTTTACGACACTCCATAGTCAAAATTGCTTGTTGTCCGTCGTGTTCGTGTTGAATCTCCAATTGGCGTTGTTTTGTTTCAAACTGTACTCGTTCCCGCTCACGGAGTATTGAAACCTCACGCTCCTGGAGGGCGATTTCACGTTCGTGTTCTTCTTTCCTCAAGGCAGCTTCACGTTCCTTGAGGGCGATTTCACGTTCTTGTTCTTCCTTTCTTATGGCAGCTGCTTCCCTTTGTTGCTCGAGGGCTTCTCTTTGCATAGCAGCTGCTTCCCTTTGCTGCTCGCGTTCAATCTTGGCCAGCTCTAGTTTGAGTTTCATCGTTGCCAAATCAGTTTTATCTGCAATAAAGTAAGTTTCATGAGTTTCACAGTCTATCTTACCTTGCTCTAGGAAATGATCCAGTAACAGGTTGTGTATTTCATTTTTGTTGGCTTGGTAGGGAGCTTCTAGTTGATACTCATGTGCAAGAGTTTGTAATTCAGTCCTCTTGGCATGACTTAAAGTCCCTATTGCACCTGCTGGATCTGCACGGAAAGCTTGGAGACGAAACATGGTGAAATTAGCAAATAAATGCACAACGAATATACCGTTGTGATATAGTGAATGTCAGAAAAAGACAACGTGGCAACTGGTACCTATCCTATGGAATCTTTAACAATTAAAGTTAATTACAAGATGTTAAATGATTAATTAAATCAAGGTCGCAGGAAATCTTGTACCCGGTACTCATGTAAGAGGATAAGGGCAAGAAAATCCTACTAAACAAGTGAAACTGAGTTTCTAAAACAAATAAAACAGTTAATTGCCTCAAAAGTAAAATTGGTAGTCCAAGAATGTAGGCATACCTTGCCGAGTCTCTATAGGACATAAGCAAGTTTTTCCCACTGAAATTAATATGATACTTACAGAATTAGGGAACTTTTGTGCTCTGAAAAGAAAGCTAATTCCCTACCAATGTATGTATCATCATCTCTGACCGACGTGTAGGGGTGCGAGGTGTCAACTGGTGACGAGAACTGCTGCTGAGGTCCCAATTCAGCAACTAAAGTTCGTGCTAGAGGAACTATGGCTCTCTTTATCCTCCTACTGTCAGATTGCAGAAGATTAGGTGCACTAGACCCGGGGGCAGACCACAGTACCAGGGTACCAATATGATGATCTTTCGAAAATATGAGAAATATCCTAGGGACAAAAGATGGTAAACACGAGTAATAACACGGAGGGAGAGATGACCAATTAAGAGAATGACTGAGGCCTACAGTCACCACGTAATCCAAAGTTGTCTCACCTTCACCATATGCTACTCTCGGAATGCACAAAACACACAGCACCATATTAAAATAAAATTAAATATGAAAAATAGTAAAAGCTATGTTACCAAAGCCAAATACGCTTACCATAAATTACTACTTGGCACCAGTACCTGAGTGAAGCTCCTAGGGCAGGCCCCCACTTAATGTGATGGTAAAGCGTTGGTGTTCGGCTGTTTCAAAAGCTAGGGGCAGGGCCTCTTCACATTAAAGAAAAAAAAGAGAAAAAGCTGGAGCTTTCGTCTGTGGTAAGGTAATAGGAAGACACACAAAACACAAGTAAATTTAACAATGAAATTTTAATTACGTTAATTTTTTAATTACGTTTTTAAATTTTAATTACGTTACGTAATTACAGCTAATTACGTTTTAATTAGTTGCTGGAAGGCTTCTGTGCTGGCTAGGGTTCGAGTCTCCTGGTGGGAAAGTGTTCTAAAGTTGTATACTTAACTCTCGTGTTTAGGAGAGTTGTGCCTTAAGCAGAGACACTGTGTCTTCCCATATTAACAGGGACTTGATGAAATTAACGTCTAAATGACCCCTCACTTGCTCTGGTGCTCTTGGGAGGTGTTGATCTTTGGGGTATTTAAATACTCCGAAATTACCATCTCTTTTAAGGGTCTGAGCGGGTGGTGGAGAGGGTTAAGGCGTACCTGTTATGCCAGTTGCTGGAAGGCTTCTGTGCTGGCTAGGGTTCGAGTCTCCTGGTGGGAAAGTGTTCTAAAGTTGTATACTTAACTCTCGTGTTTAGGAGAGTTGTGCCTTAAGCAGAGACACTGTGTCTTCCCATATTAACAGGGACTTGATGAAATTAACGTCTAAATGACCCCTCACTTGCTCTGGTGCTCTTGGGAGGTGTTGATCTTTGGGGTATTTAAATACTCCGAAATTACCATCTCTTTTAAGGGTCTGAGCGGGTGGTGGAGAGGGTTAAGGCGTACCTGTTATGCCAGTTGCTGGAAGGCTTCTGTGCTGGCTACGGTTCGAGTCTCCTGGTGGGAAAGTGTTCTAAAGTTGTATACTTAACTCTCGTGTTTAGGAGAGTTGTGCCTTAAGCAGAGACACTGTGTCTTCCCATATTAACAGGGACTTGATGAAATTAACGTCTAAATGACCCCTCACTTGCTCTGGTGCTCTTGGGAGGTGTTGATCTTTGGGGTATTTAAATACTCCGAAATTACCATCTCTTTTAAGGGTCTGAGCGGGTGGTGGAGAGGGTTAAGGCGTACCTGTTATGCCAGTTGCTGGAAGGCTTCTGTGCTGGCTAGGGTTCGAGTCTCCTGGTGGGAAAGTGTTCTAAAGTTGTATACTTAACTCTCGTGTTTAGGAGAGTTGTGCCTTAAGCAGAGACACTGTGTCTTCCCATATTAACAGGGACTTGATGAAATTAACGTCTAAATGACCCCTCACTTGCTCTGGTGCTCTTGGGAGGTGTTGATCTTTGGGGTATTTAAATACTCCGAAATTACCATCTCTTTTAAGGGTCTGAGCGGGTGGTGGAGAGGGTTAAGGCGTACCTGTTATGCCAGTTGCTGGAAGGCTTCTGTGCTGGCTAGGGTTCGAGTCTCCTGGTGGGAAAGTGTTCTAAAGTTGTATACTTAACTCTCGTGTTTAGGAGAGTTGTGCCTTAAGCAGAGACACTGTGTCTTCCCATATTAACAGGGACTTGATGAAATTAACGTCTAAATGACCCCTCACTTGCTCTGGTGCTCTTGGGAGGTGTTGATCTTTGGGGTATTTAAATACTCCGAAATTACCATCTCTTTTAAGGGTCTGAGCGGGTGGTGGAGAGGGTTAAGGCGTACCTGTTATGCCAGTTGCTGGAAGGCTTCTGTGCTGGCTACGGTTCGAGTCTCCTGGTGGGAAAGTGTTCTAAAGTTGTATACTTAACTCTCGTGTTTAGGAGAGTTGTGCCTTAAGCAGAGACACTGTGTCTTCCCATATTAACAGGGACTTGATGAAATTAACGTCTAAATGACCCCTCACTTGCTCTGGTGCTCTTGGGAGGTGTTGATCTTTGGGGTATTTAAATACTCCGAAATTACCATCTCTTTTAAGGGTCTGAGCGGGTGGTGGAGAGGGTTAAGGCGTACCTGTTATGCCAGTTGCTGGAAGGCTTCTGTGCTGGCTAGGGTTCGAGTCTCCTGGTGGGAAAGTGTTCTAAAGTTGTATACTTAACTCTCGTGTTTAGGAGAGTTGTGCCTTAAGCAGAGACACTGTGTCTTCCCATATTAACAGGGACTTGATGAAATTAACGTCTAAATGACCCCTCACTTGCTCTGGTGCTCTTGAGAGGTGTTGATCTTTGGGGTATTTAAATACTCCGAAATTACCATCTCTTTTAAGGGTCTGAGCGGGTGGTGGAGAGGGTTAAGGCGTACCTGTTATGCCAGTTGCTGGAAGGCTTCTGTGCTGGCTAGGGTTCGAGTCTCCTGGTGGGAAAGTGTTCTAAAGTTGTATACTTAACTCTCGTGTTTAGGAGAGTTGTGCCTTAAGCAGAGACACTGTGTCTTCCCATATTAACAGGGACTTGATGAAATTAACGTCTAAATGACCCCTCACTTGCTCTGGTGCTCTTGGGAGGTGTTGATCTTTGGGGTATTTAAATACTCCGAAATTACCATCTCTTTTAAGGGTCTGAGCGGGTGGTGGAGAGGGTTAAGGCGTACCTGTTATGCCAGTTGCTGGAAGGCTTCTGTGCTGGCTAGGGTTCGAGTCTCCTGGTGGGAAAGTGTTCTAAAGTTGAATACTTAACTCTCGTGTTTAGGAGAGTTGTGCCTTAAGCAGAGACACTGTGTCTTCCCATATTAACAGGGACTTGATGAAATTAACGTCTAAATGACCCCTCACTTGCTCTGGTGCTCTTGGGAGGTGTTGATCTTTGGGGTATTTAAATACTCCGAAATTACCATCTCTTTTAAGGGTCTGAGCGGGTGGTGGAGAGGGTTAAGGCGTACCTGTTATGCCAGTTGCTGGAAGGCTTCTGTGCTGGCTAGGGTTCGAGTCTCCTGGTGGGAAAGTGTTCTAAAGTTGTATACTTAACTCTCGTGTTTAGGAGAGTTGTGTCTTAAGCAGAGACACTGTGTCTTCCCATATTAACAGGGACTTGATGAAATTAACGTCTAAATGACCCCTCACTTGCTCTGGTGCTCTTGGGAGGTGTTGATCTTTGGGGTATTTAAATACTCCGAAATTACCATCTCTTTTAAGGGTCTGAGCGGGTGGTGGAGAGGGTTAAGGCGTACCTGTTATGCCAGTTGCTGGAAGGCTTCTGTGCTGGCTAGGGTTCGAGTCTCCTGGTGGGAAAGTGTTCTAAAGTTGTATACTTAACTCTCGTGTTTAGGAGAGTTGTGCCTTAAGCAGAGACACTGTGTCTTCCCATATTAACAGGGACTTGATGAAATTAACGTCTAAATGACCCCTCACTTGCTCTGGTGCTCTTGGGAGGTGTTGATCTTTGGGGTATTTAAATACTCCGAAATTACCATCTCTTTTAAGGGTCTGAGCGGGTGGTGGAGAGGGTTAAGGCGTACCTGTTATGCCAGTTGCTGGAAGGCTTCTGTGCTGGCTAGGGTTCGAGTCTCCTGGTGGGAAAGTGTTCTAAAGTTGTATATATATATATATATATATATATATATATATATATATATATATATATATATATATATATATATATATATATATATATATATATATATATATATATATATATATATAAATGGAAATGTTCGTTTGTTCAAAATCACTATTCTCCGAAAGTTCTTCACCGATTGCTTTGAAATTTTCACTCAATGTTCCATTCGCATCCTGGCCAGGTTTTTATATACATATTATATAGATCTCACGTCTGTGACTGGTAAAAAACATGTTTTTTTTCTGAAAAACTGTGTTTTTCATGCGAAGGAAAGAGCAACACATGCTGTAATCTCCGAAAGTTCTTCACCGAATGCTTTGAAATTTTGACACAACGTTGCATTCAAATAGGCACTTCTTTTTATTTACCTACTATAAAGATGCCACCCTTGTGACAGGTAAAACATGCATTTTTGAAAAAACAGTGCCATCTGCTGCACATAATAGCAACATTCATGCTATACTAAATATGTCACGAACTTCATTTCAATGTTTCCGATTGCATTGATAAATTATATTTTCATAGATTTCAATTTATTTTATTTTTATTGCATTACTTTGTGTGACATTGCGTTGGAATTGAGCTGTGTTGTTTACCATACAATTCATTTTGTAAGTATGAGTATAAGTGCCACAACTGTGACAGGTAAAACTATGCTTTTCTTGACAAACAGCGCTATCTGTGGCATTTAAGAGCAAAACACATGGTACACTAAATATGTTTCAATTCCATTTCAAAGTTTCTGTTTGCAATGATAAATTGAATTTTCATAGATTTTGATTTATTTTCATTTTGATTTAATTATTTTGTGTGAATTACATTGAACTTGAGCTGTGTTGTTTACCATACCATTCATTTTGTGAGTATAGTTTATTTTTTATTTTTTTATTATTTTCATTTCATTTTTTAACTGTTTTCCTTATATTTCAGTGATAGGAACATCAGATCTCTTGATGTTCCCAATTTTTTGATGGGAACATCAGACCATTTGGGAAGGCATCATACGAGGGAGTGGGGAATGGTGGGGATGACGAGGGGACAGAAGTGAGAGATGGTGTGGAGGACGAGGGGACAAGAGAGGGGGTAATGATGGGAAGAACGAGGGGATGGGGGAGTTTGGGATAGAGGGGATGAGGGGATGGGGGAATGGAGAATGGTGGGGAGGACAAAGGGACATGGTGGGAAGGAAGAGGGGATATTAGGGATGACAAGGGGACAGTGGAGTGAGGAATGGTTGGGAGGCCGAGGAGACGGGTGAGGAGAGAATGGTGGAGAGGACTGGGGGGGGGGCAGGGAGAGTTGCTCCCTGCAACTCTCCCTGCTCCAAATATATTGCTCCCTGCAATATATTTTCTCTATTTTTTTTCTTATGAAATGATAAAGCTACCCATTTCATTCAGGTTAGGTTAGGTAGGTTAGGTAGTCGAAAAACCATTAATTCATGAAAACTTGGCTTATTAGGCAAATCGGGCCTTGCATGGTAGGCTGAGAAGTGCATTCTGGCTAGTAGGTACGACATATATATATATATATATATATATATATATATATATATATATATATATATATATATATATATATATATATATATATATATATATATATATATATATATATATATATAAGGGGTACCACCTCTGGTGCAAATGTAGGGACCCATAGCCTCGGAGAAGAAAATAAAGAGTACTCAGAGAAGACCTTGTAGATCCTCACTGAACACCTTGATATTTTCATCTCCTACCACCCCTATTCTTTTGTTAAGTGTGTATATTTATCTAACTTTATTTGAAAATGTCATTACACAAAAAAAGTTACAATATTGATTACATACAGGGTACAAGGCTGCTTGTCACAAGTTGAATAGCTCCTCCAGCTCCTCAGATGGCGGGCAGGAACCATGGATGCAGTGAGCCTTTCCTCTCTGGATTGCCACACTAAGGCGCTGAAAAAGAAAACTGGTAGCTCTGGGGTCTCTAGTTGTTTCGATTAGCTTAGACCCCAACTCCTTTAAAAAGCTAGCAGCACTTTTACCCCAGGCACTAAGTGTCTCTGAGGCAATGGTATATATATATATATACATATATATATATATATATATATATATATATATATATATATATATATATATATATATATATATATATATATATATATATATATATATATATATATATATATATATATATATATATATATATATATATATATATATATATATATTAGTATATTTTGGTAGCAGTCTTTCCTGTAGACATATATTATTAAATATGACCGAAAGTAAGATTAATAATTCTAACACGAATTTTCTCAATCTTTCATACATTTCTTTTCACTGTTGGTGGTAATTCAAAAATCAATTCTCCAAAATTCATTTTTATTTCTAGTCTGATGCAACACTTGAGCGCGTTTCGTAAAACTTATTACATTTTCAAAGACTTTAGTTAACACATACACAACTGAATAGAACTTACACATCTCCGATTTTGTTTATATCTACATTTGAGTGAGGTGGATGGGGTGAGGTGGTATTTAATAAGGTATTAATTTCATCAACACAAGCCAGAACATGAAACAATGGGTATTGAATAGAAGTGATTGTAGAAAGCCTATTGGTCCATATTTCTTGATGCTTCTATATTGGAGCGGAGTCTTGAGGTGGGTAGAATATAGTTGTGCATTAATTGGCTGTTGATTGCTGGTGTTGACTTCTTGATGTGTAATGCCTCGCAAACGTCAAGCCGCCTGCTATCGCTGTATCTATCGATGATTTCTGTGTTGTTTACTAGGATTTCTCTGGCGATGGTTTGGTTGTGGGAAGAGATTATATGTTCCTTAATGGAGCCCTGTTGCTTATGCATCGTTAAACGCCTAGAAAGAGATGTTGTTGTCTTGCCTATATACTGGGTTTTTTGGAGCTTACAGTCCCCAAGAGGGCATTTGAAGGCATAGACGACGTTAGTCTCTTTTAAAGCGTTCTGTTTTGTGTCTGGAGAGTTTCTCATGAGTAGGCTGGCCGTTTTTCTGGTTTTATAGTAAATCGTCAGTTGTATCCTCTGATTTTTGTCTGTAGGGATAACGTTTCTATTAACAATATCTTTCAGGACCCTTTCCTCCGTTTTTAACAATATCTTTCAGGACCCTTTCCTCCGTTTTATGAGCTGTGGAAAAGAAGTTCCTGTAAAATAGTCTAATAGGTGGTATAGGTGTTGTGTTGGTTGTCTCTTCAGAGGTTGCATGGCGTTTCACTTTCCTTCTTATGATGTCTTCGAAGAAACCATTGGAGAAGCCGTTGTTGACTAGGACCTGCCTTACCCTACAGAGTTCTTCGTCGACTTGCTTCCATTCTGAGCTGTGGCTGAGAGCACGGTCGACATATGCGTTAACAACACTCCTCTTGTACCTATCTGGGCAGTCGCTTTTGGCATTTAGGCACATTCCTATGTTCGTTTCCTTAGTGTAGACTGCAGTCTGGAAACCTCCGCTCTTTTCCATGACTGTTACATCTAGAAAGGACAGCTTCCCATCCTTTTCCATCTCGTAAGTGAAACGCAGCACGGAACTCCGCTCAAATGCCTCCTTCAACTCCTGCAGATGTCTGACATCAGGTACCTGTGTAAAAATGTCGTCAACATACCTGCAGTATATGGCCGGTTTCATGTTCATGTCGACTAAGACTTTTTGCTCGATGGTACCCATGTAGAAGTTTGCAAACAGGACACCTAGGGGAGAACCCATGGCGACCCCATCTACTTGCTTTTACATGTGCCCATCTGGGCTCAAGAAGGGTGCCTCTTTAGTACAAGCTTGGAGTAGTTTCCTTAGGATATTTTCTGGTATGTCAAGAGGAGTACAGGCTGGATCACGATACACTCTGTCGGCTATCATCCCGATTGTCTCGTCCACTGGTACGTTAGTGAACAGCGATTCTACGTCCAACGAGGCTCTTATTCCTGTGGCCCGTGTGCCCCGCAGTAAGTCAACAAATTCCTTTGGCGAGTTCAGGCTGAAGGCGCAAGGGACATAAGGAGTCAGCAGGCCATTGAGTCGCTTCGCTAGTCTGTACTTGGGTGTGGGTATCTGGCTAATGATTGGCCGAAGTGGGTTTCCAGGCTTGTGTGTCTTGACATTTCCATACGCATATCCAGGTTTATATTCCCCAATAATCTTTGGCAGGAGGAGTCCTGAAATGTATGGAAATGTCAAGACACAAAATATACTAATAATACTGCTACCAAAATATACTAATATATATATATATATATATATATATATATATATATATATATATATATATATATATATATATATATATATATATCTATATATATATATATATATAGCAGTCTTTCCTGTAGACATATATTATTAAATATGACCGAAAGTAAGATTAATAATTCTAACACGAATTTTCTCAATCTTTCGTACATTTCTTTTCACTGTTGGAGGTAATTCAAAAATCAATTCTCCAACATGAATTTTTATTTCTAGTCTGACGCGACACTTAAGTGCGTTTCGTAAAACTTATTACATTTTCAAAGACTTTAGTTAACACATACACAACTGAATAGAACTTACACATTTCCGATTTTGTTTATATCTACATTTGAGTGAGGTGGATGGGGTGAGGTGGTATTTAATAAGGTATTAATTTCACCAACACAAGCCAGAACATGAAACAATGGGTATTGAATAGAAGTGATTGTAGAAAGCCTATTGGTCCATATTTCTTGATGCTTCTATATTGGAGCGGAGTCTTGAGGTGGGTAGAATATAGTTGTGCATTAATTGGCTGTTGATTGCTGGTGTTGACTTCTTGATGTGTAATGCCTCGCAAACGTCAAGCCGCCTGCTATCGCTGTATCTATCGATGATTTCTGTGTTGTTTACTAGGATTTCTCTGGCGATGGTTTAGTTGTGGGAAGAGATTATATGTTCCTTAATGGAGCCCTGTTGCTTATGCATCGTTAAATGCCTAGAAAGAGATGTTGTTGTCTTGCCTATATACTGGTTTTTTTGGAGCTTACAGTCCCCAAGAGGGCATTTGAAGGCATAGACGACGTTAGTCTCTTTTAAAGCGTTCTGTTTTGTGTCTGGAGAGTTTCTCATGAGTAGGCTGGCCGTTTTTCTGGTTTTATAGTAAATCGTCAGTTGTATCCTCTGATTTTTGTCTGTAGGGATAACGTTTCTATTAACAATATCTTTCAGGACCCTTTCCTCCGTTTTTAACAATATCTTTCAGGACCCTTTCCTCCGTTTTATGAGCTGTGGAAAAGAAGTTCCTGTAAAATAGTCTAATAGGTGGTATAGGTGTTGTGTTGGTTGTCTCTTCAGAGGTTGCATGGCGTTTCACTTTCCTTCTTATGATGTCTTCGACGAAACCATTGGAGAAGCCGTTGTTGACTAGGACCTGCCTTACCCTACAGAGTTCTTCGTCGACTTGCTTCCATTCTGAGCTGTGGCTGAGAGCACGGTCGACATATGCGTTAACAACACTCCTCTTGTACCTATCTGGGCAGTCGCTTTTGGCATTTAGGCACATTCCTATGTTCGTTTCCTTAGTGTAGACTGCAGTGTGGAAACCTCCGCTCTTTTCCATGACTGTTACATCTAGAAAGGACAGCTTCCCATCCTTTTCCATCTCGTAAGTGAAACGCAGCACAGAACTCCGCTCAAATGCCTCCTTCAACTCCTGCAGATGTCTGACATCAGGTACCTGTGTAAAAATGTCGTCAACATACCTGCAGTATATGGCCGGTTTCATGTTCATGTCGACTAAGACTTTTTGCTCGATGGTACCCATGTAGAAGTTTGCAAACAGGACACCTAGGGGAGAACCCATGGCGACCCCATCTACTTGCTTTTACATGTGCCCATCTGGGCTCAAGAAGGGTGCCTCTTTAGTACAAGCTTGGAGTAGTTTCCTTAGGATATTTTCTGGTATGTCAAGAGGAGTACAGGCTGGATCACGATACACTCTGTCGGCTATCATCCCGATTGTCTCGTCCACTGGTACGTTAGTGAACAGCGATTCTACGTCCAACGAGGCTCTTATTCCTGTGGCCCGTGTGCCCCGCAGTAAGTCAACAAATTCCTTTGGCGACTTCAGGCTGAAGGCGCAAGGGACATAAGGAGTCAGCAGGCCGTTAAGTCGCTTCGCTAGTCTGTACGTGGGTGTGGGTATCTGGCTAATGATTGGCCGAAGTGGGTTTCCAGGCTTGTGTGTCTTGACATTTCCATACGCATATCCAGGTTTATATTCCCCAATATTCTTTGGCAGGTGGAGTCCTGAAATGTATGGAAATGTCAAGTATATATATATATATATATATATATATATATATATATATATATATATATATATATATATATATATATATATATATATATATATATATATATATATATCGCTCTATTCTTATGTGAAATTAGGCAATTCACATAAGAATAGAGCGACCTACCATGAACACCCAAATCACGGAACTATTTACTCTACCCACCATGAGAGTAAGGACAAGACAAGAACATATCGATGCCAACACAGAAGACAATGTCCAACATAACAGGCCAATTACACTGGATTAATCTTTGTGTTTAGATAGGAGATGCCTCGTATGGGCCAATAAGCCTTCTGCAGCCCCTATGTTTATCCCTTATGTATCCCCCCATGTTTTCACCTTCATTGTATTATCACCTGACCTAATGCGGGTATAAAATCAACTAGTATTGTAAGATCTGTTCACTTGAGAATGAACCATGGAGGTTCGAAACGTCGTGCAAATTATACAAATAAGTGTAATACACTCTATAGTAAATCACTTCTTTTCTTCACCTTAAAAGTACGAAAATGAGTTTTGGAGAACTCCTATTTCAATTAAGCCCTGATGATAAGAAAATAGTTAGAGGGATAGAAGCCCTAAACCAGAAAATAATAAATACAGAATATGCGGTCATATTCAATGAAACATGTTTGAAAGAAAACCTGCTGCCAGTATACACCAATATATATATATATATATATATATATATATATATATATATATATATATATATATATATATATATATATATATATATATATATATATATATATATGTCGTACCTAATAGCCAGAACGCACTTCTCAGCCAACTATGCATGGCCCAATTTGCCTAATAAGCCAAGTTTTCATGAATTAAAGTTTTTTCGACTACCTAACCTACCTAACCTAACCTAACTTTTTCTGCTACCTAACCTAACCTAACCGATAGAGATAGGCTAGG
Organism: Procambarus clarkii; assembly: GCF_040958095.1. NCBI lineage: Eukaryota > Metazoa > Arthropoda > Malacostraca > Decapoda > Cambaridae > Procambarus > Procambarus clarkii. The sequence continues at coordinate 8,960,605 of NC_091150.1, read as the reverse complement.
TAGGGTTGGTTAGGTTCGGTCATATATCTACGTTAATTTTAACTCCAATAAAAAAAAATTGTCCTCATACATAATGAAATGGGTAGCTTTATCATTTCATAAGAAAAAATGAGAAAAAATATATTAATTCAGGAAAACTTGGCTTATTAGGCAAATCGGGCCTTGCATAGTAGGCTGAGAAGTGCGTTCTGGCTATTAGGTACGACATATATATATATATATATATATATATATATATATATATATATATATATATATATATATATATATATATATATATATATATATATATATATATATGTCGTACCTAATAGCCAGAACGCACTTCTCAGCCTACTATTCAAGGCCCGATTTGCCTAATAAGCCAAGTTTTCATGAATTAATGTTTTTTCGTCTACCTAACCTACCTAACCTAACCTAACCTAGCTTTTTTTGGCTACCTAACCTAACCTTACCTATAAATATAGGTTAGGTTAGGTTAGGTAGGGTTGGTTAGGTTCGGTCATATATCTACGTTAATTTTAACTCCAATAAAAAAAAATTGACCTCATACATAGAGAAAAGGGTTGCTTTATCATTTCATAAGAAAAAAATTATAGTAAATATATTAATTCAGGAAAACTTGGCTTATTAGGCAAATCGGGCCTTGAATAGTAGGCTGAAAAGTGAGTTCTGGCTACTAGGTACGACATATATATATATATATATATATATATATATATATATATATATATATATATATATGTCGTACCTAGTAGCCAGAACTCACTTCTCAGCCTACTATTCAAGGCCCGATTTGCCTAATAAGCCAAGTTTTCCTGAATTAATATATTTACTATAATTTTTTTCTTATGAAATGATAAAGCAACCCTTTTCTCTATGTATGAGGTCAATTTTTTTTTATTGGAGTTAAAATTAACGTAGATATATGACCGAACCTAACCAACCCTACCTAACCTAACCTAACCTATATTTATAGTTAAGGTTAGGTTAGGTAGCCAAAAAAAGCTAGGTTAGGTTAGGTTAGGTAGGTTAGGTAGACGAAAAAACATTAATTCATGAAAACTTGGCTTATTAGGCAAATCGGGCCTTGAATAGTAGGCTGAGAAGTGCGTTCTGGCTATTAGGTACGACATATATATATATATATATATATATATATATATATATATATATATATATATATATGTCGTACCTAGTAGCCAGAACGTACTTGTCTGCCTACTATGCAAGGCCCGATTTGCCTAATAAGCCAAGTTTTCATGAATTAATTGTTTTTCGACTACCTAACCTACCTAACCTAACCTAACCTAACTTTTTCGGCTACCTAACCTAACCTAACCTATAAAGATAGGTTAGGTTAGGTTAGGTAGGGTTGGTTAGGTTCGGTCATATATCTACGTTAATTTTAACTCCAATAAAAAAAATTGACCTCATACATAATGAAATGGGCAGCTTTATCATTTCATAAGAAAAAAATTAGAGAAAATATATTAATTCAGGAAAACTTGGCTTGTTAGGCAAATCGGGCCTTGCATAGTAGGCCAAAAAGTGCGTTCTGGCTACTAGGTACGACATATATATATATATATATATATATATATATATATATATATATATATATATATATATATATATATATATATATATATATATATATATATGTCGTACCTAGTAGCCAGAACGCACTTTTCAGCCTACTATGCAAGGCCCGATTTGCCTAATAAGCCAAGTTTTCATGAATTAATTATTTTTCGACTACCTAACCTAACTTTTTCGGCTACCTAACCTAACCTAACCTATAAAGATAGGTTAGGTTAGGTTTGGTAGGGTTGGTTAGGTTCGGTCATATATCTACGTTAATTTTAACTCCAATAACAAAAAATTGACCTCATTCATAATGAAATGGGTAGCTTTATTTTTTCATAAGAAAAAAATTAGAGAAAATATATTAATTCATGAAATTTTGGCTTATTAGGCAAATCGGGCCTTGCATAGTAGGCTGAGAAGTGCGTTCTGGCTACTAGGTACGACATATATATATATATATATATATATATATATATATATATATATATATATATATATATATATATATATATATATATAATGTCGTACCTAGTAGCCAGAACGCACTTCTCAGCCTACTATGCAATCCCCGATTTGCTTAATAAGCCAAGTTTTCATGAATTAATTGTTTTTCGACTACCTAACCTACCTAACCTAACCTAACGTTTTCTGCTACCTAACCTAACCTAACCTATAAAAATAGGTTAGGTAGGGTTGGTTTGGTTTGGTCATATATCTACGTTAATTTTAACTCCAATAAAAACAAATTGACCTCATACATAATGAAATGGGTAGCTTTATCATTTCATAAGAAAAAAATTAGAGAAAATATATTAATTCATGAAAACTTGGCTTATTAGGCAAATCGGGCCTTGCATAGTAGGCTGAGAAGTGCGTTCTGGCTAATAGGTACGACATGTATATATATATATATATATATATATATATATATATATATATATATATATATATATATATATATATATATATTGGTGTATACTGGCAGCAGGTTTTCTTTCAAACATGTTTCATTGAATATGACCGCATATTCTGTATTTATTTTTTTCTGGTTTAGGGCTTCTATCCCTGTAACTATTTTCTTAGCATCAGGGCTTAATTGAAATAGGAGTTCTCCAAAACTCATTTTCGTACTTTTAAGGTGAAGAAAAGAAGTGATTTAATATAGAGTGTATTACACTTATTTGTATAATTTGCACGACGTTTCGAACCTCCATGGTTCATTCTCAAGTGAACAGATCTTACAATACTAGTTGATTTTATACCCGCATTAAGTCAGGTGATAATACAATGAGGGTGAAAACATGGGGGGATACATAAGGGATAAACATAGGGGCTGCAGAAGGCTTATTGGCCCATACGAGGCATCTCCTATCTAAACACAAAGATTAATCCAGTGTAATTGGCCTGTTATGTTGGACATTGTCTTCTGTGTTGGCATCGATATGTTCTTGTCTTGTCCTTACTCTCATGGTGGGTAGAGTAAATAGTTCCGTGATTTGGGTGTTCATGGTAGGTCGCTCTATTCTTATGTGAATTGCCTCAAGAATTTGTAATCTTCTTGAATCTTGGGTTTTGTCTATTATGCAAGTATTCTTGTTCAACATTTCTCTTGTTAGAGTAATGTCATGTGCTTGTCTCATGTGATTCCTAGGGACACCAGATTGAAGATGGCATGTCAAACGCCTCGTCAGCTTGGTCGACGTCATACCTATGTACTTACATTGAAGGTTACATCCTTCGTGGGGGCAAGTGTACATGTATACAACGCTTGACTGCTGTAGAGGGTTCTCCGTCGGCTTCGGGCTGTTTTTGATAAGGAGTTCGGAAGTCTTCTTGGTTTTGTAGAATATTATCAGGTTTATGTTTTGGTTAGGAGTAGTGCTTTTTACTCCTTTACGGATTATTTCTTTCATTATTCTTTCCTCTTTTATATGTTCACTGTGCATGGTTGATTTGTAATATAATTTTATTGGGGGTGTTGTGGTTTCTGTTCTAGGTTCTGAATTATACCAACGGTCCAAGTGTCTTCTTATAGCAGCGTTTATTTCCGCGTTGCTATATCCGTTGTTCACCAATACCTGAGTTACTCTTTCAAACTCTCTACTCACGTTGCTCCATTCAGAGCAGTGGGTAAGCGCTCGACGAATATAAGCATTGAGAACACTGGCTTTGTATCTTTGGGGGCACTCACTTCTACCG
>NC_091150.1:8946816-8951816 GCF_040958095.1 Procambarus clarkii | reverse complement strand
CGTAAAAACAATTAGGGTTACACCCCTCAAACACCGAGGTGAGTACAACAAGGTGAGCTCACACACATGCGCATCCGCGCACGCACACACCAGTGGCAGTTATGTGGTGGAGGCTGACTCCATACACAGTTTCAAATGTAGATATGGAGCCCAGTAGGCTCAGGAATGATGATAGAGCCCAGTAGGCTCAGGAATGATGATAGAGGCCAGTAGGCTCAGGAATGATGATAGAGCCCAGTAGGCTCAGGAATGATGATAGATCCCAGTAGGCTCAGAAATGATGATAAAGCCCAGTAGGCTCAGGAATGATGATAGAGCCCAGTAGGCTCAGGAATGATGATAGAGCCCAGTAGGCTCAGGAATCTGTACACCAGTTGATTGACAGTTGAGAGGCGGGACCAAAGAGCCAAAGCTCAACAACCGCACTCACAAATCGGTGAGTACAAATAGGTGAGTACACCAAAGAAACATTCATCAACTGAGAGGCAGGGACCAAGAACTGAAGCTCAACCCCCATTTAAGCACAATTAGGGTTACACACCTCAAACACTGATGCCTAACACTGATAATCACATTAAATCACTGATAATCATATTTAATGAATAGACAAAGCATGTTCCTAGATAACATATCTGATAAGAACCACTATTACATCAAGATCATAGTACGATAACAGGTGTCTTGACCTGTCAATCAGGTCACTACTACAGTCTGTGATGGTGGAGAGTTCCCAGGACGCTAACTGGTGACCATGGTGTACAGTCTGTGATGGTGGAGAGTTCCCAGGACGCTAACTGGTGACCATGGTGTACAGTCTGTGATGGTGGAGAGTTCCCAGGACGCTAACTGGTGACCATGGTGTACAGTCTGTGATGGTGGAGAGTTCCCAGGACGCTAACTGGTGACCATGGTGTACAGTCTGTGATGGTGGAGAGTTCCCAGGACACTAACTGGTGACCATGGTGTACAGTCTGTGATGGTGGAGAGTTCCCAGGACGCTAACTGGTGACCATGGTGTACAGACTGTGATGGTGGAGAGTTCCCAGGACGGTAACTGGTGACCATGGTGTACAGTCTGTGATGGTGGAGAGTTCCCAGGACGCTAACTGGTGACCATGGTGTACAGTCTGTAATGGTGGAGAGTTCCCAGGACGCTAACTGGTGACCATGGTGTACAGTCTGTGATGGTGGAGAGTTCCCTTGAACTCTAAAAGAAATTTTTAAAGAAATTCACACAAATCAAGCAATGTAACTACAAGCTGTGATTGTGGATACAAACGTAAATAAAAAATATTTTTTTTAATAAGTTATGAAAAAGAAAGAAAGCGTTTAATGGGCTCGATCTGGAGACTGTCAGGACTCCGGCGGTCGTCCCAACAACCTGGCCACGACTCTTCACATTCGTTAATACCCCATCAGTTATCTCTCTCTCTCTCTTTCTGTTCCGGCCACACTTAGCCAGTAACCGGGTTCTTTACTTGATACACTGTATATGGGGCCTTAGTGCATCTTCTTACATGATCTCACCCAGAGTCATCGGTAAGTTATCCAGAACTGACAGTAACTGACTGTAATAATAAATCGTGAAAGGAAAAAGGTGGTAAACAAAACTAATCAAAACCTTCACCAAGTGTACTTCATAAATATATATACATGTATATACATATCATCAAACGCTAGTGTCACTTCTGCAGATGGCACTGTAAAGCTCACACAGTCTTCTTTTCCCGGTGACTGAACTTTGTCTTCTATTATACACCACTCAAGTGTCCATCCCAGAGTCTGTCTTCGATGGTCCTCACACCAGCGAGTTCACCTTACTCAGTAAAACATGGACCAGTCCTACACAGTATCGTCACGGTGTCCAAAACACCACTTATACTTTCCAGCAACACACTGGCAGAAGTCTCCAGCAACACACTGGCAGAAGTCTCCAGCAACACACTGGCAGAAGTCTCCAGCAACACACTGGCAGAAGTCTCCAGCACAGACGTACAACAAGCCTTAACAGACTCAATCTGGCCATCCTGGGGCACGTCGGTCCAATCATCAATACTTCGCTAAGTATCTCCAGACATCTCACTGTCTATACCGACTCGGTCACTTGTTCCCACTGGAACACGTCATTATGGTCGGTTGTGGCAGGGGGCGCTCACAGATGGCGTTGTCATTGTCACACCTTCCTCAACAGATGGTGTTGTCATTATCACACCTTCCTCAACAGACGGTGTTGTCATTGTCACACCTTCCTCAACAGATGGTGTAGATATCGTCACAATAGGTATAATGAGGTAAACAATAGTAAATGTGAAGCTAACACATGTGAGATGATGAACAAATTTAACAAATGGTATTCACTAAACGGGTGAATACCGTATGTGAATATGTATAGATCACTATATTGTACAGTCTCTAATTTTAGCAATACTACAGATATGATATGAAACGTAAGTATTATATAAAAAAAATTTGCAAAGGTGCAAATTTAGTAAATCTATCACAGTCCCTAGAATTTCGGACATAGCATAAAATAAATCAGTAAAAACAAATGCGGTAAATACTAAACAATAAAGAAGAAGTAAGCTAACATATATAACTCGAATAAGCAATTAACAAATTATATGGAATAATTAGGTGAAAAGGATGAAGGTTTTGGACGGTTTTTTTAGTATAAAAGTTTGCAATAACAGTACTTTGAGGTTATCTTGAGGGGCTTCCGGGGCTTAGCGTCCCCGCGGCCCGGTCGTCGACCAGGCCTCCTGGTTGCCGGACTGATCAACCAGGCTGTTGGAGCCGGCTGCTCGCAGCCTGACGTATGAGTCACAGCCTTGTTGATCAGGTATGTAAATACCTGTAAAACACATAAATTTCCTTTTAATGATTAGGAATTATTCCAGGAAGACATTTACATAGATCCACAATCTTTATTCGTGTAGACCTTCTCATACAGGCAGTTCCACCTCATATTACTGTATTGTATATATACATTTATGTATGGTTGCCCACTTAGATATGGACTGAGATGCATCTCTAGATTTAGGTTGATACTTCGTCAAGTAGTATAAAGGACAGATGTAGGATTAGTAAACAAAGTTTTTTCCTATATAATATTTGTTATTCATGGTAATTTCCCGCTAGGTAATGCATTAACTCGTCCAACGTCAGTCCCTTAGCTCTTTTACTGCAAAAACTAGATAATAAATCAGATAGTTAAATATTTCCGACGTGAACATGAAAAACACCAGATTATTCATCCGAGGTTTAGGTGATGCATAATATCAATGTGCTATTTTTCTTCTAGCTAATGTAAACAGATACATGGGGGTTGTGCATCTATGATGGATTACCATTATCGAGTAATGGCTGCCTCTATGAGTAATGAGATCCCGCTAAAACACGGGTCGGGGACTTTGTGCTAAAATAACATGATCCTCGGACGTCAATGTTAAGAAACAAGTTAACGCTAATTGCGCCTAAAATAAAGAATACACTTCTCTCAGCGCCAAGAATTAATATATGAGATAAAGCCTCACATGCTGTAGTAGAATTAACACCCTCATTTTTTTTATCACAGATTGAAAAACTTGATACAATTAATTTAAAACCCCACTTAATTTCTTTGAAAAAATGGTGCTGTTTAAATTTTTATTTAACAACGATATCAGCCTCAATTATTTCGGAGCAACTGGGCCGAGTTCTGTACTTTGTTTTCAAGTTCAAGAGAGTGGGAAATCCTAGTTCACAAAGGTAGGTTGTTGGAAAAGGCACCATTATTTTGTCGCTTCCACAAGTGCAATTTTAAAAGCCTTTACAGTTCATGACAACCAAAATGACGAGAGATCTGTCTTGTTCTGGTATTCACTGCGTGTTTCACTGTTGGAGCAAAGTTCAGAAAGTTCCTCTTCCTGTCGTTCAGGCTCTTCAGACATCAGATAGTTGACAGTTGAAGGGATTTACATCCCAGATGATAGTGTGTGAATCAAGCTCTGGAAAATTATCAGAGAATCTCCTTTTGACTTTGATGAGTTGCGTTGTAAGTGACTCCTTGATGTCACAAAGACTGAGATCCTCACAGTCTTCCAAAAACTCTGCAGTTTTTGTAATGCGATTATCTAGTTATATTCCACTTTCTCGTTCCTGTACAACAGCTTGGGTTTAAATGCTGAGAAAAAAATTCAAGCTAAAATGACACTGATGTTTTTCCTTGCAATTTCTTGTTCAATAAATTCACACAATCAGAGATGTCAACTAAAAATGCAAGATCTGCAAGCCAAGTGGATGTTCTCAACGTGTCAGCAAGGGCATGGTTTTTACGCACCAGAGAGATTTCTAGTTCAATTCTGAGAGCTCACACTCGACTGAGGACATTTGTATGAGGAAAGCTACCATACTTGTGTGTGAAAAAGGAGGACTGAATATTAAGCCTCTCTATAGTCACATAAATCACGAAAGAGCCGCGTGTTTAGTACATGACCTTTGACAACATTGATAATATTGATTACTTTATACATGACAGCTTCCAGTCCAAGTTCCAACAGCTTCACAAACAATGTCAGGCGATGGATCATATAGTGGGTAAATACGATTTTTTACTTTTGCTTTTTGCCTGAGGCCGAGAGGTCACTGAGGCGACCCAACATTGCTGGAGCTCCATCAACAGACACCAGTACAACCTTCCCACTTTTAACCATCACTGGGTGTGTTGAAGTATGCATCAACCTTGTTGTAAACATTATTAATCACGCGATCTTTCAAGACAAGAGGAAAGCGGAAAAACATTTATTTATCAATTGTATTTGAACCCCTGTATCGAGCAGGTACCATCAGATGCGACTTGCTAATGACATATACAGTCTCACGAAGATGAATACAAAATGTTTGTTCTCTGTGATTGAAAAACTCTCTTGTTTCCTCACATTTTCTATTAAGATAGAAATTATCTCTTTCACAAGTCTTGTAGACAAAGTCTTGAGTCTTGTAGACGAAGTGTCCCTAACGAG
>NC_091150.1:8924316-8941816 GCF_040958095.1 Procambarus clarkii | reverse complement strand
TTTTGCTTTCCTTATCTCTTTTTTAACATTTCTAACCAGTTGTACGAATTCCTGTTCTAAAGTGACCTCCCCATTTATAATCCTTTTGTACCAAGCTCTCTTTTTACCTATAAGGTTCTTCAAATTCTTTGTTATCCACTTTGGGTCATTAGTATTCGATCTATTCAATTTGTATGGTATACTACGTTCCTGTGCTTTGTTTAGAATATTCTTAAATAAGTTATATATTGAATCCACATCGAAATCCCCATTTAAGTCACCTATCGCTGGGTTCATGTCTCGCTCCAAGACCGGCCCACACCCCATACCCAAGACTTTCCAATCAATTTGACCCAAAAAATTTCTTAGGCTATTAAAATCAGCTTTTCGAAAATCTGGCACTTTAACAGAATTTTCTCCTACATGTCTATTCCATTCTATGCTAAATCTGATTTCTTTGTGATCACTGTTCCCTAGCTCACTCCCTATTTCGATGTCATTAATTTGTGTTTCCCTGTTAGTTAACACTAAATCTAAAATATTATTTTCCCGTGTTGGTTCCTTAATGTGTTGCGTAAGAAAGCATTCGTCAATTAATTCTAGAATATCTTCTGCTTCACTATTCCCTGTTTTGTTCAACCAGTTTATTCCACTAAAATTAAAGTCACCCATGACATAAATACTGTTAGATCTAGATGCTCTAGATATTTCATCCCATAGATGCTTTGCTTCCATTCTGTCTAAATTTGGTGGCCTATATATAACTCCTATTATAATATTATTAGCTTTTTCGTTTAATTCTATCCAAATAGTTTCTGTGTGTGGCTCAGTTTTGATTCCCTCTTTGAGACTACATTTCAAATTGTCCCTAACATATATGGCTACTCCACCTCCTCGTCTAATATATCTATCTGTGTGAAATAGTTTAAATCCATTTATTTGATATTCAGCTAATAGTTCCCTATTTTCTACATTCATCCACGTTTCGGTAAGTGCAATAATATCTATATTTTCTGTGCAGACAAGAGCATTTAATTCGTTAATTTTATTTCTTAGACTTCTACTGTTAGTGTAATATACCCTAAGTGAATTGTTATTTTGAGTCCCTTCTCTTTCCCTGATCATTTTGCCAATTCCTTTCTCCTCCAAACACATACTTTTATTATCTTCTTTCTCCAAATCAATTCCCATACCTCTATCTACTAACAGTTTAAACCCAAACAAACACCTCTAACCACTTCTTCCAACGAGTTCGCAACAGCAACAACCCCAGCCCTCGATAGATGCACCCCATCACGAGTATACATTTCATTTCTTCCATAGAAGTGTTCCCAGTTGTCTATGAAAGATATTGCATTTGATTTGCAATATCTTTCCAGCCGGCAATTGACACCAAGTGCCCTCGACATCCATTCATTTCCCACTCCCTTTCTTGGAATGAATGCCACATATGATCGGGATTCCTCCCTTGCTCCTAACTAATTCAATGGCTGTCCTGAATCTCTGTATTAGTTCCTCACTCCTAACTTGCCCAACATCATTACCCCCTGCACTAATACAAATAATAGGTTTGTTTCCATTTCCCGTCATAATATCATTCATGTTTCCAACAATATCACCAATTCCAGCTCTCGGATAGCAAACCCTTAATCTGTTCCCCCTATCTCTGGCACAAAACGTTCTGTCTAAATACCTCACCTGGGAATCTCCCTACAACCAAAATTCGCTTCGATTCTCCCTTTTCCTTTCGAGGAGTTTGAGGAACCTGCGCTTCAATGCTCCTCGTTGCTTTGCCTCCTCTTTGAACAACAGGTTCACCACAGCACTCGTCCTCTAATACGTCAAATGCATTAAAAGTCCTTAGGTGTAGGCTATTAGTTGTCGGTTTTGCCAAGGTCTTCTTAAGACCCCTGTCTTTCACAACTTGCCAAGACGAGGTCTTCTTAATACTGGTCCCGTCAGTCCTTTTTAATGAGGTCCCAGTCAACACTGGCCTCCTCCTTCGTTTCCTCCCGAAGTCTCAGCCGTCGTACCTCCTCCCGCAGGGAATCATTCTCTGCTCTCAGAGCTCCAACCAGACTCACCAAATCCTTCACTAATCCTTCCATTATTGTAATAATAATGTTAATGGAAATATCTCGGAAAGTACAAGCAGTACTTTCTTATGAAAGGTTTATCACCTTTACCCCCCCCCCTGTGTAATCTTCATATATATATTTATTGGTGATGGTAATAATTATAGTATTAAGTTTTGACTTTATTTCCTTTCCCCTTTTAATTTACTTGCGTTACGGATCACATCCCTTGAAAGCCACTACTGGCTTGGGGCCGGATACCCTTCCTCTAACAACATCAGAGTACGAACCCAGTTGCGACCCGAGAGGGCCGTAACAGTTGCACAACTCTCAGAACAAGATTTCTTGGTTGGCGCAGCACAGTGGTTAAGGAGTGAATTTTATATTTGATAAACCTTTCATAAGATACAAGCTTAAGCAAGTAATTATGACATTGACCTAAGGCCGCTGATCTCACACTGCGGTGACATTTGATACATCTAGAAATTCACTTCAAGTGAGATTGTACCTCTGAAATCCTCTGCAAGTCACCATCGCTGATTCGTAGTGGATTATCATATTGATGTATATGTCACGTTAGTGTGATTTCTGTGTGTATCTGAAGTTGGGGCGTACAGTACAGAACCACTTTGACCTTCCACCCGAGTGCTTATGGGTCATACATAAGAACTTGGACTGGCATGAGCAGGGGCCTCTAGACTTCCTGTGGTTTCAGTGGAAATCTTGTTGTATGACTTTCACAAGACCTCGGTAGTACAGTGGTAGAGTATGCATCTGGCAATGCCTTGGTCACAGGTTTGCATTGTCTCACAACCTCAATGGATTTTCTTATTGATATATATCACGTTATTGTGATTTCTGTGTGTATGTAATAGGGTATATATTAAGGGGCGGGGTGCACAAGTTCTCAACCTTCCTCAAACACTTTTAAATTGTGGGGGCATAATCTACATGGTAACTGATCCAACCTTTCCCTAATGGATCAATACCATAACTTGAATAGGAAATAACGACAATTCGTTTTTCAACTTAAAATCGAAAATTTCAAAATTTCAAATTCCTAAAACAAATTCAATATTTATCCAATTTCGACTTTATTCATTGTGGGCTCATAATAGCAAATAACGTTCATTTTCCTCCATTACAATTATAGTAACAGGGAGTATAGTTTACTGTAAAAAAAGTTAATGTGGCCCTTCAAAATATGCTCAAAATTTAGATGAAAAAATTTATAACTCGAAAAGGTATTGGTTATGAATAATCTATTTGAGGGAAACCTTAGAACTAAAACTTTGCACACAATATGTAAAAATGGTGAGAATCGCTTGAAAGCTGAATTTGGAGTAGGGTCTCAAAGTTGAAATTCTTGTTCATACATTAAAAATTAAGGTAAACTTCTCGACAATAAATAAAGTAGTTCGAACTGATGTCATATCTTGTAAGTTTTAATAAATATTTCTTGGCATTCCTACTCGAATTCGTGAAAGTTGGAGGTCAATATGTATTGAAATGAAGTCATGAAAAAAATAACCCCCCAAAAGCAAAATATTGGGATAATTATTATAGGTTAGAAGATATATAAATATACTTTATGTATATGTTATAGCCCTCAACTGGTCCCCATTCAGCAAAACACAAGCTAAAGAGACAAGAAAATAGAATTTGAAATCTGTTAATAACTTTGCAAAAAAAAAAAAATAGTTAACGTTACAGGTTCTGCCACCTTTGGCCTGAATTACATGTTGACCAAATTGGTTCTAACGTCACATATTTAGTGACGGATTTGAGTTCTCCAGGATGGAGAGGCAAAAATAAAATCAGATTATATACAAAGTATACAAATACAAAAATAAATAAAATAAAAATGCCCTCCTCCAGCCAAAAAAAATAGTTTTTGGACATTAATGGAACTAGCAGATATTAGCACTGGGCAATGTATTTACATGATATATATTAAAATAATGCAACATAATGTACTTACTCCTTATTACTTGTGTTAAATTTTCCCTCTCCAGGTAGCAAGCAGCAATCCGAGGAAGGCACCAGCTGCATATCTACTTTGTAGACCCTCCTTACTACTACTCTTCTCCTTTGTGCGCCAGACAGGTGCTTGCTTCTCTTAATCATTCCATTATTCATGAGTTCCACTAAGTAGGTGTTATTCTTATCATCAGTACTGGTTGTGGCACTTTTTTTTTAGAAATTCGTATAAAATCTATTTCTTAACACATTGGGATGAAATTTTCACGACGCTGATGACAAATACGTGAGATTCGTTTAACAGTTGTCACTTTATTTCATACTAGCAGTACCCGCCATACGTTGCTGCGGCTCAGTCTAGTTAAATGGAAAAGAAAGAAAGAGGATAGTGCATGTTTTTAATGTTTAATTTCACAATGCTTGTGGGTATACAATATTTTGTTGTTGTTTCATTGTTCGTGGTGATATAGAGATTGTCTGGTGTGCGACTCTAGAACACGCAACATATAGTTGTTCTTATGAGAAGCATTCCGTGTCTAGATATAAACTGCACAATTCTAAAGATTGGGCCTGAGAATTGTTGATGGTGATTGCAAACGTCAACGACTTGGAAATAACAATATTTTAAATTGAAATGGAATATCTGTTGGAATCACTAGGAATGCGAGGAATGAGGACATCTTCACTTTTGAAAGGTCCTGTCAAGATTGTTGCTGCTACGACGTTGCTGATTAATTTTTTTACTGCAAGGCTCGTGGCGTTGCAGAGCTTTAGCTGATTGATATTTCGCAACATGATAATTGGCACGCAGATTTTCAATTGCCGTACGTGTGATGGTATCCCTGGCAGATCGAGTGAATTAAAAAATTCTGTTGGATAACTAACTGCTTCATCCACTTCCTCAACAGTATCGAAGGACTTGTATCGAGGAATTACAGGTAATGTTTGCCTGAAATCTCTTGCTTGCAATATTAATGCGTTCCCAAATGGTCTGATGTTTCCACGCAAATCTTGCAATGATCGATAAGAGCCTCGAGCGATTTTGTGTGGGCCATTGTGCATTCATTCCAAACAATAAGTTTACATTTCTTAAATACTTTTCCATGCGCGGATGCTTTGGAAATGTTGCATTTAGGAGTTTTAATGAATTGCTATGTTCAATGCAATTTCAAAGCGGAGTAGCAGTTCTTTCACCTTTTAACATGTCGTAGCTATTCCGGACGATGCAAGAGCTAATGTTATGCCAATTTGGGATCGAAAGGCTGCCAGAATCAATCTAATTAGGAAGGTTTTACAATTGCTTTTTGAGCATCTAAGAAAATTTCTCCAACCCCGTTTTTGACAGTTTGTAATTATTTGATTGTAAATGAATTTTCATCAAGCGTTAGCTTAGGAAAATTTGATTGCACATTCAACAACAGATCACCCATGTTGTATTTGTTTCACAACGCAATTCTACATAGAACAAAGCCGCAGTAGGTCGATTCGGCAATGGCATTCTAATTGATTTAGAACTTTGCGATTCTAAGCACAAACCTTGAATCATTATCAACGCTTCGTTATAGATTTCTGCTGTGAAATCCATGTTCATATTTGAATTTTCCCTGCGTATTCGACGGATAATATCTTCAGCCATGTGCGATTTATATTTCTCCAATAACTCAGTTGGAGATGAAGGAGAGTAGGCAATCAACATAATTGCACATAATGCACGAATTTGATTTGTATGTGACGTGTTGGACGTCACTAATGCATACATCCCAGTGTCGTTCGTTCTCCAATAAATTCAGAGCTTGACATGCACTACAGAAAGTGGCATGTGTGACGCCGTTGACAAATCTCAATAGCTGAAAAGACGTTGGACCGGACACATTTACCGACAGCGTGCAAAGAAAGAAACATTCATCTTGAATGGGATGCATGGTGTACAGTCTGACAATTGTAGTTTGAATATGCCAGGTTGTCCGTCGACTCGCTCTCCTTGTTTGCGTCGTTCAAAGTATTTTCTACTGGCATTCCATGTGTAATACGTAGGCACTTCCGAATACAGCAGTGTTTTTGCAAACGCGTCATTTTGACATAATGTGAAGAAAGCTGTTAACTTTGTAGCCAGTGGATTCATAGATGATTGTTGCACATTTGCAACTGTGAAATAAACGTGTAGTCCATTTTCTAGTTAAAAAAAAAAATACTAAGGAAATATTTATATTCAAATGCAGATCAATCGACTCAGCTTAAGTTCACCGCCAATTGCACTGACAAATAAGAACAGTTAAAATAAAACGAGAAAAAAGCTATACCCACGAAATGAACGAAATGGTAAAAAACACAGCTCAAATCAAATGCAACGTCACACAAAATAATTAAATTAAAATGAAAACAAATAAAAATTTATGAAAATTAAATTTATCAATGCAATCAGAAACATTGAAATGGAATCGTAACATATTTTGTATATCGTATGTTGCTCTTACGTGCAACAGATGGCACTGTTTTTCATAAACGCATGTTCTTACCTGTCACAGGTGTGGCATCTATATAGTAGGTATATAAAAACATGCAAGTATTCGAATGGAACGTTGTGTCAAATTTCAAAGAAATTGGTGAAGAACTTTGGGAAATTACAGTGAGTGTTGCTCTCACGTCCAACAGATAGCGAAGTTTAAAAAAAAAAAGCATGTTTTTCCTATCACAGGTGAGGCATGTATATAGTAGATATATAAAAAGACACGCCTATTCGAATGCAACGTTGTGTCAAAATGTGTCATATGTGTCAAAATGAAACCTCTTTTCCGTTGTGTCATCGGTAAAGAGGGTGCGAAGATTTCCCTCAAATGAAAAACACATGAAAAACACAGTTTTTTTAGAAAAGCATGTTTTTTTTTTACCTTTACAGACGTGATATGTATATAATACGTATAAAAACTTGGCCGGATTCGAATGGAACATTGTGTGAAAATTTCAAAGCAATTGATGAAGAACTTTCGGAGATTAGCGATTTTGAACAAACGAACATTTCCATATTAAACAAGGATATATTTATATCTTATTTAGGAAAGACATGGACAAATACAAGGGTGAGAACATTGTGCCATTTCTTTGCTGCTTATGTATATGCCTTTTGGAGTTGATTTCGTGTCTAAGTGGCAGTTAATGATTGATTCATCATAGGTCAAAATAAATAGGAGATACTGTTTGTCTCAATAAGCCTTCTGCAATTTCATTCATATGTTTAATATAAAAAAAAATTAACTGACGGTTTGGTAGAATTAATAAATCTTTGAAAATAGGATTTATTTATAAATCATTGAAAATGGGATTAAATTTGCAATCACTGAAAACGGAATTGCCGCAGTAACTAGAATTAGGGATGACAGTAGAAAGCTGTTTAATCACTACGGAAAAATTTACTAAGATGGAAGGGTGCTGTCAATAATATTGTTACAAATGAGGACTTGCTCTGTAGGGTCAATGTTTAAGGTAAGGGAGTACCAATTAATGGGGTTAGGTAAGGTTCGGTCCCGAGTGAAAACAATTCCCCGCAAAGAATAAATAATAATCGTCTATCGTCTAGAAACAGATAACCTACCCATAATCAAAATGGATAATGGAAACTCCAGCTTTAGAATACCTATATATATATAATTTGTTACACACTGAAATCACACTAACGTGATACATCAAATGAACAAATCCAAAAGGGCCGTGACGAGGATTCGAACCTGCGTCCAGGAGCATCCCAGACACTGCTTTAATCGTCTGAGCTACGACAGGGTAAAAGGGTTGAAACCGAGTTCTACTGAATCTTACTGGATCTCGTAGATCCCGAAGTTCAGTAGAACTTCGGTTTCAACCCTTTTACCCTGTCGTAGCTCAGTCGATTAAGGCAGTATCTGGGATGCTCCCAGACACAGGTTCGAATCCTCGTCACGGCCCTCGTGGATTTGTTCATATAATTTGTTAACCGTAATCCCGCCAAGTACAACAAATACATTACCATCTCGATGTTACGTTACCTCACTGAATCTACATAGATAGGAAGCGAGAGTGCATACAGCAACACTAGAGGTAAGGTCTACTTTCTTTAAGGACAGAATTAAACACATAATAATTTTAATATGCAACACTGTTCACTAGGCCACCCCAAAAAGTAAACACCTGGGGACAAAACACTGGCCTAGGGAACACAAATCAAATACATTTCGAATACTTACCGGCAGGTTACAATAATGGTATAGTACTTAACCTGATATCACAAAGATTAAGGAGATAAGAGGACACAAGGAAGAAGGTAAAAGGGAGAGAGAGATCCCACAGCACGCGCTCCAGACCGCTTGGTGTTTTGTTAGTGAAGAAAGCTCTCTCACCACGTGGCTGTTGCCTGAATCCTTAAACTGATCGTACAGTAACATTTACTAATCCTCCAATACAATATTTACTTGTCACTAGTTAGTTCTAAACATAACTAACATCCTAGCTTTACACTACACTAACATTAATTGTCGCAGATTATTACAACTCTGTGAGCATCAAGGTGTTCCTACGCCTGGCAGGGAAACGGTACTACTATTTACCAGGCTGAGGTTACAAGTCCTCTTGAATATAAGACTGCCAGATATTTTACTCCCTCCCAACCCAACCTATCTATTAATTGTCTATATAATTATCTAGTCAGTGTCCCACAAATCAGTCCAAATCTCAGTCAGTCAGGTTAAGGAGGCCACTGGATGGATGACCATGTGGCCAGCCAACACCCTTGGCTAGGGTGACCTATCTCCCTCTGGAGAGTTGTTTGAACCTATCTCCCACTATAGGAGTAATATGGCCTATATCCCCAGTAGCGTTATTATGTTCTATCATCCTTTGCAGGGTTATTATAGCCTATTACCCTCTGAAGGGTTATTATAGCCTGTCACACGCTGGAGGGTTATTATTGCATTTAACCCTCTGGAGAGTTATCATGGCCTATCAACCTATTAGGGTTATTAATGCTTATCACTCTCTGGAAGGCAATTAAGGCCTATCACCCTTTGGAGGGTTATCATTGACCTTTAGGAGGACTGTCACTGTCTATCATCCTCTGGAAAATGTTGTAGCCTATATCCCTCTGGAGGGTTATTATGGCCTATCACCAACTGGAGATCTATTAAGGAAAATCACCATAAGAAGGGTTATTGTGCCCTGTCACTCACTGGAGGTTATTATAACCTATCATACGCTGGAGGATTATTACAGCTTAGCTTTGGAGGCATATTATGGTCTATCACCTTTTGGAGAGTTATTTAAGCCAATAACTCTCTAGAAGGCTATTATTAATAACCCTCCAGAGGGTGGTAGGTCATAATAACCCTCTGGAGGGTTATTATGACCTATCATCCTGTGGAGGGTTATTATGGCCTATCATCCTCTGGAGGGTTATTATAACCTATCATCCTCTGGAGGGTTATTGTAACCTATCACCCTCTGGAGGGTTATTATGACCTATCACCCTCTGGAGGGTTATTATAACCTATCACCCTCTGGAGGGTTATTATAACCTACCACCCTCTGGAGGGTTATTATAACCTATCACCCTCTAGAGAGTTATTATGACCTATCACCCTCTGGAGGGTTATTATGACCTACCACCCTCTGGAGGGTTATTATAACCTATCACCCTCTAGAGAGTTATTATGACCTATCAACCTCTGGAGGGTTATTATGACCTACCAGCCTCTGAAGGGTTATTATGACCTATCAACCTCTGGAGGGTTATTATGACCTATCAACCTCTGGAGGGTTATTATTATGACCTATCAACCTCTGGAGGGTTATTATGACCTATCAACCTCTGGAGGGTTAATATTATTACCTATCAACCTCTGGTGGGTTAATATTATGATCTATCAACCTCTGGAGGGTTAATATTATTACCTATCAACCTCTGGTGGGTTAATATTATAACCTATCAACCTCTGGTGGGTTAATATTATAACCTATCAACCTCTGGAGGGTTAATATTATAACCTATCAACCTCTGGAGGGTGATTATTATGACCTATCAACATCTGGAGGGTTAATATTATGACCTATCAACCTCTGGATGGTTAATATTATAACCTATCAACCTCTGGAGGGTGATTATTATGACCTATCAACATCTGGAGGGTTAATATTGTGACCTATCAACCTCTGAAGGGTTAATATTATGACCAATCAACCTCTGAATGGTTAATATTATGACCAATCAACCTCTGGAGGGTGATTATTATGACCTATCAACCTCTGGAGGGTTATTATGACCTATCAACATCTGAAGGGTTAATATTATTATTATGAACCTATCAACCTCTGGAGGGTTAATATTATAACCTATCAACCTCTGGAGGGTTATTATGACCTATCAACCTCTGGTGGGTTAATATTATGACCTATCAACCTCTGGTGGGTTAATATTATAACCTATCATCCTCTGGAGGGTTAATATTATAACCTATCAACCTTCTGGAGGGTGATTATTATGACCTATCAACCTCTGGAGGGTTAATATTGTGACCTATCAACCTCTGAAGGGTTAATATTATGACCAATCAACCTCTGGAGGGTGATTATTATGACCTATCAACCTCTGGAGGGTTAATATTATGACCTATCAACCTCTGGAGGGTTAATATTATGACCTATCAACCTCTGGAGGGTTAATATTATGACCTATCAACCTCTGGAGGGTTAATATTATGACCTATCAACCTCTGGATGGTTAATATTATGACCCATCAACCTCTGGATGATTAATATTATAACCTATCAACCTCTGGAGGGGTTATTATTATGACCTATCAACATCTGGAGGGTAATATTGTGACCTATCAACCTCTGAAGGGTTAATATTATTTTTTTTTTGAGATATATACAAGAGTTGTTACATTCTTGTACAGCCACTAGTACGCGTAGCGTTTCGGGCAGGTCCCTGGAATACGATCCCCCGCCGCGAAGAATTGATTATGACCAATCAACCTCTGAAGGGTTAATATTATGACCTATCAACCTCTGTAGGGTTATCATTGTCATTCGCCTCTGGGGGATTGTTAGGCATATATAACTTTGAACGTAGTTAAGGTCTATCTCCCTCTGGAGGGTTATTATTGCCTATCACTCTCTGGATGGATATTTTGGCCTATTTCCTTCCGGAGGGTTATTATGGTCAATTACCTTCTCGGGGCTATAAAGGCATATCACCCACTAGAAGGTTGCAAAAGCCAATCACCCACTTGGGCTTATTAGAACCCATCACCTTCTGGAGGGTAATGAAGGCCTATCAGCTTTGGAGGATTATTAAGGCCTATTAACCTGTGGACGGTTACCATGATCTCTCACCCTCTGGCGTATTATTAGGACCTACCTCACTCTGGAGGTTAATATTATGATCTATCAACCAGTGGAGGGATATTAAGGTCAACATAAAAACTTACTGACTAACAACGGTGTATTTGTACAAACAGCGGAGGGGGAGTACACTACCTCTTCTGAACCAGCCTCCATGGTGTAGTGGTAAGACACTCGCCTGCGTTCCGCGAGCGCTCTGTCATGGGTTCATATCCTGGCCGGGTTGGATTTACTGGGCACAAATCCTTAACTGTAGCCTCTGTTTAACTCAACAGTAAAATGAGTACTTGGTTGTAACAACGATTCTTCGCGGGGATCGTATTCCAGGTACCTGCCCGAAACGCTAAGCGTACTAGTGGCTGTACAAGAATATAACAACTCTTGTATATATCTCAAAAAATTAGTATTATCACATTAAACACAACTAATGTGCGTCAAAATATATAGTATAGGAAACAATTTCATAAATAATTGCAACATTTAAAAATCAATCCAGTACAATATATATATTAACCAGTAATTTATATTTTACCACTCACTGATAATTATATAAATATTCTAAAGAAATTTAAAATTTAGGAAACTGTTTTCCAATTCTAATACAGTTTTATTTACTATCTTATAATAATATATAAAAATCATTTATTTAAGTTTATCTTACTTTTATTAAGGACACTAATTTTAATATTTCAACATTTTCCATTTCTTTAATATTTGGGGTGACATTTTTGTTTGTTATAAAATGCTTTGTTGTAATAAATTAGGGGGAGAACGTATATATTTATGAAGGAATATATTTGAGAAAATCAGTGGGTATAAACTGGGCGTGAACTTGTAACGTAGATAACTGTTGTAGATAGCATAATTAGTTTAGTAAAGAGCGCTCAGTAAGCATTAAAAGAAAACCTGACGTTCAAGCACGAAAGTCTAAGTTAAAATAAGGCGCTCAGTTTTCTGCATTTAGTTATTTATTTTTATTGGGACTTGAGAAACATTTTTGTATGTGAAGAAAAAGCGATCACTCCTGAATTTACCTGAGAGCCACTATGTATTTTGTGGCCGCGATGGGGGCAGGTAGCCGGCGGATTGGCGAAGATTCATCTGGATTCTTCCTCTCTGTAACACTATTATATGTTCTGTTTATTTTTTTTGAAATGTTGTTTGAGTGTGGCACTGAGCCTTCCACAGTAACACCCTATTATGCACCGTACTCTGATCAGTAGACAGTGAAGAACAGTCATGCAAAGTTCCATGGAAAGCCACAATGAAGCCTTATCCCGCACAGTACCAAGGATACTGTGCAGAATTAAGAGGATCCGCAAACTAGAAGACCAGAGCTAGGAGGATCCATAGACCAGAGCTAAGAGGATCCGTTGACCAGAGTTAGGAGGATCCGTAGACCAGAGCTAGGAGGATCCGTAGACCAGAGCTAAGAGGATCCATAGACCAGAGCTAAGAGGATCGTAGACCAGAGCTAAGAGGATCCGTAGACCAGAGTTAGGAGGATCCATAGACCAGAGCTAAGAGGATCCATAGACCAGAGCTAGGAGGATCCATAGACCAGAGCTAAGAGGATCCATAGACCAGAGCTAAGAGGATCCATAGACCAGAGCTAAGAGGATCCGTAGACCAGAGCTAAGAGGGTCCATAGACCAGAGCTAAGAGGATCCATAGACCAGAGCTAGGAGGATCCATAGACCAGAGCTAAGAGGATCCATAGACCAGAGCTAGGAGGATCCATAGACCAGAGCTAAGAGGATCCATAGACCAGAGGTAGGAGGATCCATAGACCAGAGCTAAGAGGATCCATAGACCAGAGCTAGGAGGATCCATAGACCAGAGCTAAGAGGATCCATAGACCAGAGCTAAGAGGATCCATAGACCAGAGCTAAGAGGATCCGTAGACCAGAGCTAAGAGGGTCCATAGACCAGAGCTAAGAGGATCCATAGACCAGAGCTAGGAGGATCCATAGACCAGAGCTAAGAGGATCCATAGACCAGAGGTAGGAGGATCCATAGACCAGAGCTAAGAGGATCCATAGACCAGAGCTAGGAGGATCCATAGACCAGAGCTAAGAGGATCCATAGACCAGAGCTAGGAGGATCCATAGACCAGAGCTAAGAGGATCCGTAGACCAGAGCTAAGAGGGTCCATAGACCAGAGCTAAGAGGATCCATAGACCAGAGCTAGGAGGATCCATAGACCAGAGCTAAGAGGATCCATAGACCAGAGCTAGGAGGATCCATAGACCAGAGCTAAGAGGATCCATAGACCAGAGCTAGGAGGATCCATAGACCAGAGCTAGGAGGATCCATAGACCAGAGCTAGGAGGATCCATAGACCAGAGCTAAGAGGATCCATAGACCAGAGCTATGAGGATCAATAGACCAGAGCTAGGAGGATCCATAGACCAGAGCTAGGAGGATCCGTACGCCAGAGTTAGTTGGATCCGTAGGCCAGAGCTAGGAGGATCCATAGACCAGAGCTAGGAGGATCCGTAGGCCAGAGCTAGGAGGATCCATAGACCAGAGCTAAGAGGATCCATAGACCAGAGCTAGGAGGATCCATAGACCAGAGCTAAGAGGATCCATAGACCAGAGCTAGGAGGATCCATAGACCAGAGCTAGGAGGATCCGTAGGCCAGAGCTAGGAGGATCCGTAGGCCAGAGCTAGGAGGATCCGTAGACCAGAGCTAGGAGGATCCACAAGGCAGATCTAGAAGGATCCACAGGGCAGATCTAGGAGGATCCACAGGGCAAAGCCAGGATGACTTTTACTCCAGAGCCAGCAGATAACACAAATTCACAAAATCTCAATCTTGCTCCAAAAAATCAGCTAACCTGTTTCCAAATCAACATTCACACATACACGCATACATACATACATACGGAGACCTACGAGATATATGGAAGACGGCAAATGTAGTCCCCATATTCAAAGAGGGTAACAGACAAGAGGCACTGAACTACAGGCCAGTGTCCTTAACTTGTATTCCATGCAAGGTGATGGAGAAGATTGTGAGAAAAAACCTAGTAACACATCTGGAGAGAAGAGACTTCGTGACAACCCATCAACATGGGTTCAGGGAGGGTAAATCTTGCCTTACAGGCATAATAGAATTCTACGATCAGGTGACAAAGATTAAGCAAGAAAGAGAAGGATGGGCAGATTGCATTTTTTTGACTGTCGGAAAGCCTTTGACACAGTACCCCATAAAAGGCTGATGCATAAGCTGGAGAAACGGGCAGAAGTAACTGGTAGGGCGCTCCAGTGGATAAGTGAGTACCTAAGTAATAGGAGGCAGAGTTACAGTGAGGGGTGAGACCTCAGATTGGCGTGAAGTCAACAGTGGAGTCCCACAGGGTTCTGTACTCGGACCTATCCTGTTTCTGATATACGTAAATGATGTCCCAGAGGGTATAGACTCATTCCTTTCAATGTTTGCTGAAGACGCCAAAATTATAAAAAGGATTAAGACAGAGGAGGACAGCTTGAGGCTTCAAGAAGACTTAGACAAGTTGTAGGAATGGTCGAACAAATAATTGTTAGAGTTTAACCCCAAGCAAATGTAATGTAATGAAGGTAGGGGTAGGGAGCAGGAGACCAGATACAAGGTATCATTTGGGAGATGAAATACTTCAAGAGTCAGAGAGAGAGAGAAAGACCTGGGAGTTGATATCACGCCAGACCTGTACCCTGAAGCTCATATCAAGAGGATAACATCAGCGGCATATGCCAGGTTGGCTAACATAAGAACGGCCTTTAGAAACTTGTGTAAGGAATCTTTCAGAACATTATATACCACATATGTTAGTTCAATCCTAGAGTATGCGGCTCCAGCATAGAGTCCATATCTAGTCAAGGATAAGACTAAACTGGAAAAGGGTCAAAGGTTTGCCACCAGACTAGTACCCGAGCTGAGGGGTGTGAGCTATGAGGAGAGACTACGGGAATTAAACCTCACTTCGTTGGAAGACAGAAGAGTTAGGGGGGACAAAATCACCACATTCAAGATTTTCAAGGGAATCGATAGGGTAGATAAAGACAGGCTATTTACCACAAGTGGCACATGCACAAGGGGACACAGGTGGAAATTGAGTGCCCAAATGAGCCACAGAGATATTAGAAAGAACTTTTTTAGTGTCAGAGTGGTTGACAAATGGAATGCATTAGGCAGTGATGTGGTGGAGGCTGACTCCATACACAGTTTCAAGTGTAGATATGAAAGAGACCAATAGGCTCAGGAACCTGTACACCTGTTGATTGACGGTTGAGAGGCGGGACCAAAGAGCCAGAGCTCAACCCCCGCAAGCACAATTAGGTGAGTACAATTAGGTGAGTACGTACATACATACATGCATACATACATACATACATACATACATACATACATACATACATAGATACATACATACATACATACATACATACATACATACATACATACATACATACATACATACATACATACATACATACATACGTACGTACATACGTACATACATACATACATACATACATACATACATACATACATACATACATACATACATACATACATACATACATACATACATACATACATACATACATACATACATAGGGCCTGAGGGCCGAGTGAGGGGGCCTGACGGCAGAATGGACTGCGCTCGGGATTCATAGTCCTAGGGTCCAGGGATCAATCCCCTGGCGGAGGCGAAAACAAAGTGGGCTAAGTTTCTTTCACCCCTGATGTGTCTGTTCACCTAGCAAAAAATAGGTACCTACAACACAGAAGTCACGTAGGCCAGATCACATGTGACCTACTAGCCAAAACAGATCTGAAAGTCAGCAAAATATAACGCCTTGAGACATCATTTCTCCTTTTTAGTTAAAAATTAATCATAGCAAAATTACACTTAATGGTCTTTATATCACTATTTATTTATTCCTACAAGCTATTTTTATCTCAGAATAATAGTTTACAACTGTAAGAAATAGTCGGAAATACATCCTCCAGTAACCTCAGCGAGGAGGAGGAGGGAAGACCCCACGCCTCACTCACTCACTCACTCTCTCAGTGAAGACTACCTACTGAGTGTTCTTGTATCGTGTTATAGACTGTGACATCAGCTTTAACCACCACAGAAACAATATAAATCAGTGAATAACATACACTTATCTCAGGGTAGAACATTATCTAGGCAGTACAAGTGTCTAAGATGTTTACTCGTTCCTAACACTTAAGCGACTACAGAATGTAGACACGAGTAACGACGCGTCAGTGTACCTGTGTACCCAGAACACAATGTGCCTGTGCACCTTTGTACCTGTGTACAGTGTATCCAGAACTCACACCACTGTGTTATCAAGAACAATCCCTGCAAAGCAGATATCTCAAATGTACACTTCAAATATCGTGCCACAATCTAATTCAGTTTAGGATAAGTTTAATACGCACTTGTGTCTTGATTGGCGAATTATATCTTATCGAGTCATTAACAATTACTTTATTCAAAGCTGAAAGGTCGTAGAAACGTAGGGAAAGACGCAATTAAAGAATAATAGATTATTAACTTTATAATAATAAATACCTAATTACTAAATATTAATAAATAGTTATATTAATAAATAACTCATTTATCAATAACCAATAAAATCTCTTGCATAGTTATCATTCATGTAACAATATTTATTTTAATATAACTAGTTCATCTTCACCAATATCAGGCTAATAATGCTGATGATATATAACTAGCAATTATCATTGCTGCAGTTAATTCATGTTTATCATACATATATTTTACAATAACTTTTAGGAGAGCTAGGCAAGAGATGTTCAACAAAATCAAGTAGATTTATTGATCCAGACCATTTACAGTAATAATTGTCATTATTGCTTTTATCATTCAAATCATTGGCGTGTGGAAACACCAACAGGTACTTGAAGTTTCTTCCACCTGATCACCAACATAACATTTGATCTCCCAGGACATCAAGAGTGATCTTTGACTGGACAACAGTGACAGTTCAGGCACTCTCTTTTTTGTAGTGCATGCTAATAGCTGTTCTGCCCTGAGGTGGTTGGGGGCTACTGGGACTCAAACCTCCAAAAGAGAAC
>NC_091150.1:8910672-8923816 GCF_040958095.1 Procambarus clarkii | reverse complement strand
AACTCTGGAGAGGGCATCGCTATGGTGTTGTCAGAACCCTTGATATAGCGGATCTCCAGGTTGAAGTCTTGTAAATACAGAGCCCATCGTAGAAGACGCTGGTTGGTGAATTGGGCTTGATGTAGGAAGCGGAGAGGGTTGTGGTCTGAGAAGATGGTGGTAGACCTGGCGCCTTGTAGGTACGGAGCGAAGTGTTGGAGGTTCAGGACGATGGATAGTAGCTCCTTTTCAATAGTGCTGTAGTTCCTCTGGTGTGGTTTCAGTTTGTAGCTGTAGTAGCTGACAGGTAGAACCTCCTCGCCTCGTTGTTGCATCAGGACACCACCAACGCCGGTACCACTGGCGTCGACATGAAGGACGAAAGGCTTGGTGATATCTGGAGAGGCGAGAATGGGGTTAGAACAGAGGAGGAATTTGAGTTGTTCGAAAGCAACGGTTTGCTGCATGGTCCAATTATACCGTTGCTTGGGACTGGTTAATAGAATTAGAGGTGTGGCGACTGTACTGAAATTCCTCACAAACCTACGGTAGTAAGAGGCAAGACCAAGGAAGCGCAGGAGCTGCTTCCTGGTGGTAGGCTGTGGATACTGTAGGATGGCTTGAGTGTGTGAGTCTAACGGAGCTATGCTGCCACTCCCAATAACATGACCCAGATAACGCACTTTACCTTTCGCGAAAGTGGACTTGCCCAGGTTGATGGTGAGGCCGGCTGTCAGGAGCTTGGAGAACAGACGTCGCAGCTGGAGCAGATGTTCACTCCAGGAGTTGGAGGCTACGACGATATCGTCCAGGTAGGCGTATGTGTTATCCAAGCCCTGGATGACACGGTTGACAGCTCTTTGAAAGGTGGCCGGGGCATTACATAGTCCGAAAGGAAGGCGTTCATATCTGAAAAGTCCAAAAGGAGTGATGAAGGCAGATATCTCTTTAGCGCGCTCCGTTAGACACACTTGATAGTACCCCTTAAGCAAGTCCACTTGGGACAAGTACTGGGCACTACCAATGGCATCAAGGATGTCATCTATCCTTGGCAAGGGGTAAGCATCCTTGACAGTGACAGAGTTCAGTTTTCGATAGTCAGTGCACAACCGCACCTTACCTTGGGGTTTGGGCACCAAGATACAAGGTGAGGCCCAGGGGGACTCACAAGGTGTAGCCAGTCCATGATCCAAGAGGTATTGCACCTCAGCACGCATGACTTCCTTCTTGCTCGGGCTGATTCGGTAGAAGGGTTGACGAATCGGCCGGGTGTCGGGGAGCAGTTGGATGTCGTGCTGGGTAACATTACACTCTTGGGGATCATCTCTGAACAACTCTTGATGTTCTCTGAAGATCTTGACGAGAGGTGCACTATGATTATCCTGAAAGTATTTGGGAAGATCATTAAGGATTTCGGAATTAGAAAGCGCTGACTCCTTGTCAGTGCTTTCGGGAGGAGAAGCTGGGAAGGTCTCACTGTGGATGTAGGGTTCTGTGAATGTGGAATAATTAGTCAAGACAGTGGGAGGAGTACCATTATATTGCTTCAGGAGGTTGACGTGGCACAGCTGGGTCTTCCGCCGCCTATCTGGAGTCTCTATCACATAATTATTATTATTCCTGCACTCTTTGACGCAGTAGGGTCCTGAAAATCTGTTTTGTAAAGGTGAACCTGGGATAGGGAAATAAGCAAGGACGAAGTCTCCCGGCTTGAATTTTCTTACTTTGCTGGTCTGGTCGTAATGAGTCTTCATTCTCACCTGGGCTTTCAATAGATTATCATGGGCAAAGCGGTGGACTCTCTCTAGAATGTGCTGAAGGTTTTGAAGAAACTGGGGCACATTCTGATGCTCACTGAAGGTGGCATCTCTGAGAGAGTCTTTGAAAGCCTTAAGGGGAGTACGGCACTTACGGCCGTAGAGCATCTCATAAGGAGATACTCCTAGGGACTCATTGGGGAGACTTCTGAAAATACACATTATTAGGTCAATCTGCTTATCCCAATCCTTTGAGGTTTCACTACAAAACTTTTTCAAGAGTGCTTTGATGGTCTGATGACTACGTTCAAGAGAACCCTGTGAAGCAGGATGATAGGGGCTGGACAATACCTGTTTGATGTTGAACTCCTCCAGTGTCCTTTTGAAGAGATCACTGGTGAAGTTGGTGCCACAGTCACTTTGAATCTCCCTGGGAAATCCGTATTGAGTGAAGATCTTCATAGATGTTTGATAACCGTAGCAGCCGTGATGTTCTTCACTGGAACTGCTATGGGAAATCTGGTGGTAGGACACAGGATGGTTAGGATGTAGGCGTTACCTGAACTGGTCCGAGGTAAAGGACCAACACAGTCTATTATGAGTCTGTGGAAAGGTTCCGCAGGCACCTGTATGGGAATCAGTGGTGCTCTGGGAATGGAGACGTTCGGTTTGCCTGCCATCTGACATGTATGACACTGTTTTACGTACTGTTTGACGTTATTTACCATACCTGGCCAGTAGTAGTCTTGACGAATCCCATGGTAAGTCTTGTTGAAGCCGTAGTGGGAGAATGCTCCGTGGGCCAGGTGTAGAATAGTGGGCCGCAGGCTGGTGGGAATCACAAGTTGTTCGGTGTTGGCCCAATCGTCCTCCTCCTTCAGTTTACTGGGTCTATATCTGCGGTAGAGCAAGTCGTTCTCTAGGAAGAACCCAGGAATACTGTCGGGTTGAGTCTCAGCCTGGAAAAACAATGGTGTTAAAGTAAGATCTTCCCTCTGCAACTTACGGAACTCCAACTTGGTCAGATGCGGGGGTAGTTTCTGAGGGTCTTGAGGGACAGCGGTAGCAGTAGAGTCAGCTGGCTGTGGACGTGCGGCTTGTGCACGGGTGGTCACGAGAACCGGAGGAGAAACTTCATCACTCTCTTGAACCTCTGCTGGAACATACTCAAGAATAGGGTTACTTGGCACAGAGTTACACACCTGGGGTTTGTCCATGACGATCAGGTTGGTTGGTTGCAGGTCTTCTGCCAAGTCGTTGCCTAGGAGAAGTTGCACTCCAGGCATGGGAAAAGGCTTTTCCCTGACGGCGACTTGGACTTCCCCGTTCACGTAGGGACAATCCAGGTGGACTCTGGCGAGAGGGTATGGAGTAGTAGCAGTGAGGTCAGTGA
Organism: Procambarus clarkii; assembly: GCF_040958095.1. Lineage (NCBI taxonomy): Eukaryota > Metazoa > Arthropoda > Malacostraca > Decapoda > Cambaridae > Procambarus > Procambarus clarkii. The sequence goes on along the minus strand of NC_091150.1, from coordinate 8,920,687 downwards.
TGAAGACGTTTCCCCGGTGTAGACTATGTTGGGCACAGCCGACTTCAAGATGATCGATTGTAGAGCCGCTGTGTCCCTCAAGATCTTCAATTTGAAACGTCCCTCCGGATTTGAACCGTTGGCAGAGACAGTTCCAGTATACAGGTGGTTACTGAAAAGAGAAAGATCATTAACATCAACACCAACATTCATCACAGGCTTACCGGACTTAGGAGGAGTTGGTTTGGGTCGTTGTTGGTCAGTGGTTCCCTTGTATTGAGACTTACCACACTTGTCTATGGTATGTCCATAGAGTCTACAATACTTGCAGTACAGTTGTGAACCAGCTTGATCGGGGCTCACCTTCTCGTAACTGTACCACGACTTCTTACTGGAGGATGGTTCAGGTGTCAGCCGGTGGATGAGGCTGTAAGTGTCAGCCGACTTAGCACACTTCAGGTAGTCGGTTTCTTCTTTATCTGCTAAGTAGAGGCGGACAGGAGGCGGCACACGTCTCAAGAATTCTTCAACAAGCATCAGGTTGACGAGTTCTGTAAAAGTAGAGACATGTGCTGCTTCCAGCCATTTCATGAAATACCTCCGTTTCGTGTTAGCAAACTCGAGGAAGGTAGTGGTACTTGCCTTCAGGTGGTCACGGAATTTCCTTCTATAACTTTCAGTGGAAAGTAGGTAGGCGTAACACTGCTTGTTTCAGAGTGTAGTAGTCATTCTCAGACGCCAAAGTACTGAGTGTGACTGCAGCTCTACCTGTAAGATGGACTCTGAGAAGTGTGGCCCATTGGTCGACAGGCCAACTGAGTTGATTAGCAAGGGTTTCAAAGGTGGTAAAAACACATCAACTTCTGCTTCTACAAAGGATGGCATTAACTTACTTGCATGTGATATATTAAAACTGACGGGAAGATTGGCAGTAGCTTGCTGGCGTTGAGTGAAGTGTGAAGTTTCCAAGGCGATTTCGCGTTGACGACACTCTAGAGCCAGAGTCGCTTGTTGCTTGTCATGTTCGCGTTGTATTTCCAACTCGCGTTGTTTGGTTTCAAGCTGTACTTTCACGTTCCGGAGTAATGCGACCTCGCGTTCGTGTTCTTCTCTCCTCAAGCAGCTTCGCGTTCTTGTTCTCTCCTCAAAGCAGCTTCGCGTTCTTGTTCTTCCCTTCGTATGGCAGCTGCTTCTCTTTGCTGCTCACGTTCAATCTTGGCCAGCTCTAGTTTAAGTTTCATCGTTGCCAAGTCAGTTTTCTCTGCAATATAGTAAGTTTCATGAGTTTCAGAGTCTATCTTACCTTGCTCTAAATAGTAATCCAGCAACAGGTTGTGTAGGTCATTTTTGTTGGCTTGGTAGGGAACTTCTAGTTGATACTCATGTGCAAGAGTTTGTAGTTCAGTCCTCTTGGCACGACTTAAAGTCCCTATTTCACCTGCTGGATTTGCACGGAAAGTTTGGAGACGAAACATGGTGAAATTAGCAAATAAAGGTACACGAATGTTCAATAATGAAATGTCAGAAACAGGACAACGTGGCAACTGGTACCTATCCTGTGTGATCTTTAACAATTAACGTTAAGTGAAAGATATTAAATGATTAAATTAAATCAAGGGCGCAGGAAATCTTGTACCCGGTACTCATGTAAGAGAATAAGGGCAAGAAAATCCTACTAACAAATGAAACAAAGTTTCGAAAACAAATGAAACAGTTAAATGCTTCAAAAGTAAAATTGGTAGTCCAAGGATGTAGGCATACCTTGCCAAGTCTCTATAGGACATAAAGCAAGTTTTTCCTACTGAATTTAATATGATACTTACAGAATTAGCGAACTTTTGTGCTCTGAAAAAATAAGCTAATTCCCTACCGTTGTATGTATCATCATCTCTGACTGACGTGTAGGGGTGCGAGGTGTCAACTGGTGACGAGAACTGCTGCTGAGGTCCCAATTCAGCAACTAAAGTTCGAGCTAGAGGAACTATGGCCCTCTTTGTCCTCCTACAGTCAGATTGCAGAAGATTGGGTACTCTTGACCCGGGGCAGACCACAGTACCAGGGTACCAATATGATGATCTGTCAGAATGAGAAATATTCAAGGGACATAGATGGTAAATACGAGTAATAACATGGAGGGAGAGATGACCAATTAAGAGTATGACTGAGGCCTACAGTCACCACGTAATCCAAAGTTGTCTCACCTTCACTATATGTTACTCTCGTAATGCACAATACACCGCACCTTATAAAAAATGAAATTGAATGAAAAATAGTAAAGCTACGTTAACAAAGTTAAATACGCTTACCATAAATTACCACTTGGCACCAGTACCTGAGTGAAGCTCCTAGGACAGGCCCCCATATAACTTGTGACGGTAACGCGTTGGTGTTCGGCTGTTTAAGGCTAGGGGTATGGCCTCGTCACATAGTTATAAAAAAAAATAGAAAAACTGGAACTTCGTCTGTGGTAAGGTAAGGAGAAGACACACAAAACACAAGTAAACTTTAACAATGAAATTTTAATTACGTTAAATAAATCAAAACATGAAAATAATGCACAAACAAATATGTATAATAAAATCAATGAATCAAAATAATAAGAATACTTAAATGACAAATGAAAAGTTACGTTAAGGCAAAATAACAAGAAGTGCAATACAACAGTAAGTGGGAGGTGCTGGAATATTGGCTTAAAGCCACCACCTCTCTCAGTACACTCTAGAGTCTAGCTGGGAGGTGTGCTGGCTACGAAAGCACGGAACATTCTGAGACTGATGTTGGGGCGACCCCAGACATCGGGTAGTATTGGGGGGCGAGTGCAGGTGCAGCCAGACCGGCGACCAATCAGCGGAGCCGTAGCGATCAACGGGTAGTTTGGTGATTTGGGTCGAACAGGTGGCGGGCTGCATACGTTTCTGCTCACCCTGGCAAGCCTTGCTGGTGTTGTTGTCGTTGTTGGACATTTCTTCCATAGTCTTTTTATATAATTGTGAAGACGTAATTTTGGAGGGAAGAGCAGGCTCAATCTCTTGAAGGAGATTATCGTCACAATATATATATATATATATATATATATATATATATAATATTATATGTCGTACCTAATAGCCAGAACGCACTTCTCAGCCTACTATTCAAGGCCCGATTTGCCTAATAAGCCAAGTTTTCATGAATTAATGTTTTTTCGTCTACCTAACCTACCTAACCTAACCTAACCTAGCTTTTTTTGGCTACCTAACCTAACCTTACCTATAAATATAGGTTAGGTTAGGTTAGGTAGGGTTGGTTAGGTTCGGTCATATATCTACGTTAATTTTAACTCCAATAAAATAAAATTTACCTCATACATAGAGAAAGGGTTGCTTTATCATTTCATAAGAAAAAAATTATAGTAAATATATTAATTCAGGAAAACTTGGCTTATTAGGCAAATCGGCCTTGAATAGTAGGCTGAGAAGTGAGTTCTGGCTACTAGGTACGACATATATTATATATATATATATATATATATATCGTACCTAGTAGCCAGAACGCACTTCTCAGCCTACTATGCAAGGCCCGATTTGCCTAATAAGCCAAGTTTTTATGAATTAATTGTTTTTCGACTACCTAACCTACCTAACCTAACCTAACCTAACTTTTTCGGCTACCTAACCTAACCTAACCTATAAAGATAGGTTAGGTTCGGTCATATATCTACGTCAATTTTAACTTCAATAACAAAAAATTGACCTCATACATAATGAAATAGGTAGCTTTATCATTCCATAAGAAAAAAATTAGAGAAAATATATTATTTCAGGAAAACTTGGCTTATTAGGCAAATCAGGCCTTGCATAGTATGCCGAGAAGTGCTTTCTGGCTACTAGGTACGACATATATATATATATATATATATATATATATATATATATATATATATATATATATATATATTATATATATATATATATATATATATTGTGACGATAATCTCTTTCAAGAGAGATTAAGCCTGCTCTTCCCTACCCAAGTTTCGTCCAGTCTACAAGTGTAAGATGCTACATTCAAGATACGTCTACGAGTAGCACAAAACGTTTTGACCAGGAGGCAAAACGTACCCAAAACCCCCAACTTCACACACCCTCCATGCCGGCTCGTCGTCAAACAACCAACTACCCATCCCAGCCTGCCTGCTCCTGTTTGGTGACTCGCCGACCGCACATCTTCACACTGCACCTCAGCGCCATCTACCTGAGTCGATGTCTGAGCATGGACCAGCCATCAACTTCAGAATATTCTTTGTGCTCTAAGAGTTGACATCTCTCTCTGGCATACTAAGCTCTAAGTTTTTGTACTAAGGGAGGTCTCAGCCATAGCCAATATTCTCAGCACCATTTCACCATTTACTATTTTATCTCACATTGTTTTTGCATTTATCTTTGTTATTTAATTGCACTATTCATTTCCCCGAGATTTGTCTTTATTTTTATTTATGTTTAAAGTATATATTAAAGTTTCATTGTTCATGCTTTGTGTTTTACGTGTTCCTCCTTCTCACCACAGACAACAGGCAAGCAGTCTATCTTTTTTTTGTAAGAGTGACCAGGCATTGACACGTGCCATTGGAGGACTGTTGAACATCTATACTCCAACACTTTCCCATCACAATATTATATATATTATATATATATATATATATATATATATATATATAATATATATATTAATATTATATATATATATATTATATTATATATATTATATATATATATATATATATATATATATATATATATATATATATATATATATATTATTTCATTGAATATGACCGCATATTCTGTATTTATTATTTTCTGGTTTAGGGCTTCTATCCCTCTAACTATATATATATATATGTATATATATATATATATATATATATATATATATATATTATATATATATATATGCGAACAAGCCTGAATGGTCCCCAGGACAATATGCAACTGAAAACTCACACCCCAGAAGTGACTCGAACCCATACTCCCAGGAGCAACGCAACTGGTATGTACAAGACGCCTTAATCCACTTGACCATCACGACCGGACATAATGAGGTGATAGCCGAGGCTATTTGAACCACCCCACCGCCGGCACTCGGATAGTAATCTTGGGCATAGCATTTACCAAATCACCTCATTCTTTGGGGCACACGTGAGGAACACAAATGCGAACATTTGAGTGTCATATATCTACGTTAATTTTAACTCCAATAAAAAAAAATTGACCTCATAAGTAATGAAATGGGTAGCTTTATCATTTCATAAGAAAAAAATAGAGAAAATATATTAATTCAGGAAAACTTGGCTTATTAGGCAAATCGGGCCTTGCATAGTAGGCCGAGAAGTGCGATCTGGCTACTAGGTACGACATATATATATATATATATATAATATATATATATATATATATATATATATATATATATATACATATATATATACATATATATATATATATATATATATATATATATATTATATATATATATATATATATATATATATGTCGTACCTAGTAGCCAGAACGCACTTGTCAGCCTACTATGCAAGGCCCGATTTGCCTAATAAGCCAAGTTTTCATGAAATAATTGTTTTTCGACTACCTAACCTAACCTAACCTAACTTTTTCGGCTACCTAACCTAACCTAACCTATAAGATAGGTTAGGTTAGGTTAGGTAGGGTCGGTTAGGTTCGGTCAAATATCTACGTTAATTTTAACTCCAATAAAAAAAATTGACCTCATACGTAATGAAATGGGTAGCTTTATCATTTCATGAGAAAAAAATTAGAGAAAATATATTAATTCAGGAAAACTTGGCTTATTAGGCAAATCGGGCCATGCATAGCAGGCCGAGTACGACGTTCTGGCTACTAGGTACGACATATATATATATATATATATATATATATATATATATATATATCACCGAGTTTGAGGGATGCACCATCCCTCAAACACCGAGTTGAGTACAACTAGGTAAGCTCACCCACACACGCACGCACGCACGCACACAAACAAATCTTTTTCTACTGAGAGGCGGGGCACAAGAACTGAAGCTCAACCCCACGTAAAAACAATTAGGGTTACACCCCTCAAACACCGAGGTGAGTACAACAAGGTGAGCTCACACACATGCGCATCCGCGCACGCACACACCAGTGGCAGTGATGTGGTGGAGGCTGACTCCATACACAGTTTCAAATGTAGATATGGAGCCCAGTAGGCTCAGGAATGATGATAGAGCCCAGTAGGCTCAGGAATGATGATAGAGCCCAGTAGGCTCAGGAATGATGATAGAGCCCAGTAGGCTCAGGAATGATGATAGAGCCCAGTAGGCTCAGGAATGATGATAGAGCCCAGTAGGCTCAGGAATGATGATAGAGCCCAGTAGGCTCAGGAATGATGATAAAGCCCAGTAGGCTCAGGAATCTGTACATCTGTTAATTGACAGTTGAGAGGCGGGACCAAAGAGCGAAAGCTCAACCCCCGCACGCACAAATCGGTGAGTACAAATAGGTGAGTACACCAAAGAAACATTCATCAACTGAGAGGCAGGGACCAAGAACTAAAGCTCAACCCCCATTTAAGCACAATTAGGGTTACACACCTCAAACACTGATGCCTAACACTGATAATCACATTAAATCATTGATAATCATATTTAATGAATAGACAAAGCATGTTCCTAGATAACATATCTGATTAGAACCACTATTACATCAAGATTATAGTACGATAACAGGTGTCTTGACCTGTCAATCAGGTCACTACTACAGTCTGTGATGGTGGAGAGTTCCCAGGACGCTAACTGGTGACCATGGTGTACAGTCTGTGATGGTGAAGAGTTCCCAGGACGCTAACTGGTGACCGTGGTGTACAGTCTGTGATGGTGAAGAGTTCCCAGGACGCTAACTGGTGACCATGGTGTACAGTCTGTGATGGTGGAGAGTTCCCAGGACGCTAACTGGTGACCGTGGTGTACAGTCTGTGATGGTGGAGAGTTCCCAGGACGCTAACTGGTGACCACCCGCCAAACACACACCGAAACTACGACGTTGGTACAACGTTCGAACAAGTTTTAACACCTCCTAACCAGTTATAACAACCAATATAACAAGTTGTAACAACGTTCTAATACGTCATAAACACGTTAAGCCAAGATGTAACAACGTTTTTACAAGTTGTAACAAGCGGAACATAGAGACAGTATAGGTTTGTGTTTGCAGGGCATGGTGTACAGTCTGTGATGGTGGAGAGTTCCCAGGACGCTAACTGGTGACCGTGGTGTACAGTCTGTGATGGTGAAGAGTTCCCAGGACGCTAACTGGTGACCATGGTGTACAGTCTGTGATGGTGGAGAGTTCCCAGGACGCTAACTGGTGACCATGGTGTACAGTCTGTGATGGTGGAGAGTTCCCAGGACGCTAACTGGTGACCATGGTGTACAGACTGTGATGGTGGAGAGTTCCCAGGACACTAACTGGTGACCATGGTGTACAGTCTGTGATGGTGGAGAGTTCCCAGGACGCTAACTGGTGACCATGGTGTACAGTCTGTGATGGTGGAGAGTTCCCAGGACACTAACTGGTGACCATGGTGTACAGTCTGTGATGGTGGAGAGTTCCCAGGACACTAACTGGTGACCATGGTGTACAGTCTGTGATGGTGGAGAGTTCCCAGGACACTAACTGGTGACCATGGTGTACAGTCTGTGATGGTGGAGAGTTCCCTTGAACTCTAAAGAAATTCTTAAAGAAATTCACACAAATCAAGCAATGTAACTACAAGCTGTGATTGTGGATACAAACGTAAATAAAAAATATTTTTTTTAATAAGTTATGAAAAAGAAAGAAAGCGTTTAATGGGCTCGATCTGGAGACTGTCAGGACTCCGGCGGTCGTCCCAACAACCTGGCCACGACTCTTCACATTCGTTAATGCCCCATCAGTTATCTCTCTCTCTCTCTCTCTGTTCCGGCCACACTTAGCCAGTAACCGGGTTCTTTACTTGATACACTGTATATGGGCCTTAGTGCATCTTCTTACATGATCTCACCCAGAGTCATCGGTAAGTTATCCAGAACTGACAGTAACTGACTGTGATAATAAATCGTGAAAGGAAAAAGATGGTAAACAAAACTAATCAAAACCTTCACCAAGTGTACTTCATAAATATATATACATGTATATACATATCATCACACCGCTAGTGTCACTTCTGCAGATGACACTATAAAACTCACACAGTCTTCTTTTCCCGGTGACTGAACTTTGTCTTCTATTATACACCACTCAAGTGTCCATCCCAGAGTCTGTCTTCGATGGTCCTCACACCAGCGAGTTCACCTTACTCAGTAAAACATGGACCAGTCATATCGTCACGGTGTCCAAAACACCACTTATACTTTCCAGCAACACACTGGCAGAAGTCTCCAGCAACACACTGGCAGAAGTCTCCAGCAACACTGGCAGAAGTCTCCAGCAACACACTGGCAGAAGTCTCCAGCAACACACTGGCAGAAGTCTCCAGCAACACACTGGCAGAAGTCTCCAGCAACACACTGGCAGAAGTCTCCAGCAACACACTGGCAGAAGTCTCCAGCAACACACTGGCAGAAGTCTCCAGCAACACACTGGCAGAAGTCTCCAGCAACACACTGGCAGAAGTCTCCAGCAACACACTGGCAGAAGTCTCCAGCAACACACTGGCAGAAGTCTCCAGCAACACACTGGCAGAAGTCTCCAGCAACACACTGGCAGAAGTCTCCAGCAACACACTGGCAGAAGTCTCCAGCACAGACGTACAACAAGCCTTAACAGACTCAATCTGGCCATCCTGGGGCACGTCGGTCCAATCATCAATACTTCACTAAGTATCTCCAGACATCTCACTGTCTATACCGACTCGGTCACTTGTTCCCCCTGGAACACGTCATTATGGTCGGTTGTGGCAGGGGGCGCTCACAGATGGCGTTGTCATTGTCACACCTTCCTCAACAGATGGTGTTGTCATTATCACACCTTCCTCAACAGACGGTGTTGTCATTGTCACACCTTCCTCAACAGATGGTGTAGATATCGTCACAATAGGTATAATGAGGTAAACAATAGTAAATGTGAAGCTAACACATGTGAGATGATGAACAAATTTAACAAATGGTATTCACTAAACGGGTGATGGTAATGACAATATGTATAGATCACTATATTGTACAGTCTGTAATTTTAGCAATACTACAGATATGATATGAAACGTAAGTATTATATATAAAAAAATTGCAAAGGTGCAAATTTAGTAAATCTATCACAGTCCCTAGAATTTCGGACATAGCATAAAATAAATCAGTAAAAACAAATGCAGTAAATACTAAACAATAAAGAAGAAGTAAGCTAACATATATAACTCGAATAAGCAATTAACAAATTATATGGAATAATTAGGTGAAAAGGATGAAGGTTTTGGACGGTTTTTTTAGTATAAAAGTTTGCAATAACAGTACCTTGAGGTTATCTTGAGGGGCTTCCGGGGCTTAGCGTCCCCGCGGCCCGGTCGTCGACCAGGCCTCCTGGTTGTCGGACTGATCAACCAGGCTGTTGGACGCGGCTGCTCGCAGCCTGACGTATGAGTCACAGCCTGGTTGATCAGGTATGTAAATACCTGTAAAACACATAAATTTCCTTTTAATGAGGAATTATTCCAGGAAAACATTTACATAGATCCACAATCTTTATTCATGTAGACCTTCTCATACAGGCAGTTCCACCTCATATTACTGTATTGTATATATACATTTATGCATGGTTGCCCACTTAGATATGGACTGAGATGCATCTCTAGATTTAGGTTGATACTTCGTCAAGTAGTATAAAGGACAGATGTTGGATTAGTAAACAAAGTTTTTTCCTATATAATATTTGTTATTCATGGTAATTTCCCGCTAGGTAATGCATTAACTCGTCCAACGTCAGTCCCTTAGCTCTTTTACTGCAAAAACTAGATAATCAGATAG
>NC_091150.1:8688172-8905672 GCF_040958095.1 Procambarus clarkii | reverse complement strand
TGATGACGTGTCTGTTTACAGAGTCGACCTGGGACCGCTGTGTTGAAGGTTGAGTCAGTCTACCCGAGGCAGCCAGTCTCCATACTGTTAAGTTTGCTGCAGCTGTTGTGACGTCGTCCCCCGGAAGAACACTGTGGTGTGTTAGCCTGCCATTGGAGTGGCAGTGAAAGGATTTACCCGGGACCGACTGTTGGAGACGATCATCCACTGGGGTATTGAGGACAGGAGGGTGATTTGTGATATCACACGAGGCTCCTGTCTAGGGCGTACCCCTTATATCGTTCGTGGAGTGGCCGTACCAGCCTTGGTGGCTCAGTACCTGCCAGCAGACCAGCTGGACGTGTGGTTGACGGCCTCCACGACGGTGCCCCCAGTGGACCTGCGTTTTGGCTGACCTGTGGCCCGGGTAGGCTCGGCATTCTCAGAGGACACGTCGTGAGGCCACGAAGAAAGCACCAAGGACTCAGCACCAAGTTGTGTGGCACCAGCGTCTTCAGCAGAAGACCACGATGAAGGATTAATCCCCTTGTATAGTGTTAATACCCTCCCCTGTGCACGTTTAATTTTTATATATTTAATAGGTGATGGTAATAATTATAATATTAAGTTCTTAGCTTTCTTTCCCTACTCCCTTTAAGTTAATTGCGTCACGGATCTCATCCCTTGATAGCCAATACTGGCTTGGGAACGGATACATATATCTTCCTCTAACAACATCAGAGTAAGGACCCCGTTGCGTCCCGAGAGGGCCGTAACAGAGAGAGAGAGAGAGAGAGAGAGAGAAACAGAGAGAGAAGAAAGAGAGATGGAAGAGAGAGAGAAGAGATAGATGGAAGAGAGAGGAGAGAGAGAGAGAGAAGAAGAGGGAGAGAGAAGAAGAATAGAGAGAAGAGAAGAGATAGATGGAAGAGAGAGGAGAGAGAGAGAGAGAAGAAGAGAGAGAGAAGAAGAATAGAGAGAAGAAAGAGAGATAGAAGAGAGAGGGAAGAAAAAGTGAATGGCCAATGACTTAGTGTTGGGTTTCGACAGTAACCATCCCATGGTTGTGAACGATCCGGTTGAAGAGGTGGTAAGACCTGTAGTAGCAGTGCAAACCTTTATCCTAGACACAGTTGAGATTCAATGACTTATCTGACCCTATACCTACCCCACGGGTTGCTGAGAGCACTCCAGAGAACTCTCTGGACTCTACTCCCGAACCGAAACACTGGACTAACGCGACATGGATAACTGAGGAAGAGAATGAACCTCAAGAGCAAGCACCCACAGATACCCTAGAGTCTGGCACGATGGCAGGTAACCTGTACTTGCGGAATGATAAGCTGCGGTGCTCACGGAACCGACCAAGAACTCCCCAGACTTCAGAGACATGTGCACAGGTTGTAGTGTCCTCAATGTTCCGAGCCACGCTTATGAAAACACCCCATTATGGACATTGCAGGCTTGTAAATGTTATTCCTCGTTTAGCACAATGGTTCTTAGGTGTATTTTATATATTCCTCATGTTTGTAATGAGAGAGGTGACCAAGAACCAGTGGACAGACAAGCAGTTGATAGCACCCATAAGCATGGTGGAGCGGTATCAAGGACAGGACAATCGCCCAACGATTATCGTGGAAGATGGAAAGGACCATGAAGTAATTGAGGATGTTGGTAGTGAAATAAATGGTGTATCGAGTGGCAGGTCTAGACAGGTTGATGTTACGTGTATTACTAGTGGGTCTAGTGCCAAAATTATACGAAGTGTTGGCAGCCCTGAACATAAGAACAAAGGCAACTGCAGAAGGCCTATTGGCCCATACCAGGCAGCTCCTATTTATAACCACCCAATCCCACTCATATACATGTCCAACCCATGCTTGAAACAATCGAGGGACCCCACCTCCACAATGTTACGCGGCAATTGGTTCCACAAATCAACAACCCTGTTACTGAACCAGTATTTACCCAAGTCTTTCCTAAATCTAAACTTGTCCCATTTATACCCATTGTTTCGTGTTCTGTCTTGTGTTGATACTTTAAATACCCTATTAATATCCCCTTTGTTATGTCCATTCACCCACTTGTAAACCTCTATCATGTCACCCCTAACTCTTCGCCTTTCCAGTGAATGCAACTTAAGCTTTGTTAATCTTTCTTCATATGAAAGATTTCTAATTTGGGGAATTAACTTAGTCATCCTACGCTGGACACGTTCAAGTGAATTTATATCCATTCCATAATATGGCGACCAAAACTGAACTGCATAATCTAAATGGGGCAAAACTAGAGCAAGATATAGCTTGAGAACCACACCAGGTGTCTTGTTACTAACGCTGCGATTAATAAATCCAAGTGTCCGATTTGCCTTATTACGAACATTTATGCATTGATCCTTTTGTTTTAAATTCTTACTAATCATAACTCCCAGATCCCTTTCGCAATTCGACTTCGCAATCTCAACACCATCTAGCTCGTATCTTGTAACCCTATCATCATTACCTAACCTCAGAACTTTACATTTATCAGCATTAAACTGCATCTGCCAATCCTTCGACCATTTCAAAACCCTATCTAGATCAACTTGAAGTGATAGTGAGTCCTCCTCCGAATTAATTTCCTTACCGATTTTCGTATCATCGGCAAATTTGCAAATGTTGCTACTCAAACCTGAATCTAAATCATTTATATATATTATAAACAACAGAGGTCCCAGGACAGAGCCTTGAGGCACTCCACTTACAACGTTTTCCCACTCTGACTTGACTCCATTTATACTAACTCTCTGTTTCCTTTGGTATAGCCATGCCCTAATCCAGCTTAATATAGCACCCCCAATACCATGAGACTCTATCTTTTTAATCAGTCTTTCATGTGGCACTGTATCAAAAGCTTTGCTAAAGTCAAGGTACACAACATCGCAATCCATACCACTAACAACTGCCTAAACAATGCTAGAATAAAAAGATAACAAATTTGTTAAACATGAACGGCCATTTATAAAACCATGCTGCGACTCAATTATTAATTTATGTTTTTCAAGATGAAGACGAATTTTATTTGCTATTATAGATTCGAGTAACTTTCCCACAATAGACGTTAGGCTAATTGGTCGATAGTTAGACGCAAGTGATCTATCTCCTTTCTTAAAAACTGGTATCACATTAGCAACTTTCCAAAACTCTGGCACTCTGCCTGACCCTATTGATTTATTAAATATGGTTGACAGTGGGTCACAAAGCTCCTCTTTGCATTCTTTAAGCACCCTGGCAAACACTTCATCCGGCCCTGGGGATTTTTTGGTTTTTTTACTATTTGTTTAAGAACATCCTCCCTGGTAACTGCTAAACTCGTCAACCTGTCCTCGTCCCCACCCACATAGACTTGTTTGGCTGAAGGCATATTGTTAAGTTCCTCTTTAGTAAATACAGATACAAAATATTTATTAAAATTACTACTCATCTCTTCATCACTATCTGTTATTTGACCTGTCTCAGTTTTTAATGGACGTATCCTTTCCCTAGTCTTAGTACGATATAACTGAAAAAACCCTTTAGGATTTGTCTTTGCTTGCCCTGCTATGCGAACTTCATAGTTTCTTTTTGCTTTCCTTATCTCTTTTTTAACATTTCTAACCAGTTGTACGAATTCCTGTTCTAAAGTGACCTCCCCATTTATAATCATTTTGTACCAAGCTCTCTTTTTACCTATAAGGTTCTTCAAATTCTTTGTTATCCACTTTGGGTCATTAGTATTCGATCTATTCAATTTGTATGGTATACTACGTTCCTGTGCTTTGTTTAGAATATTCTTAAATAAGTTATATATTGAATCCACATCGAAATCCCCATTTAAGTCACCTATCGCTGGGTTCATGTCTCGCTCCAAGACCGGCCCACACCCCATACCCAAGACTTTCCAATCAATTTGACCCAAAAAATTTCTTAGGCTATTAAAATCAGCTTTTCGAAAATCTGGCACTTTAACAGAATTTTCTCCTACATGTCTATTCCATTCTATGCTAAATCTGATTTCTTTGTGATCACTGTTCCCTAGCTCACTCCCTATTTCGATGTCATTAATTTGTGTTTCCCTGTTAGTTAACACTAAATCTAAAATATTATTTTCCCGTGTTGGTTCCTTAATGTGTTGCGTAAGAAAGCAATCGTCAATTAATTCTAGAAAATCTTCTGCTTCACTATTCCCTGTTTTGTTCAACCAGTTTATTCCACTAAAATTAAAGTCACCCATGACATAAATACTGTTAGATCTAGATGCTCTAGATATTTCATCCCATAGATGCTTTGCTTCCATCCTGTCTAAATTTGGTGGCCTATATATAACTCCTATTATAATATTATTAGCTTTTTCGTTTAATTCTATCCAAATAGTTTCTGTGTGTGGCTCAGTTTTGATTCCCTCTTTGAGACTACATTTCAAATTGTCCCTAACATATATGGCTACTTCACCTCCTCGTCTAATATATCTATCTGTGTGAAATAGTTTAAATCCATTTATTTGATATTCAGCTAATAGTTCCCTATTTTCTACATTCATCCACGTTTCGGTAAGTGCAATAATATCTATATTTTCTGTGCAGACAAGAGCATTTAATTCGTTAATTTTATTTCTTAGACTTCTACTGTTAGTGTAATATACCCTAAGTGAATTGTTATTTTGAGTCCCTTCTCTTTCCCTGATCATTTTGCCAATTCCTTTCTCCTCCAAACACATACTTTTATTATCTTCTTTCTCCAAATCAATTCCCATACCTCTATCTACTAACAGTTTAAACCCAAACAAACACCTCTAACCACTTTTCCAACGAGTTCGCAACAGCAACAACCCCAGCCCTCGATAGATGCACCCCATCACGAGTATACATTTCATTTCTTCCATAGAAGTGTTCCCAGTTGTCTATGAAAGATATTGCATTTGATTTGCAATATCTTTCCAGCCGGCAATTGACACCAAGTGCCCTCGACATCCATTCATTTCCCACTCCCTTTCTTGGAAGAATGCCACATATGATCGGGATTCCTCCCTTGCTCCTAACTAATTCAATGGCTGTCCTGAATCTTTATTAGTTCCTCACTCCTAACTTGCCCAACATCATTACCCCCTGCACTAATACAAATAATAGGTTTGTTTCCATTTCCGTCATAATATCATTCATGTTTCCAACAATATCACCAATTCCAGCTCCCGGATAGCAAACCCTTAATCTGTTCCCCCTATCTCTGACACAAAACGTTCTGTCTAAATACCTCACCTGGGAATCTCCCACAACCAAAATTCGCTTCGATTCTCCCTTTTCCTTTCGAGCAGTTTGAGGAACCTGCGCTTCAATGCTCCTCGTTGCTTTGCCTCCTCTTTGAACAACAGGTTCACCACAGCACTCGTCCTCTAATACGTCAAATGCATTAAAAGTCCTTAGGTGTAGGCTATTAGTTGTCGGTTTTGCCAAGGTCTTCTTAAGACCCCTGTCTTTCACAACTTGCCAAGACGAGGTCTTCTTAATACTGGTCCCGTCAGTCCTTTTTAATGAGGTCCCGTCAACACTGGCCTCCTCCTTCGTTTCCTCCCGAAGTCTCAGCCGTCGTACCTCCTCCCGCAGGGAATCATTCTCTGCTCTCAGAGCTCCAACCAGACTCACCAAATCCTTCACTAATCCTTCCATTATTGCAATAATAATGTTAATGGAAATATCTCGGAAAGTACAAGCAGTATGCTTCCCAAATCATTAACGTTTCAAAGGACACTTGGCCACCAGGCGGCGCCTTCGGCTGAGACATCTTATCCAGCAATCTATAAACACACTCCTTCGCCCGCGACACCCAGATAGTGGATGAGCACCACGAGATCGGAAGCACCAGGCATTCCGATAAGGGTCCAACACCTGTCCATCACGGGCCACGACCCCGGCAGCCGGGACAAGGCTTCCCCCAGACCGGGGCAACAAAGGAGGGGGAACTGCAGGCGCGGCATCGACCCCGCCACTGGGTACAGGAGCCGAGGCCCCCCGGCGAACATCTTTCCATAACACAGGTTGAGGTCCCGATCATCAGGGGACGACCCCCACTGCGGGAATCCAATAGTAGGAGACATGAGGGGGCACAGGTAGCAACTCGGGGCCCCTCACAGCCCCGTCATCTACGGTGGGGGATGCCAGAGCACCATACTCCCCCACCTCCTCCCAAGGCACACCACGAAGGGGAGACACATTCCGAGCAGCCGTGAACGCTTCGAGACAGGTCACACCACACCACTCCACTCCCACGAGCTCAACTACACCAGGGGCCACAGCAGTTACCAGACGTGTCGCATAGGCCGTAGAACGTGCCTCAACAGGCGGAGCAGCAGACAGGCAATCAGGTGCCTCAGGCACAGTACCCACTCCATCCTCAGTACCGTCCGAATGCAACAGCAATGGAAAATCCACCACACGAAAAATATGCACCCTACCAGTTGTTCTCACGTTGCACGCTGCAGCCAGATGACCCTCGTGACCACACCTATAACTGGTGCGCGGTTGTCCCCAATACAGTCAGCATAGCGTGTAACCCAACACGGACATCAACAACGGGACACTACTCTTCAGCGACATCGTCAGGGGTGCAGGAGCTGTCAAGCATACCAGCAAAGTGCCCGGCAAGGACCTTATTCAAACGAACACTTAACAGTCCCAAATCGTTCAAAACAGTAGGGTGTAGGGTAAAAATTGTCCTGAAATTCGAAGGGGGCACCATACACCGCCACAGAATCAAGACGACACTAAGATTCACCACCTTAACAGAACCAGCAGTATCAGGGAGAGGGTAAACACGCCCCTCACACCGCTCGAGAAACGCCTGAATGGCAGCCTGAAGGTGGAACTTGACCACAGCACGGTTGCCCTGAAGCAGCTGGACGTCCACTAGGTCCGACAGCTGCACATGCAGCACGTCCACTAGGTCCGACAGCTGCACATGCAGCACGTCCACTAGGGTGACACCATCCAACAGATGGTACACCGGCACCGTAAATGCCAGACTTGCCGACAATGTCCTCTTCACTGGAGGGCGAGAAGTCCCCATGGCCAAGCCAAACATCACCCTGTTAGTGGCAAACCACCACCAGCAGAGCAAACCAGCAATCGCCCAACGTAAACACTAGCCAGGAGCAGAGACCTCAGGAGCGTCTGACCTGGCCGGTGGTCGCCATTCAACTCCTTGGTGTTCACTGTGGTCAAGAAATCTTTATTAATACAGTTCCTAGAGCAGGACTTTCTCCTAACATTGGTCAACTATCTGCATAAGTGAGATTGGTTTTATTCAAACATACTAATTTGGTTTATTTTCTTTTTAGAAATCAAACCAAATTCTTTTTGGTGGGGAGGAGTTACGGTATCAACACTGTTGCTGGGGTGTGGAGTGGCGATTTCGGTGCCATCTCTAGAGCTGCATTCCAACTCCCAAGAATTAGATGAGATACAGACAACGCCATCTGTTGGCAGTGGCGTGGTGTCAGTGAAAGGCTCCTGTTTCATACCTCAGTTAGGAGGTGAGGTCGATTATGATGACCTCTGGTGGATGGCGTAACAATATCAACGCCATCTAGGTTGTGCATGTAATTACAATGTCAGTTTCCCGGTGTTATCTTAAGGTCACCCAGCATACTGACTATCTAGATAATGATGTTTATGTTCACCGAGGTGATGTGAGGGGCGATTGTGCTGACAGTTCACCTTGGGCAGTCCAGAACTCCTGACTTGGTCCTGTCAGGAGGACCAAGAGAGGACAAAGTTGCCGCCGTTTGAAGTAGCAGTGTGTTAGCTGCTGGATTTAGGCAGTGTTGTATTGACCGACGTACCCGGGATTTGGCAAGAGGAGATACGAGGCGACCTTAGTGCTTGTCTCTTGAGAAGTGTTGCTAAAGACTTCTGCCAGGTTGTTAGCTACCCCTGTACGTGATTATTTGAGAACCCTGTCAACGTGTTGCTGAAGCCCTCTGCCAGTGTGGTTCTGGAGAGTGGATGTGGGGTAGTGGATCACCGTGACAATACGGTGCTTGGACTGCCCATGTTGAGGAAGGTAAACTCACCGGCGATTACCATAGAGCGTGGACGACATATACGTGAAAATAGTGGACTCACCGGGATTTGATGAACACTACAGCTATATTGAGTGTCCTGGGTGAAAGTGACACAGTGTACATAGGAGTAGTTATAATTCAATATATATAACATATTGGTGAGGTATAACTAAAGTTGATAAATATTTTTGTAGGTGTAATTGTGTATTCCCCCCCCCCCCTTTATTCCTTGCACTGTTACTTGCTGCTGCCAGTTCTGAGAACTTACCACTGACTTGGGGAAGGATCATAGAAGAAGAAGAGATTATAAGACACGTGAACAGAAAGAGAGAGAACAACAAGAGAGAGAGAGAAGAGAGGCTGAGACAGAGAAGCAGAGGCATAGACAGAGATGCAGAAGCAGACCAGCAGAAAGGCAGTGTCAGAGACAGAGATGCAGAGACAGAAAAGCAGAGGTAGTGATACAGAGGCAGAGACAGAGAGGCAAACACCATGAGGCAGAGAGAGAAAGGAAGAGACAGAGAGGCAGAAATAGAGTGGCAGAGACAGATGGGCAGAGATAGATGGGCAGATACAGAGAAGCAGAGACAGAGAGGCAGAGAAAGAGGGGCAGAGACAGAAAGGCAGAGACAGAGGAACAGAGACAGAGGCAGAGATAGAGGCAGAGACAGAGAGGCAGAGACAGAGAAGCAGAAACAGAGGGGCAGAGAAGGAGGGGCAGAGACAGAAAGACAGAGACAGAGGAACAGAGACAGAGGCAGAGATAGAAAGAGAGGCAATGACCGTGAGGCAGAGGCAGAGTGGCAGACTAGAGAGGCAGAAACAGAGGGGCAGAGAAAGAGACAGAGGCAGAGACAAGAAAGGCAGAAACAGAGGGGCAGAGAAAGAGACAGAGGCAGAGACAGAAAGGCAGACAGAGAGGCAAAGAAAGAGACAGAGGCAAAGACAAAGTCATGAGGCAGAGACGCAGAGGCAGAGACAGAGAAGCAGAGACAGAGAGGCAAAGACAGAGAGGCAGAGGAAAAGACTGAGAGACAAAGGCAAAGACTGAGAGTAAAGGCCCAGTGGTAGAGACGGAGAGGCAGATACAGAAAGGGAGAGACAGAGAGGCAGAGTCAGTGTGGCAGAGGGAGAGAGACAGAAACATAGAGGCAGAGGCAGAGAGGTAATGACAGAGAGCCAGAGACAGAGGAACAGAGACAGAGGCAGAGACAGAGGCAGAGATAGAGAGAAAGGCAATGACCGTGAGGCAGAGAGAGAAAGGCAAATACAGAGAAGCAGAAGACAGAGAGGCAGACGAAGAGACAGAAAGTTAAAGAAAGAGAGGCAGAGAAAGAGGTAGAGACAGATATAAAACCGAGAGGCAAAGACAGAAAGGCAGAGACAGAGGCAGAGAAAGTGAGCAGAGAAAGAGAGGCAGAGACATAGAGGCAGAGACAGAGAGTAGAGCAGAGACATAGAGGCAGAGACAGAGAGGCAGAGACAGAGACATAGATGCAGAGATAGAGATGCAGAGAGGCAGAGACAGAGACATGAGGCAGAGACAGAGACATAGAGGCAGATACAGAGAGGCAGAGACAGAGACATAGATGCAGAGATAGAGATGCAGAGAAAGAGAGGCAGAGACAGAGACATAGAGGCAGAGACAGAGATGCAGAGAAAGAGAGGCAGAGAAAGAGAGGTAGAGGTAGAGAGGCAGAGAAAGAGAGGTAGAGGTAGAGAGGCAGAGAAAGAGAGGCAGAGAAAGAGAGGTAGAGAGGCAGAAACTGAGAGGCAGAGACAGAGATGCAGAGGATGAGACAGAGAGAAAGAGAGACAGAAAGAGGCACAGACAAAGAGGCCGAGGCAGGAAAGACATGGACAGAGAGGCGGAAGCAGAGAGCAGAGAGTCAGAGGCAGAGAGTCAGAGGCAGAGTCAGAGGCAGAGAGTCGAGCAGAGACAGAGAGCAGAGACAGAGTGGCAGAGACAGAGAGGCAGAAGGTTGAGAAGCAGAGAAAGGAAAGGCAGAGACAGAGAGGCAAAGGCAGAGAGGGAAAGACAGAGAGGAACAGACAGAGAAGCATACAAAGAGGCAGAGGCAGATGAAGACACGCAGAAATAGTTTGGCAGTGACAGAGAGGCAGAGTCAGATGTACAGAGAAAGAAAGACAGAGACAGAACAGAGACAGAACAGAGACAGTGGCAAGGGCAGAAGCAGAGACAGAGAGACAGAGGAAGAGACAGAGAGGCAGAGACAGATATAGAGGCAGAAAGGTAGAGAGGCAGAAAGGTAGAGAGGCAGTGAGGTAGGAGCAGAGGCAATGGCAGAAACAGAAAGTCAGAGGCAAAGACAGAGAGGCAAAGAGACAGAGTGGCATAGACAGAGACAGGGGCAAAGGCAGAGAGGCATGGGCAGAGAGGTAGAGAACTAAAAGACAGAAAATAGAAAGTCAGATACAAAGAGGTAGAGGTAGAGAGGCAAAGGTGAGACTGAGATGCATAGAAAGAGAGGCAGAGAAAGAGAGGCAGAGAAAGAGAGGTAGAGGGTAGAGAGGGCAGAGACAGAGAGGCAGAGAGAGAGAGAGAGGCAGAAACAGACAAGGCCCATACTGAGAGGCAGAGAAGGAGGTGCAGCTGGAAAGAGATAGAGAGACAGAGATGCAGAGAGACATTGAAAGCAGAGGCAGAGAGGCGGAAGCAGAGAGACAGAGACATAAAGTCAGAGACAGAGACAGAAAAGCAGAGGCCGAGAAGCAGAGACAGAGTGGCAGAGAAAACAGAGGCAAAGGCAGTTACGAGAGGCAGAGGAAGAGAGGCAGAGAATATAGAGCAGTGACAGAGAAGCAGAGACAGCGAGGTAGAAAAAGAGAGGCAGACACAGAGAGAACAGAGGCAGAGAAGGTTAGAGACAAAGTTACAAAAACACAGAGGGCATAGGCAGAGAGGCAGAGACGAGAAGCAGAGACAGAGGCAGAGTGGCACAGGCAAAAAGCAGGGCAGAGACAGAGAGAGAGAGGCAGAGAGGTAGAGACAGAGAGGGCAAAGACAGAGAGGCATAGGCAGAGAGGCAGAGACAGAGAGGGCAGAGCAGAAAGGCACAGACAGAGAGACAGAGAGACAGAGGCAAAAACAGGCAGAGGCATAGAGGAATGAGGCACCGACAGAGATAGCGAGGCAGAGGTCAGAGGCAGAGAGTCAGAGACCATGAGGCAGAGACAGACAGGGACGAGGCAAGACAGAAAGGCGAGGCAAGACTGAAAGGCTGAGGCAAAGACTCAGAGGTAAAGGCTTAGAGACAGAGATAGAGAGGGCGAGACAGAGAGGGAGAGACAAAGAAACGAAGGAAGAGGCAGAGAGGTAATGACAGATAGGAAAAGACCACAGAGGGCAGAGACACAGAGGCAGAGAGAGGAGAGAGAGACATAGAAATAGGGAGCAGAAAGGCAGAGGACATAGACCAGAGAGGAGAGGCAGAGAGAGCAGAGGCAGAGGCAGAGACAGAGAGGCAGAGAGAGAGAGAGAGAGAGAGAGAGAGAGAGAGAGAGAGGAGAGAGAGTAGAGAGAGAGAGAGAGATAGAGAGAGAGAGAGAGAGAGAGAGAGAGAGAGAGAGAGAGAGAGAGAGAGAGAGAGAGGAGAGAGGCAAATTCAGAGAAATAGAGACAGGAGAGGCAGAGACATTGACAAAGAGGTATAGACAAGAGAGAGAGAGGGAGATAGGCAGATACAAAGAGGCATAGACAGAGAGGTAGAGACAGAGAGGCAGAGGCAGGGAGGTAGAAACAGAGAGGCAGAGGCAGAGACAGAGGAGGAAGGGACAGAGATGCAGATGCACAGACGCAGAAGTAAGTAGGCAAAGACAGAGCGGCAGAGTGGCAGACAGGCAGAGGCAAAGGCAGAGACAGAGAGGCAGAGAAAGAGAGGCAGAGAAGGAGTGGCAGAGGCAGTGAGGCAGAGAGAGCGACGCAAGCTGATTCTCATGATGCAAACTAGTCACCATTGTTTACATACTGTGATGGAGAGTTCCCACGACTCAATCCGATGACAATGGTGTTCAGACTGTGACTGTGAAAAGTTCCCAAGAGACTAACTGGTGACCTGACATGTTTGACATGTAGATACACATGTAGAAGAGTTCCCAGGTCACAGCTGGTGATTAAGGTGTACAGATTATGATGTAGGAGAGTCCCCAGTAGATAACTGGTGACAAAATTGTACAGATATATACATTGACAGTTGGATCAAATAGTCTTGAAGAAACTCACACAAATAAATCAGTCATAGTCAATGATTAAGCTAGTGATTATCCAAAGCTGCTTACCGAAAAATTACAGTATTTCTTTTATAAAAATTAAAGAAAACATTTTGGAACAGAATGAGCCTGTTACCAACTGTGTGCCAGAGCCTTCATGTGATCAGTTGACCTGATCTCCCGTGTATCAACCTGTTGATAATGGTCTACTGGTGACCATGGTGTATAGACTGTGTTGGTGGAGAGTTCCAGCGACGCAAACTGGTGACGATGGTTTATAGACTGTGATAGTTGAAATTTTCAAAGGACGCTAGATGGTGACAAAAGTGTACAGATACATACATTGACAGTTGGATCAAATCCATCATGAAGAAACTCATACAAATAAATCAGTCATAGCCAATGATTAAACAAGTGATAGCTAGTGATTATCCAAAGCTGCTTACCGAAAAATTATTTGTTTTATAAAAAAGTAAAGACAAAAGGAAGCTCTGCAACTCGTTGGCTTGACCTGGAGACCGTCAGGACTCCGCCGATCTTTCCCACAACCTGGCCACGAGTCTTCCTGGTTGTTAATACCCCATGAGTTATATTTCTCTCTCTCTCTCTCTCTCTCTCTCTCTCTCTCTCTCTCTCTCTCTCTCTCTCTCTCTCTCTCTCTCTCTCTCTCTCTCTCTCTCTCTCTCTCTCTCTCTCTCTCTCTCTCTCTCTCTCTCTCTCTCTCATTCTTTTTGCTTTTGTAATTATAACGTGAGTTCATATTGGCTGTCAAATGACGTACCTATTGAAACTGCAAGCAAGAGCTTTTATCCTACCTCATCTCATATGAAGCCTCCTCCTAGGAAACTCATTTGTTTCATTAGAATGCATTTTGAAAGTATCACAGAGGAAACTATCATGTAAGGAACCTGGATAAGCTGCAAGAAAACCTATTCCTAGTTGCCTCTTTATTTCATGAGCCTGTCAAATGCATCAGTTGAAATACCGTTAATTCATTACCAACATTAGGTAACAATCATATAAGGAACAGGGTGAGGCTGTAACCAACTGTGTGCCAGAGCCTTCATGTGATCAGTTGACCTGATCCCCGTGTATCAACCTGGTGAGCGAACAAGTTCCAAATGTGAGTAAGCCTAAGAATGATTCATCGCTCATGATGCTTCCATCATGTAACTATATAAAATTGATAGCCTAGTGCTACGGGTGGCAACTACTGGTAGTCCACAAAGTTGGGCCAGGTGCGGAACTTTGAGGATGTTGGCCTTGTACATAACAGTAAGACCACCAACGTCACGACGGTATTGCAGCCTCTGATGTTCAGACCGTTCCTGCCAGACTTGGTCAAGACTAGAGATGAGCCTTCTTACCCGTCTCTCCACTTTGTCTAACAGTGTTATGAATGATGCGGGGCAGGCGATCCAGGAAAGGGGTGCATACTCTGGATTAGAGCGAACTTTTGCTTCATATAAGGTTTTTCTGCCTTCTTCCATAAGGATGGACACATTCCTCGAGCTAGGCAGAGTTGGAAGAGGCACGTGAGAGGTGGAGCCAACAGGCCAGTGCAGCTGCGTAGTAGTCGTGGACTGACCTTATCTGGCCCCACAGCTTTGCTCGTGTCTAGCGTGTTAAGGAGATGGAGAACTTCAGCCTGCTTAATAACCACTTCAGTCATCCTTGACACAGTGCTTGGGGCAAGATGTGATGGTTGACGTTCAGGATCAGGGACCTGCACCTTGACAGCAGAGTTGTTTGGCTGTAGATCTGCCTTCTACTTATTGCTGGTTGCAAAACCACCATCCACCCGGTTTAGAGGTTGTATTGTGTGCTTAGATGAGAATCCCTGCCTATCTTTCACCAGGGACCACCAGTCCTTGGATCCAACCCTTCCAGAAACTTCCAGATGTTTTCTTCGAGTTTCGGATTCCCATCTGGAAATAGCCCACTTCTGAGCTTATTTCATTATTCGACAAGATTGTCTATAAATGTTTCCGTTATGAGCCGATGGATGCCTTATAAATCTCCCAACCTGTCTTCTTAAAAAAAAACGTCGCTTTTGGCCGTTTGCCCGAATGGCCGAATTTGGACGTAATTTGAAAATGAAAAAAAATTGATAACAAGTTTGTGATTTTTTTTTCTACAACAGTAAGTTAAGGGTCCTCTGATAGGTTAGGTGGGCAGGAAATTCTCATAAAGTTTCAAAACAGTATGAAAAACGTTAATTTAAAGTGTCCTCTTATAACCTCTGCGCATACGCCGGACGACTCAAATAGAAAACGGAACAGAACGTCACTTTTGTGAGTCGATTTCATTTCAAATTACGCCCAAATTTAGCCATATCGAGCATACGAGCCAAAAGTGACGTTATTTTTAAGAGGACGGGTTGCCTCCAGACCTTGTTTTCGGCTTCAGCTGCCATCCGGCCGCGATATCCAAACCAAGGCTGATCAGTGAGTTTGGTCACATACTGCCGGTGAGGGATATACCTATTCTGAAGGTCCAGTATACAACAGGTGAAAGCGTTTACTTGTCTGTTCACGTCCCCCCCTGGAGCAAGGCATTCCAATCAGTTGCTTCAAGCTCTGAGCGGAGGGCGGGCCAGTTCCTTCTGTCCCAAAGCCAGGTAGTTCGTACAGGTTCTAAACCTTGATCTCTCGGGATAGCCAGTGTAGTAAAGAGAGCCTGGTGGTCTGAAGACCCAAAATATCACAGAGGTCTGCGGTGAACTGTTCTTGCAGGAAGGTCAGTTACGACAGGATCAAGGGAAGAGCATGATATGTGGGTTTGAAAGATCACAAAATTTCAAGGTTTTTGGAAGACTGCTAAGAGTTTATCAAAATCCCTCTGTATGAGATACTGGTTGAAGTCACCAACAATTATAATGTGCTGACAGTTGTCCTGCATTAGCAGGGAGTCTAGGTTATACATCAGGAAGTTGATTGGGGATGCATCCTGCCATTGAGGTCTGTACATTGCACATAAGGTTATTGAGGTACCTGGATTTATGCAAATTTTAAAGAATAGAATTTCAAGATGACAAGGGATGACCACATCAATGGGTTGGGCATGCACAGATTTGCTGATGCACACTGCAACACCCCTCCTGGACCCTGCCTGTCTCGTTGTATCCATGATGTATAACCAATAATTGTAGCAAAGTTCTCAGGAGTCCTGTCATCTAGAAATGTTTCTAGCACAATAACCACATCAGGACGATGAGTGTTCACAAAGCTGTGTGTGAGATTGCCAACAATGGTAATGGAGCCCCTGATGTTTACAGACAGTATGCTGATTGATTGACTCCTCGTGACTGCATGTTGCTTGAGAAGGCAGCTGTGTGTGGCGGCAGACCTTGTAGCTAGTGTGCTGGTGGTGTGTAAATCAGTGCTGAGTAAGGCTCAACACCAACTGCATGGCTTGGGAATGGTAGTAAAAATGCTGAAGAGTATAGAGTATGCACGAAGTTTAAGTTTTTCTTAGATTGATCCAAGATAAGGTCTCAAAACATTTGATCCTGTCTATCCAGATCCCTTTTGGTTTGACATGAGTCCTCCTGGTGACCTCTTCAGTGGCAGCTGACGCTGTTCATGCCTTGTTTTGTTCAACACTCACCATACGTTGTTCTTGTGTTGCAACACTCACAACACGTTGTTCTTGTGTTGCAACACTCACAACACGTTGGTGCTGTGTTGAAACACTCACAACACGTTGTTGCTGTGTTGAAACACTCACAACACGGTGTTGCTGTGTTGCAACACTCACAACACGGTGTTGTTGTGTTGAAACACTCACAACACGGTGTTGCTGTGTTGCAACACTCACAACACGGTGTTGCAACACTCACAACACGGTGTTGCAACACTCACAACACGGTGTTGCTGTGTTGCAACACTCACAACACGGTGTTGCTGTGTTGCAACACTCACAACACGTTGTTGCTGTGTTGCAACACTCACAACACGGTGTTGCTGTGTTGCAACACTCACAACACGTTGTTGCTGTGTTGCAACACTCACAACACGGTGTTGCAACACTCACAACACGGTGTTGCTGTGTTGCAACACTCACAACACGTTGTTGCTGTGTTGCAACACTCACAACACGGTGTTGCAACACTCACAACACGGTGTTGCTGTGTTGCAACACTCACAACACGGTGTTGCTGTGTTGCAACACTCACAACACGTTGTTGCTGTGTTGCAACACTCACAACACGGTGTTGCTGTGTTGCAACACTCACAACACGGTGTTGCTGTGTTGCAACACTCACAAAACGTTGTTGCTGTGTTGAAACACTCACAAAACGTTGTTGCTGTGTTGAAACACTCACAAAACGTTGTTGCTGTGTTGAAACACTCACAACACATTATTACTATTTCGTAATACTATAATAATAATAAATTATATAATATATAAAAGTTTCTATAAGTAATAAATAAAACGTGATTTAATATTTAATTTTTGATTAATTAGATGAAAAATAGTATTGAATTAATATTAAAGTATTTTGTGGCCTATATATGAAAAAAAGGAAGCGCTCACTATACAAAGGGTTCGAACTGGTGACCGCGTGAACACCGGGTCCGACCTCCCAGTCTGACCACGACGCTTCCTGCTTAATGAAGAACTCGGCAGTCATACATTCATCCACTTCATCATACATCATCATGTGACATATGAGCCATGATGAGAGAAAATCAGTAGGGGAAAAAATATCTGTGAGGATGCGGTGTAAGGTAAGGTAAGGTAAGGTAAGGTGAGGTGAGGTTAGGTAAGATTAGGTAAGGTGAAGTAAGGTAAAGTAAGGTAAGGTAAGGTAAGATAAGGTAAGGTAAGGTAAGGTAAGGTGAAGTAAGGTAAGGTAAGGTAATAATGAGGTGAAAGTACTGCTCCAGTATTAATATATAGCACTTGTTAAGGATATTAGGATGAGCTGGGATGTATAAGGATGGATTGAAGAAGCGGTGCCCAACCACTTCGACCATCGGGGATAGAACAAAAATATATTTTATATTCAGCATGGATCTAAAATATATTTAAGCAAAATGAAGTATATAAAGTTATCAAAAATTATTTAAGCTATATCATAGAAGTTTTGAACTTTGTATTTATCCAATTTATAAATTTTGGATTAATTGTTTATAGGTAATTTGCTCACCATATGTGTTCACCTTGTGTATTCACCTAGACGTGTTCACCTAGACGTGTTCACCTAGTGTTCACCTTAATTATCGATATTTCTTCTTGTATATAGCCAGCAGTTTAAAGTCTTTTTTTAATATTACTAAGACCAAAAGTTGATTTTGTACATTTCAAGGTTTTTTTTACAACGATAACATGCTAAAAATTCAATCAGTATGATTTGTGTATTTAGTAATGAACGAATGAGAGCAAATAAAGACAATATCAGTGTATTTGACGTATAGTTCAGATATCGATTTTTCTTATAGTTGGACTCAAGTGTTTTAAGGCAGAAAGACCAGATGGAGGGAGAATTATTTTATAACGTGTTATAATTTGTTTCAGATATTTTCCCTTCATCTTCAATCAAAGAGAAACAATAATACTCAGACATAACACTAATACATTCACATGCTGTGAGTGTTGCTACACACAGGAATAATGTCTTGTAAGTGTTGCAACACAAAAAAGCGTGTTGAGAGTGTTACAACACAGAAATGAGGTGTTTTGAGGGTTGCAACACAGGAATGAGGTGTTGCGAGGTTGATGCTGCAGCACTGGAATAACGTGTTGTGGATGTTGGAACACGTATATGTTTTGTATTTAAAACCAAACAAAATTGGCTCTGTATTGCAACACACACAACACATTATTCGTGCGTTTCAACACTCACAACATAATATTTCTCTGTTGCAACACTCACAACATGATTTTTATGTGTTGAAACACTAACATGGTATTCCTGTGTTGCAAAGTTACAACTCTCACAACTATTATTTTCATGGCGTTTAACGTTGAATAATTTCACGACATAAATATTTTATTGTTAACATGTATATAAAAAATATTGATTCATAGGTCGTAATGAAAATGAATAAAACAAATAAAACGTAATATAATAAATAAATCAAAAGCTGTTGAATAATTAATAAAAGGTGATTAAACAGATAAATATTCGTGATTACATATCTAGAAAAGGGTGATTTGAATTTATAAATAAAATGTGATTGAATATTTAAAATTTGATTAAATTGATAAAAAAATAGTACTAGATTAAAACTAAAGTATTATATGTTATTACATGGAAAAAAGGAAGCTTAAATCTATAACTAAGAATTCTAACTTGTGACCGGGTGAACACCGGGTCCGACCTCCCAGTCTGACCACCACCCTTACTACTGAATAAAGAACTCAACAGTCATATATTCATCCACTTCATCATACATCATTAATTGACATTTGAGTCATAAGAAGAAAAAATCAGGAGAAAAAGAATCTCTGTAAGGAAACGAGGTAAGGTTATGTAAGGTATATATGAAGAGAACCTTCTTGGTCATTATGATTATATAGCTCTAGGATTGGCTATTAAGCTCATCTGGCATATATAGAGACGAAATGAAGGAACGGAAAAATATCACTTACACCATCGGGGATCGAACGTGGACTCTGCAAGAAGCAAGAGGACGGGGTGGAGTAACGCTGCCCGAGAACCATCGGGGATCGAACACAAACGTATTTTATAAGTAGCACAGATCTAATAAATTTAAGCAAACTGAAGTGTACACAGTTATTCTCACCAGTTCTTTAAGGTATATAATTTTGTTATTGAACTTGGTATTTATCTAATAAATTTATAATTTTTGCACAGGTTTATATGCATAAATGTTCACCAAGATGTGCTCACCTAATTGTGCTCACCTAAATTTGTTCACTTAAATGTGTTCACCTTTATGTGTTCACCTGGATGTGCTTACCTTTATGTTCTCACTCTAATAATCAGTCTTTCATCATGTTTAAACTTAAGCATTACTGGCTCCTGAAGCTGATTTGGTACAATTCATGTTTGTTCATGTTTTCATGATTGCCTGGTAGGAATCCCAGTTGATTTTTAGAAAAAAAGGGATTCATCAGTATATTTGACGTATAGATCAGATTAAGATTTTTCTTGTAGTTGTTCACATGTGTTTAAAACCCAGAAAAAACAGATCAATGGAACATGATTTTATAGTGTGTTTATACCAACCTATCTTCCTGTTTGGGTAGTACTGATAGTACCGATGAGGACATTAGTACATATACCGACTTGCAACGCAATTAGAAAGTTGAAATCGGTACTATTGAAACTGGACAAACAGGAAATGGTTTCTTATATATGTTGCAAAGACAAATTAAACTAACGTAACCTAACCTTCATAGTCCTAATACACGATTTCTGCATGAGGCCTTATATAGTACATATGTGTGCTATACTAGGCCTTGGAATACTTGTTTTGTTTACTTGTCTCACTCATTGCTTACTACGTCAATCTATGTACTATGGTACACAGTGTTATAAGAACTACTGTCTAAACAGGAGGATGACTTGAACAAACTTACAAGTTTTAAATTCTTGCACTAAACTTTGTCAATGATTATCTTGAAGTTCTCTCACTACACTGAAGACTTCAGTAAATAGATTCTCAATGGCATACAAATTACGTATTTTCACTAAATTATGTAATATTATAACAACAGTTAAGGTTATTATGGTAATAGTATAGTTCTAGTTTTAGTTAAGGTAATTATGGTAATATTAAAGTTATAGTTACGGTAATTATGATAATATTAAAGTTATAGTTAAGGTAATTATGGTAAATTCCTTTTAACATGTTAGAGAGGAATGCTAGAGAGAAAAGAATCCTGAATGGCAACCTTGCTGTAAATGAAAGTCCATATATAGAGAACGAAAAATACACAAATATATAACAGGAATGCATATGTGAGTGTTGCAACGTAAAGGAATACCCTGTTGTGAGTCTTACATCACGGATAAAAATATGTTGAAACTATTACTCACTGCCGAGTTGTTATGTGTTGCGATTTGTTATTCCTGACAGGTACTACACTTACAACACGTTATTTATGTGTTGCAACGATGCAACGCCTACCGCAACACGTACGGACTTGCCATACGTTTTTTCTGTGTTGTAACTATGACAATGCATTATTTTCTGTGTTGGAAACTAAAAACACTTTACCTCTGCATATGAACAATCCCCATAGATCGATGGTATTATCTCTTAGTATTATATCAATGCAACAGATTATTTATGTGTTGCAACACTCACAGTATGTAATTTCTTTGTTGCAACACACTCAACACGTTATTACTGTTTTGTAATAATATAGTAACAATAAACAATTTAATGCATAAGAGTTACTAAAATTGGTAAATAAAACGTGATTGAATATTTAAAATATGACTAAATAGATGAAAAATAGTATCGAATTAAAACTAAAGTATTTTGTGGCCAATATATGGAGAAAAGGAAGCCTGGAGGGAGGTGGTCAAACTGGTGACCGAGTGAATACCGGGTCCAACCTCCCAGTCTGGCCACGACGCCTCCTGCTTAATGATGAACTCATTCACTTCACCATACATCATCAAGTGACATATGAGGCATGATGAGACAAAATCAGTAATGATAAAACATCACTGTGAAGACGGGATGTAAGGTAAGGTAATAATGAGGTGAAAGTACTGCTGGAGTATTATTATATAACATTTGTTAAGGATGTTAGGATGAGCTGGGATATATAAAGACGGATTGAAGGAGCAGTTGTTGGAAATTTCCAACACTAATACAATACTATTGTATTATTATAAACTAGTATTAAAATATACTAATTACTGTAGTTACTAAAATTTACTAACAGTACTGTTCAAATGAACTAACTATTATATCTGTATAAGGATGCTGGAATTCTTACGAAACCAAGCCCAGTATTGCGGCAGATTATACCTAGTTAAACACATTTATATCCAGTGTGTTCGAGAATTGAATGTGATTCTCTAAAATCATCAGTATTCCGTGTGAAAATTATTTACGGATAACATAACTCCCAAATAATTCTAAATCGAGAGTTTTTGGTTACAATTGTTATCAAGTAATAATTTTACCGTCACGCATGAATGCCATGAAGAAAACTAAAATCTTCTCCATTTCTTGTTTACTACCATAAGACGAGAAAGTAATAATATTTAACTCTCTAGAATTACAACCCAGTCTTTATTAAAGCATTTCAGCCACAATTACGCGAAATAATATTATTCGTGATAAATAATTTCTGTGGCGAATGCGGGACGCTAGTGGGAGAGGGAGGAGAAGCCATTGTTGTTGGTGGTGGACGAGACGCCTGAGTGCGGCGTGAAGTCTCGTATTGCGGAATTGAGCAACAAGGTCTTGGTGTCAGAGTCTGAGACACGTGACGTTGAAGTTATCAGCAAGAATTACACTGGTACTCAACATAGAACTAGTTAATATTGTTCTACGTGATCTGCAGTGACCGGCCAACTAATAACTCGTCGACATTCAAGCCAAGCTATCTACCACGTGTACGCCATTGCGAGAGTTGGAGCTTGGGACGTGGTTTCGGCAAGTTTCAACATAATCTGTACCCCTTAGCTAAGTATATAATTCCCTTTTGATGCATCATTAGAGATTGTATATGTCAGGGCAGCTTGTCGTTAGATCGAGCGACCTTAACAAAACCCATGTTAGTACCATAACTAATTTGTTTTCACATTTTCATGAATATAGATATTTCAGTAGCCTAGTTCAATGCTATGTAATATCCCTTAAATTACAGCTCGCATGTGAGGAGTCCACGAGCTGTTACCTTACTCCATGTTATTCATCTCCCAGTGTTTCTACGAGGAATTCCGGAGATCCCGAGGATGAGTCGTAAATGATGTCATTGAAATCGTCTTAAAGCTAAGACCTTTCGTATTCACTTATTTACTTTAAAATTCATTACTTCTATATCCTATTATTTAATTGGATGCTGATCATGTACACTGGAGATAATACGTGTTTATTAGAATGATTAATTTCTGATGTTAATGATCTTTATAATTACTGGTGATAATCTTCTATAGATTTCTTTAATTTGGTCATAAGATTAGTTATTACACAATGAACTGGGGCACGAACCACACTAGTTCCTAGACGTATATGAAGTTCTAGCAATAACCCCCCAATGTAGGTGTTTGAGGCTTTGATTCAAGTTAATTATCTATACAGCCCATTAATTAGTTAAGTGATTATACTTCCTAATATTTAACCATAGACACTGGTTCTTCCTGGTGTTTCTAATGATCACTTTTTATTAGTTTCCCTCTTTTCTTACAAGCGGGTGGTCCTTCGTAATTGCTTTCAATAATTTAATAATTAAATAAATAGAGTCAAGCCCCAAATATCCCACATTATGGTCCTTCGAACCGGATAAAGATAAACATGAAATATAAATATACATACTAATTAGTAATAACTAATCACCGTATGAAGTAGTCTAGACTAACCATTTTAATTAATTGTTTCTACCGACAGCGTAACACATAGGTTAGCCTAAGTCACACCAAGTCATTGCTACTTACACCTCATGTATAAGGTAGCACTCGTGGGACACAGTTAATTGCCCACAACACTTAGGCCTACACTTCATACTGAAGTAAGAATCTTTAGGTCACCAGGAGCAACAGCTCATAACTTGTATATTAATTCCTCACTAACACCAATTATGTGTTAACTATTTGGGCTATACAAATATTTCAATATACGGCTGTCAGCAGACTGTCCATTATAGCCTGAATTCATTCCATAATTACTGATTCACTCAAGTCAGTGGATCATTAACATTTTAGGATCTAGTATACAAATACAAATTGCTGAACCCATACTAATTAATCATTACTAACCCTGATAACATTTTATTCCACAATTAGGAGTACATTCAGGAGTTAAATATTACTCACGGCAGTAGAATACTTGCCAAACACAATTAATTTTCTTGTGTTCATTTAATTTCTTATACACATAATTTCTACCAGTGTATATATTATATAAACTATAAAAACCAAAAAACCCAAAAATACAGCACAACTATTTGCACATTACTGCACCACAATATAATCCTTGCCAACCTTTATTAGGTAGGAATTTAGGCTGTGATTGTGCTGAATTTGGCACAAACACAGACTAAATAAATTTGTAGTTTCTTAGGTAGAAATTCTCACAACTAGGCTTGAGCTAGTTAGTGGTATATATTATCCATTCTTGTGCTGACCTAATCAAGGGTGGGATTAACCATTTATTGTGTAATTATATTTATTACATATTTCTATGTACATCTTTGAGTGTTACTGTAAGTTCACTACCCATCCAAGGCTGATTTTGAAGAGCTAAGCTGAGGAACACCTGTAGTGAGACCAAGGTACCACTCAAATCTTAGTTGCTTATTGTTAGGTAGGTAGCTAGCCTCTAAATGAGGTAAATTACAATCAGCCTCAAGGAAATATCAAGCTGTCAATAATTATACCTGCTCTACATAAAGGAGCAAGTACCATAGCTGTACTAGTAGCTATATAAGCCCTATAAGGCTCAAATTTACCACAAGAATGGCTACTCCAGAAAGGACTGCAAGATTCTTGAGAAGTCTTCAAGTTCACCTATCAAAACTACTTGTCAAATGTGACAACTGTATAGAAACTAACCCAGTTGACATCTTCAAGCTAGTAAGTTCCACAAGGGCAGCTAACCAAAAATATGACCATATAAAGGTTGTAATCGAGTCTTATAGGAACTTACTCCATGTCAGTAATACTGACTCAGACAAATTACGTCTGACAGAATCTGATCTTGATTATGAATGTATCATTCAAGACAAGTTAGACCGATATAAAAAGGTGCTTGCAACCCTAGATGTTCCGGAGTGGATAGAACAGTTCTTTAGTAGACCTACACCCGAGCAAGCACCCAGCTCAGATGAAATACTTGAGCTACCTCAAGATGAGGAGAATCCTCTAATCAATACTGATCACTATACAGGATCAACAACTGAAGTTCAACCTTCATTTTCTAACCTCTCATCTAATACAACTTCACGTAATAATTTGTTTACAGAGTCTGATCAATTTACAGACAGTTCTTCTCAATATTCCCTGGATTCTATAAATTCAATACATGAGGCTACTGAATTAGCTAGCTCCTCACAAGAACCCAGAGAAACAAGTGAAGCTGCAGATGAAACTCTTAGTGAAATTGCAATAATCAGTGAATCTGAACCAGAAAATGATAAAGCTAATGTTGCAGCAGCAGCCGAAGCTGTAATTAAAGCTGAGGCTAAGCAAGAAGCCTTAAGCAATACAAGTAATGGTCACAATTGCTCACACCAGCCTTCTAAATTCTAAAGTAAGTGCTAACAATGAGAAGACTGTTATAAACCTTGTACACCAATTACTAGATTTATCTCCACCAGAACAATCAGTTGACTCTTTACAATCCTTTAGTTTTCGGCTTGAGTCACTGTTAAATTCCTTCAGTAAAGAGGTGGATCACCCAACTGCTGAGTGGATGACAAAAATTATCATCCAAAGAAAATTGTCTGGTGACACACTCAATAAATTATATGTATACCAGAATGGTAATGTCCTGTCAAGACAGGATATCTTTACAGGTTTGCGCAATATGAGCAATCATACAGCAAACCAGGCACTTAATGCTTCATCTGAATGCACCGAAACTGTACCCACATCAGTTTCCTTACCTGAAACTCCTAAAGTGACACTGTCACTAGGTAACAAAGGTACTAATAATCAATGTAATGACAATAAGTCAAACACTGATTCATCAGTAAGGCCTAAGAGCCCCACAGGTGCTCCTAAGAGACCTAATAGTCCAGAGAGCACTCCCAATAACTCTACAGGTGCTCCTAAGAGACCCAATAGTCCAATGAGCACTCCCAATAACTCCACAGGAGCTCCTAAGAGACCTAATAGTCCAAAGAGCACTCCCAAGAGCCCAGTAATGGCTCCCCAGAGTACACCAAGTACTCACAAGAGAATAAAAAACAAGCAAATGCAAGCAGCAAAACCATCTCACCCTGCAGGTACTGTTTTACCTAAACCGGTAAACCCTAAACGAGCTGTAGGATGGGGAATGTGCTTGTTTTGTAATCAAAAACATTTTCTGTACAAATGTACTAATTACCCTAATAGAGACACAAGAGTCAGACGACTCAAACAGTTACACAAATGTACTAGGTGTCTCAAATCACATATTGTTAATAGCTGTGACACCCCACTGAACACCTGCAATAGGTGTAGAAGGGGCAAGCATCATGCTGCACTGTGCCAATTAGTCAGGACAAATTATGTCAATCCTAGAATAGGAGGTAGAGAATCTACACCAGTACAGTGCTGCAAGGTGCGAGATGTGTACAGCGTAATTTCACTAGCATCTCAAGTTAATGCTGCTTTGCCTACTGCCCAACTTCAAGTAAAGAACAAAGGAGCAAAGATCACCACTCGTGGACTATTTGTTCAAGGTTCCCAGAGAACTTTCATAACTCAGAAAGCGGCTGAGGCACTCAATTTACAACCAATAAGACAGGTAAAATTAAACTAATCAGGGTTCATGATAAATCGAGGAACCCATAAATACTCAGTAGTTCAACCGCTTGTATGACTAGGTAGTCATGCCAAGGCTGTCCAAGCCATTGTTGTAGATCAAACACCTTTTGACTTAAATATTAAGGGTCTGGGGTACACAGCCCACTTCCTACAGGAACGTGAAATTAATTTGGCTGACAACAAGTTAACGTCTGACCGCCTTAACAATGTAAATGTACTAATAGGAGCAGACTACTATTACCAGTTCATAACTGGACATGTTAAACGATTGGGCATGAATATGCTCCAATCTGCAGGTGGCTACTTACTTACTGGTAAAGTTCTGAATGCGAACAAGCCTAAGCCTGCCAACAATAATAAATTAGTCAGCAGTAAATCAATTCTCCAGCAACAAGCTAAAAGGAGTAACACAGCTGAGTAATAAACTCAGATTGAATGTAGTGCAATTAGTATTCGCCGAGATGTTTCATAGCTCTCAGTGGAAAATCAGTGGTCCGTACTCAAACAAGTACAAGTCACAGCGACCAAACCATTGAATCCACTGCACACCTAGAATTATTCTCGACAAGTAATAGTTGACCACACTCAGTCTCCCTAGGTGACTGATAATATTAGGCTAGAGAATCTAGTACTCCCTAGGTAATTAATAATGTTAGGCTAGAGAATCTAGCACTCAATGCCACTGGCATTTCCTGAATTTAGTAATACTATGAAGTCATCAAGCAACTTCTGTAATTATAAATTCACTAGTACCACTGGTCCACAATACTTGCGCTTGAGGTTTGCCAAGAAAACCTTCTTAATACAATGTTTTCTGCACTAAGAGTTAGTGTTAAATACTTGCATCAATTTTGTTTGAGTTGTTTTTCTTTCGTTTCTGCTTAATTAATGTAGGAGCGCAGCACGAACAAACTTGCAAACTTACCAATACGTAAGTGAGTCTACAGAGAACTAATAACCCGTGAAACGTTTAGATTGGGAAAATGTTACAAATTATCTTGAATAAGATTAATCGTATCAGTAATTTAATTTCCAGCAATCTTAGGTTTCCCTTTGTTTAATGCATTATCGTTAAACATTAGCATTGTTAATTAACATGCTTCATGAGCTCAATATAGCTCACCTTAGAATTAACGTAACAATTGAACGCTTTAACTTTCCCCATGTCACGAGCACTGCTCGCCATGATAATTGAACAATACAATACTCCACCTCGTTAATTCGAGTTCAATATAACTCACCCTGTTAACGCTGTTAACGAGTTTAATATAACTCACCCTGTTGACATGATTAATGAGCTCAATATAGCTCCCCATGTTAACGAGCTCAATATAGCTCACCCTGTTAACTCTGTTAACGAGTTCAATATAACTCACCCTGTTGACATGATTAATGAGCTCAATATAGCTCCCCATGTTAACGAGCTCAATATAGCTCACCCTGTTAACGAGTTCAATATAATTCACCCTGTTGACATGCTTAATGAGCTCAATATAGCTCCCCATGTTAACGAGCTCAATATAGCTCCCCATGTTAACGAGCTCAATATAGCTCCCCATGTTAACGAGCTCAATACAGCTCACCCTGTTTACTCTGTTAACGAGCTCAATATAGCTCACCATGTTCACGAGATCAATATAGCTCGTCCTGTTAACGAGCTCAATATAGCTCACTCTGTTAACTGTTAATGAGCTCAATATAGCTCAACCTGTTAATGAGCTCAATACAGCTTCCAATGTTAATTCGAGTACATTTTTGCTCACAATTAGCTTAGTCCCTTACTTAGGTAGGTTAGAATTTTAAACCATTTATTTAGTTAGCAAATTAGTCGTACCGTCAGTCAGGATGACTACTGCACGGCAGTGCACATTAAATTAAATTTCATCATTTGATTTTGGGGTGATCATAATGCTCCGTGATGTTCTTGTCTAGTAACTCAATAGTTACAAGTCACAGCGACCCTAGACAGTGACCTTACTGTAGTGTCATTGTCTCCTTGATCTTAAATGACCCAATAATACTTTACTGTATAATAATGTAGAACACAACTTATACAATAATGTTATCAGTTCTTTGGAACTTTTTCTGAGTTTGCCTACGATTCAGCAACTACGTAATACACCATTACATGTCACTGCGACCCTAGTTGTTGAGTTTATTGTAAGCTTTAGGGAGTTCCTGATTACCGATAACTTAATCATTTAATGTTTCAATATTTAATACATGTTTCCACTAGAGCAGTTGTTCAACAATGCAAACGGAAACTACAAGCCTATTATAGCTCTGACCAAGAGCAAATAATTTCCCATCCAATTTAAGTAATCATGATGATACTGTGTTGTGATGTCAAGTAACGAATCGTTACAAGTCACAATGACCCAGAACATTCTCATCACAGTAGATTCTCAGTTATTTTAAATTGTGTGATTTAATTCTTAATTTATTGTATAAGCTATTAATAATAACATGTTCCATTCAACATGAATTTCTTTGCAAGACTTAAGTTTCTTGTATGTCCTTGACAATTACGGGACATCCGTTATGTTTGTACTAACATACTAACATATTAACATTAATACTAACTTCGGGATGGGTATGTCAGCACTCAACATTACACTGCGACCCGATAAATCTCCCCACAGAGTTATGTTGGAAATTTCCAACACTAATACAATACTATTGTATTATTATAAACTAGTATTAAAATATACTAATTACTGTAGTTACTAAAATTTACTAACAGTACTGTTCACATGAACTAACTATTATATCTGTATAAGGATGCTGGAATTCTTACGAAACAAAGCCCAGTATTGCGTCAGATTATACCTAGTTAAACACATTTATATCCAGTGTGTTCGAGAATTGAATGTGATTCTCTAAAATCATCAGTATTCCGTGTGAAAATTATTTACGAATAACATAACTCCCAAATAATTCTAAATCGAGAGTTTTTAGTTACAATTGTTATCAAGTAATAATTTTACCGTCACGCGTGAATGCCATGGAGAAAACTAAAATCTTCTCCATTTCTTGTTTACTACCATAAGACGAGAAAGTAATAATATTTAACTCCCTAGAATTACAACCCAGTCATTATTAAAGCATTTCAGACACAATTACGCGAAATAATATTATTCGTGATAAATAATTTCTGTGGCGAATGCGGGACGCTAGTGGGCGAGGAAGGAGAAGCCATTGTCGTTGGTGGTGGACGAGACGCCTGAGTGCGGCGTGAAGTCTCGTGTTGCGGAATTGAGCAACAAGGTCTTGGTGTCAGAGTCTGGGACACGTGACGTTGAAGTTATCAGCAAGAATTACACTGGTACTCAACATAGAACTAGTTAATATTGTTCTACGTGATCTGCAGTGACCGGCCAACTAATAACTCGTCGACATTCAAGCCAAGCTATCAACCACGTGTACGCCATTGCGAGAGTTGGAGCTTGGGACGCGGTTTCTGCAAGCTTCAACATAATCTGTACCCCTTAGCTAAGTATATAATTCCCTTTTGATGCATCATTAGAGATTGTATATGTCAGGGCAGCTTGTCGTTAGATCGAGCGACCTTAACAAAACCCATGTTAGTACCATAACTAATTTGTTTTCCCATTTTCATGAATATAGATATTTCAGTAGCCTAGTTCAATGCTATGTAATATCCCTTAAATTACAGCTCGCATGTGAGGAGTCCACGAGCTGTTACCTTACTCAGTGTTATTCATCTCCCAGTGTTTCTACGAGGAATTCCGGAGATCCCGAGGATGAGTCGTAAATGATGTCATTGAAATCATCTTAAAGCTAAGACCTTTCGTATTCACTTATTTACTTTAAAATTCATTACTTCTATATCCTATTATTTAATTGGATGCTGATCATGTACACTGGAGATAATACGTGTTTATTAGAATGATTAATTTCTGATGTTAATGATCTTTATAATTACTGGTGATAATCTTCTATAGATTTCTTTAATTTGGTCATAAGATTAGTTATTACACAATGAACTGGGGCACGAACCACACTAGTTCCTAGACGTATATGAAGTTCTAGCAATAACCCCCCAATGTAGGTGTTTGAGGAGTTGATTCAAGTTAATTATCTATACAGCCCATTAATTAGTTAAGTGATTATACTTCCTAATATTTAACCATAGACACTGGTTCTTCCTGGAGTTTCTAATGATCACTTTTTATTAGTTTCCCTCTTTTCTTACAAGCGGGTGGTCCTTCGTAATTGCTTTCAATTATTTAATAATTAAATAAATAGAGTCAAGCCCCAAATATCCCACATTATGGTCCTTCGAACCGGATAAAGATAAACATGAAATATAAATATACATACTAATTAGTAATAACTAATCACCGTGTGAAGTAGTCTAGACTAACCATTTTAATTAATTGTTTCTACCGACAGCGTAACACATAGGTTAGCCTAAGTCACACCAAGTCATTGCTACTTACACCTCATGTATAAGGTAGCACTCGTGGGACACAGTTAATTGCCCACAACACTTAGGCCTACACTTCATACTGAAGTAAGAATCTTTAGGTCACCAGGAGAAACAGCTCATAACTTGTATATTAATTCCTCACTAACACCAATTATGTGTTAACTATTTGGGCTATACAAATATTTCAATATACGGCTGTCAGCAGACTGTCCATTATAGCCTGAATTCATTCCATAATTACTGATTCACTCAAGTCAGTGGATCATTAACATTTTAGGATCCAGTATACAAATACAAATTGCTGATCCCATACTAATTAATCATTACTAACCCTGATAACATTTTATTCCACAATTAGGAGTACATTCAGGAGTTAAATATTACTCACGGCAGTAGAATACTTGCCAAACACAATTAATTCTCTTGTGTTCATTTAATTTCTTATACACATAATTTCTACCAGTGTATATATTATATAAACTATAAAAACCAAAAAACCCAAAAATACAGCACAACTATTTGCACATTACTGCACCACAATATAATCCTTGCCAACCTTTATTAGGTAGGAATTTAGGCTGTGATTGTGCTGAATTTGGCACAAACACAGAATAAATAAATTTGTAGTTTCTTAGGTAGAAATTCTCACAACTAGGCTTGAGCTAGTTAGTGGTATATATTATCCATTCTTGTGCTGACCTAATCAAGGGTGGGATTAACCATTTATTGTGTAATTATATTTATTACATATTTCTATGTACATCTTTGAGTGTTACTGTAAGTTCACTACCCATCCAAGGCTGATTTTGAAGAGCTAAGCTGAGGAACACCTGTAGTGAGACCAAGGTACCACTCAAATCTTAGTTGCTTATTGTTAGGTAGGTAGCTAGCCTCTAAATGAGGTAAATTACAATCAGCCTCAAGGAAATATCAAGCTGTCAATAATTATACCTGCTCTACATAAAGGAGCAAGTACCATAGCTGTACAAGTAGCTATATAAGCCCTATAAGGCTCAAATTTACCACAAGAATGGCTACTCCAGAAAGGACTGCAAGATTCTTGAGAAGTCTTCAAGTTCACCTATCAAAACTACTTGTCAAATGTGACAACTGTATAGAAACTAACCCAGTTGACATCTTCAAGCTAGTAAGTTCCACAAGGGCAGCTAACCAAAAATATGACCATATAAAGGTTGTAATCGAGTCTTATAGGAACTTACTCCATGTCAGTAATACTGACTCAGACAAATTACGTCTGACAGAATCTGATCTTGATTATGAATGTATCATTCAAGACAAGTTAGACCGATATAAAAAGGTGCTTGCAACCCTAGATGTTCCGGAGTGGATAGAACAGTTCTTTAGTAGACCTGCACCCAGCTCAGATGAAATACTTGAGCTACCTCAAGATGAGGAGAATCCTCTAATCAATACTGATCACTATACAGGATCAACAACTGAAGTTCAACCTTCATTTTCTAACCTCTCATCTAATACAACTTCACGTAATAATTTGTTTACAGAGTCTGATCAATTTACAGACAGCTCTTCTCAATATTCCCTGGATTCTATAAATTCAATACATGAGGCTACTGAATTAGCTAGCTCCTCACAAGAACCCAGAGAAACAAGTGAAGCTGCAGATGAAACTCTTAGTGAAATTGCAATAATCAGTGAATCTGAACCAGAAAATGATAAAGCTAATGTTGCAGCAGCAGCCGAAGCTGTAATTAAAGCTGAGGCTAAGCAAGAAGCCTTAAGCAATACAAGTAATGGTCACAATTGCTCACACCAGCCTTCTAAATTCTAAAGTAAGTGCTAACAATGAGAAGACTGTTATAAACCTTGTACACCAATTACTAGATTTATCTCCACCAGAACAATCAGTTGACTCTTTACAATCCTTTAGTTTTCGGCTTGAGTCACTGTTAAATTCCTTCAGTAAAGAGGTGGATCACCCAACTGCTGAGTGGATGACAAAAATTATCATCCAAAGAAAATTGTCTGGTGACACACTCAATCAATTATATGTATACCAGAATGGTAATGTCCTGTCAAGACAGGATATCTTTACAGGTTTGCGCAATATGAGCAATCATACAGCAAACCAGGCACTTAATGCTTCATCTGAATGCACCGAAACTGTACCCACATCAGTTTCCTTACCTGAAACTCCTAAAGTGACACTGTCACTAGGTAACAAAGGTACTAATAATCAATGTAATAACAATAAGTCAAACACTGATTCATCAGTAAGGCCTAAGAGCCCCACAGGTGCTCCTAAGAGACCTAATAGTCCAGAGAGCACTCCCAATAACTCTACAGGTGCTCCTAAGAGACCCAATAGTCCAATGAGCACTCCCAATAACTCCACAGGAGCTCCTAAGAGACCTAATAGTCCAAAGAGCACTCCCAAGAGCCCAGTAATGGCTCCCCAGAGTACACCAAGTACTCACAAGAGAATAAAAAACAAGCAAATGCAAGCAGCAAAACCATCTCACCCTGCAGGTACTGTTTTACCTAAACCGGTAAACCCTAAACGAGCTGTAGGATGGGGAATGTGCTTGTTTTGTAATCAAAAACATTTTCTGTACAAATGTACTAATTACCCTAATAGAGACACAAGAGTCAGACGACTCAAACAGTTACACAAATGTACTAGGTGTCTCAAATCACATATTGTTAATAGCTGTGACACCCCACTGAACACCTGCAATAGGTGTAGAAGGGGCAAGCATCATGCTGCACTGTGCCAATTAGTCAGGACAAATTATGTCAATCCTAGAATAGGAGGTAGAGAATCTACACCAGTACAGTGCTGCAAGGTGCGAGATGTGTACAGCGTAATTTCACTAGCATCTCAAGTTAATGCTGCTTTGCCTACTGCCCAACTTCAAGTAAAGAACAAAGGAGCAAAGATCACCACTCGTGGACTATTTGTTCAAGGTTCCCAGAGAACTTTCATAACTCAGAAAGCGGCTGA
The DNA here is from genome assembly GCF_040958095.1 of Procambarus clarkii. Lineage (NCBI taxonomy): Eukaryota > Metazoa > Arthropoda > Malacostraca > Decapoda > Cambaridae > Procambarus > Procambarus clarkii. The sequence goes on along the minus strand of NC_091150.1, from coordinate 8,872,327 downwards.
GGCACTCAATTTACAACCAATAAGACAGGTAAAATTAAACTAATCAGGGTTCATGATAAATCGAGGAACCCATAAATACTCAGTAGTTCAACCGCTTGAATGACTAGGTAGTCATGCCAAGGCTGTCCAAGCCATTGTTGTAGATCAAACACCTTTTGACTTAAATATTAAGGGTCTGGGGTACACAGCCCACTTCCTACAGGAACGTGAAATTAATTTGGCTGACAACAAGTTAACGTCTGACCGCCTTAACAATGTAAATGTACTAATAGGAGCAGACTACTATTACCAGTTCATAACTGGACATGTTAAACGATTGGGCATGAATATGCTCCAATCTGCAGGTGGCTACTTACTTACTGGTAAAGTTCTGAATGCGAACAAGCCTAAGCCTGCCAACAATAATAAATTAGTCAGCAGTAAATCAATTCTCCAGCAACAAGCTAAAAGGAGTAACACAGCTGAGTAATAAACTCAGATTGAATGTAGTGCAATTAGTATTCGCCGAGATGTTTCATAGCTCTCAGTGGAAAATCAGTGGTCCGTACTCAAACAAGTACAAGTCACAGCGACCAAACCATTGAATCCACTGCACACCTAGAATTATTCTCGACAAGTAATAGTTGACCACACTCAGTCTCCCTAGGTGACTGATAATATTAGGCTAGAGAATCTAGTACTCCCTAGGTAATTAATAATGTTAGGCTAGAGAATCTAGCACTCAATGCCACTGGCATTTCCTGAATTTAGTAATACTATGAAGTCATCAAGCAACTTCTGTAATTATAAATTCACTAGTACCACTGGTCCACAATACTTGCGCTTGAGGTTTGCCAAGAAAACCTTCTTAATACAATGTTTTCTGCACTAAGAGTTAGTGTTAAATACTTGCATCAATTTTGTTTGAGTTGTTTTTCTTTCGTTTCTGCTTAATTAATGTAGGAGCGCAGCACGAACAAACTTGCAAACTTACCAATACGTAAGTGAGTCTACAGAGAACTAATAACCTGTGAAACGTTTAGATTGGGAAAATGTTACAAATTATCTTGAATAAGATTAATCGTATCAGTAATTTAATTTCCAGCAATCTTAGGTTTCCCTTTGTTTAATGCATTATCGTTAAACATTAGCATTGTTAATTAACATGCTTCATGAGCTCAATATAGCTCACCTTAGAATTAACGTAACAATTGAACGCTTTAACTTTCCCCATGTCACGAGCACTGCTTGCCATGATAATTGAACAATACAATACTCCACCTCGTTAATTCGAGTTCAATATAACTCACCCTGTTAACGCTGTTAACGAGTTTAATATAACTCACCCTGTTGACATGATTAATGAGCTCAATATAGCTCCCCATGTTAACGAGCTCAATATAGCTCACCCTGTTAACTCTGTTAACGAGTTCAATATAACTCACCCTGTTGACATGATTAATGAGCTCAATATAGCTCCCCATGTTAACGAGCTCAATATAGCTCACCCTGTTAACGAGTTCAATATAACTCACCCTGTTGACATGCTTAATGAGCTCAATATAGCTCCCCATGTTAACGAGCTCAATATAGCTCCCCATGTTAACGAGCTCAATATAGCTCCCCATGTTAACGAGCTCAATACAGCTCACCCTGTTTACTCTGTTAACGAGCTCAATATAGCTCACCATGTTCACGAGATCAATATAGCTCGTCCTGTTAACGAGCTCAATATAGCTCACTCTGTTAACTGTTAATGAGCTCAATATAGCTCAACCTGTTAATGAGCTCAATACAGCTTCCAATGTTAATTCGAGTACATTTTTGCTCACAATTAGCTTAGTCCCTTACTTAGGTAGGTTAGAATTTTAAACCATTTATTTAGTTAGCAAATTAGTCGTACCGTCAGTCAGGATGACTACTGCACGGCAGTGCACATTAAATTAAATTTCATCATTTGATTTTGGGGTGATCATAATGCTCCGTGATGTTCTTGTCTAGTAACTCAATAGTTACAAGTCACAGCGACCCTAGACAGTGACCTTACTGTAGTGTCATTGTCTCCTTGATCTTAAATGACCCAATAATACTTTACTGTATAATAATGTAGAACACAACTTATATAATAATGTTATCAGTTCTTTGGAACTTTTTCTGAGTTTGCCTACGATTCAGCAACTACGTAATACACCATTACATGTCACTGCGACCCTAGTTGTTGAGTATATTGTAAGCTTTAGGGAGTTCCTGATTACCGATAACTTAATCATTTAATGTTTCAATATTTAATACATGTTTCCACTAGAGCAGTTGTTCAACAATGCAAACGGAAACTACAAGCCTATTATAGCTCTGACCAAGAGCAAATAATTTCCCATCCAATTTAAGTAATCATGATGATACTGTGTTGTGATGTCAAGTAACGAATCGTTACAAGTCACAATGACCCAGAACATTCTCATCACAGTAGATTCTCAGTTATTTTAAATTGTGTGATTTAATTCTTAATTTATTGTATAAGCTATTAATAATAACATGTTCCATTCAACATGAATTTCTTTGCAAGACTTAAGTTTCTTGTATGTCCTTGACAATTACGGGACATCCGTTATGTTTGTACTAACATACTAACATATTAACATTAATACTAACTTCGGGATGGGTATGTCAGCACTCAACATTACACTGCGACCCGATAAATCTCCCCACAGAGTTATGTTGGAAATTTCCAACACTAATACAATACTATTGTATTATTATAAACTAGTATTAAAATATACTAATTACTGTAGTTACTAAAATTTACTAACAGTACTGTTCACATGAACTAACTATTATATCTGTATAAGGATGCTGGAATTCTTACGAAACAAAGCCCAGTATTGCGTCAGATTATACCTAGTTAAACACATTTATATCCAGTGTGTTCGAGAATTGAATGTGATTCTCTAAAATCATCAGTATTCCGTGTGAAAATTATTTACGAATAACATAACTCCCAAATAATTCTAAATCGAGAGTTTTTAGTTACAATTGTTATCAAGTAATAATTTTACCGTCACGCGTGAATGCCATGGAGAAAACTAAAATCTTCTCCATTTCTTGTTTACTACCATAAGACGAGAAAGTAATAATATTTAACTCCCTAGAATTACAACCCAGTCATTATTAAAGCATTTCAGACACAATTACGCGAAATAATATTATTCGTGATAAATAATTTCTGTGGCGAATGCGGGACGCTAGTGGGCGAGGAAGGAGAAGCCATTGTCGTTGGTGGTGGACGAGACGCCTGAGTGCGGCGTGAAGTCTCGTGTTGCGGAATTGAGCAACAAGGTCTTGGTGTCAGAGTCTGAGACACGTGACGTTGAAGTTATCAGCAAGAATTACACTGGCACTCAACATAGAACTAGTTAATATTGTTCTACGTGATCTGCAGTGACCGGCCAACTAATAACTCGTCGACATTCAAGCCAAGCTATCAACCACGTGTACGCCATTGCGAGAGTTGGAGCTTGGGACGCGGTTTCTGCAAGCTTCAACATAATCTGTACCCCTTAGCTAAGTATATAATTCCCTTTTGATGCATCATTAGAGATTGTATATGTCAGGGCAGCTTGTCGTTAGATCGAGCGACCTTAACAAAACCCATGTTAGTACCATAACTAATTTGTTTTCCCATTTTCATGAATATAGATATTTCAGTAGCCTAGTTCAATGCTATGTAATATCCCTTAAATTACAGCTCGCATGTGAGGAGTCCACGAGCTGTTACCTTACTCAGTGTTATTCATCTCCCAGTGTTTCTACGAGGAATTCCGGAGATCCCGAGGATGAGTCGTAAATGATGTCATTGAAATCGTCTTAAAGCTAAGACCTTTCGTATTCACTTATTTACTTTAAAATTCATTACTTCTATATCCTATTATTTAATTGGATGCTGATCATGTACACTGGAGATAATACGTGTTTATTAGAATGATTAATTTCTGATGTTAATGATCTTTATAATTACTGGTGATAATCTTCTATAGATTTCTTTAATTTGGTCATAAGATTAGTTATTACACAATGAACTGGGGCACGAACCACACTAGTTCCTAGACGTATATGAAGTTCTAGCAATAACCCCCCAATATAGGTGTTTGAGGCTTTGATTCAAGTTAATTATCTATACAGCCCATTAATTAGTTAAGTGATTATACTTCCTAATATTTAACCATAGACACTGGTTCTTCCTGGAGTTTCTAATGATCACTTTTTATTAGTTTCCCTCTTTTCTTACAAGCGGGTGGTCCTTCGTAATTGCTTTCAATTATTTAATAATTAAATAAATAGAGTCAAGCCCCAAATATCCCACATTATGGTCCTTCGAACCGGATAAAGATAAACATGAAATATAAATATACATACTAATTAGTAATAACTAATCACCGTGTGAAGTAGTCTAGACTAACCATTTTAATTAATTGTTTCTACCGACAGCGTAACACATAGGTTAGCCTAAGTCACACCAAGTCATTGCTACTTACACCTCATGTATAAGGTAGCACTCGTGGGACACAGTTAATTGCCCACAACACTTAGGCCTACACTTCATACTGAAGTAAGAATCTTTAGGTCACCAGGAGAAACAGCTCATAACTTGTATATTAATTCCTCACTAACACCAATTATGTGTTAACTATTTGGGCTATACAAATATTTCAATATACGGCTGTCAGCAGACTGTCCATTATAGCCTGAATTCATTCCATAATTACTGATTCACTCAAGTCAGTGGATCATTAACATTTTAGGATCCAGTATACAAATACAAATTGCTGATCCCATACTAATTAATCATTACTAACCCTGATAACATTTTATTCCACAATTAGGAGTACATTCAGGAGTTAAATATTACTCACGGCAGTAGAATACTTGCCAAACACAATTAATTCTCTTGTGTTCATTTAATTTCTTATACACATAATTTCTACCAGTGTATATATTATATAAACTATAAAAACCAAAAAACCCAAAAATACAGCACAACTATTTGCACATTACTGCACCACAATATAATCCTTGCCAACCTTTATTAGGTAGGAATTTAGGCTGTGATTGTGCTGAATTTGGCACAAACACAGACTAAATAAATTTGTAGTTTCTTAGGTAGAAATTCTCACAACTAGGCTTGAGCTAGTTAGTGGTATATATTATCCATTCTTGTGCTGACCTAATCAAGGGTGGGATTAACCATTTATTGTGTAATTATATTTATTACATATTTCTATGTACATCTTTGAGTGTTACTGTAAGTTCACTACCCATCCAAGGCTGATTTTGAAGAGCTAAGCTGAGGAACACCTGTAGTGAGACCAAGGTACCACTCAAATCTTAGTTGCTTATTGTTAGGTAGGTAGCTAGCCTCTAAATGAGGTAAATTACAATCAGCCTCAAGGAAATATCAAGCTGTCAATAATTATACCTGCTCTACATAAAGGAGCAAGTACCATAGCTGTACAAGTAGCTATATAAGCCCTATAAGGCTCAAATTTACCACAAGAATGGCTACTCCAGAAAGGACTGCAAGATTCTTGAGAAGTCTTCAAGTTCACCTATCAAAACTACTTGTCAAATGTGACAACTGTATAGAAACTAACCCAGTTGACATCTTCAAGCTAGTAAGTTCCACAAGGGCAGCTAACCAAAAATATGACCATATAAAGGTTGTAATCGAGTCTTATAGGAACTTACTCCATGTCAGTAATACTGACTCAGACAAATTACGTCTGACAGAATCTGATCTTGATTATGAATGTATCATTCAAGACAAGTTAGACCGATATAAAAAGGTGCTTGCAACCCTAGATGTTCCGGAGTGGATAGAACAGTTCTTTAGTAGACCTACACCCGAGCAAGCACCCAGCTCAGATGAAATACTTGAGCTACCTCAAGATGAGGAGAATCCTCTAATCAATACTGATCACTATACAGGATCAACAACTGAAGTTCAACCTTCATTTTCTAACCTCTCATCTAATACAACTTCACGTAATAAATTGTTTACAGAGTCTGATCAATTTACAGACAGCTCTTCTCAATATTCCCTGGATTCTATAAATTCAATACATGAGGCTACTGAATTAGCTAGCTCCTCACAAGAACCCAGAGAAACAAGTGAAGCTGCAGATGAAACTCTTAGTGAAATTGCAATAATCAGTGAATCTGAACCAGAAAATGATAAAGCTAATGTTGCAGCAGCAGCCGAAGCTGTAATTAAAGCTGAGGCTAAGCAAGAAGCCTTAAGCAATACAAGTAATGGTCACAATTGCTCACACCAGCCTTCTAAATTCTAAAGTAAGTGCTAACAATGAGAAGACTGTTATAAACCTTGTACACCAATTACTAGATTTATCTCCACCAGAACAATCAGTTGACTCTTTACAATCCTTTAGTTTTCGGCTTGAGTCACTGTTAAATTCCTTCAGTAAAGAGGTGGATCACCCAACTGCTGAGTGGATGACAAAAATTATCATCCAAAGAAAATTGTCTGGTGACACACTCAATCAATTATATGTATACCAGAATGGTAATGTCCTGTCAAGACAGGATATCTTTACAGGTTTGCGCAATATGAGCAATCATACAGCAAACCAGGCACTTAATGCTTCATCTGAATGCACCGAAACTGTACCCACATCAGTTTCCTTACCTGAAACTCCTAAAGTGACACTGTCACTAGGTAACAAAGGTACTAATAATCAATGTAATAACAATAAGTCAAACACTGATTCATCAGTAAGGCCTAAGAGCCCCACAGGTGCTCCTAAGAGACCTAATAGTCCAGAGAGCACTCCCAATAACTCTACAGGTGCTCCTAAGAGACCCAATAGTCCAATGAGCACTCCCAATAACTCCACAGGAGCTCCTAAGAGACCTAATAGTCCAAAGAGCACTCCCAAGAGCCCAGTAATGGCTCCCCAGAGTACACCAAGTACTCACAAGAGAATAAAAAACAAGCAAATGCAAGCAGCAAAACCATCTCACCCTGCAGGTACTGTTTTACCTAAACCGGTAAACCCTAAACGAGCTGTAGGATGGGGAATGTGCTTGTTTTGTAATCAAAAACATTTTCTGTACAAATGTACTAATTACCCTAATAGAGACACAAGAGTCAGACGACTCAAACAGTTACACAAATGTACTAGGTGTCTCAAATCACATATTGTTAATAGCTGTGACACCCCACTGAACACCTGCAATAGGTGTAGAAGGGGCAAGCATCATGCTGCACTGTGCCAATTAGTCAGGACAAATTATGTCAATCCTAGAATAGGAGGTAGAGAATCTACACCAGTACAGTGCTGCAAGGTGCGAGATGTGTACAGCGTAATTTCACAAGCATCTCAAGTTAATGCTGCTTTGCCTACTGCCCAACTTCAAGTAAAGAACAAAGGAGCAAAGGTCACCACTCGTGGACTATTTGTTCAAGGTTCCCAGAGAACTTTCATAACTCAGAAAGCGGCTGAGGCACTCAATTTACAACCAATAAGACAGGTAAAATTAAACTTATCAGGGTTCATGATAAATCGAGGAACCCATGAATACTCAGTAGTTCAACCGCTTGTATGACTAGGTAGTCATGCCAAGGCTGTCCAAGCCATTGTTGTAGATCAAACACCTTTTGACTTAAATATTAAGGGTCTGGGGTACACAGCCCACTTCCTACAGGAACGTGAAATTAATTTGGCTGACAACAAGTTAACGTCTGACCGCCTTAACAATGTAAATGTACTAATAGGAGCAGACTACTATTACCAGTTCATAACTGGACATGTTAAACGATTGGGCATGAATATGCTCCAATCTGCAGGTGGCTACTTACTTACTGGTAAAGTTCTGAATGCGAACAAGCCTAAGCCTGCCAACAATAATAAATTAGTCAGCAGTAAATCAATTCTCCAGCAACAAGCTAAAAGGAGTAACACAGCTGAGTAATAAACTCAGATTGAATGTAGTGCAATTAGTATTCGCCGAGATGTTTCATAGCTCTCAGTGGAAAATCAGTGGTCCGTACTCAAACAAGTACAAGTCACAGCGACCAAACCATTGAATCCACTGCACACCTAGAATTATTCTCGACAAGTAATAGTTGACCACACTCAGTCTCCCTAGGTGACTGATAATATTAGGCTAGAGAATCTAGTACTCCCTAGGTAATTAATAATGTTAGGCTAGAGAATCTAGCACTCAATGCCACTGGCATTTCCTGAATTTAGTAATACTATGAAGTCATCAAGCAACTTCTGTAATTATAAATTCACTAGGACCACTGGTCCACAATACTTGCGCTTGAGGTTTGCCAAGAAAACCTTCTTAATACAATGTTTTCTGCACTAAGAGTTAGTGTTAAATACTTGCATCAATTTTGTTTGAGTTGTTTTTCTTTCGTTTCTGCTTAATTAATGTAGGAGCGCAGCACGAACAAACTTGCAAACTTACCAATACGTAAGTGAGTCTACAGAGAACTAATAACCCGTGAAACGTTTAGATTGGGAAAATGTTACAAATTATCTTGAATAAGATTAATCGTATCAGTAATTTAATTTCCAGCAATCTTAGGTTTCCCTTTGTTTAATGCATTATCGTTAAACATTAGCATTGTTAATTAACATGCTTCATGAGCTCAATATAGCTCACCTTAGAATTAACGTAACAATTGAATGCTTTAATTTTCCCCATGTCACGAGCACTGCTCGCCATGACAATTGAACAATACAATTCTCCACCTCGTTAATTCGAGTTCAATATAACTCACCCTGTTAACGCTGTTAACGAGTTTAATATAACTCACCCTGTTGACATGATTAATGAGCTCAATATAGCTCCCCATGTTAACGAGCTCAATATAGCTCACCCTGTTAACTCTGTTAACGAGTTCAATATAACTCACCCTGTTGACATGATTAATGAGCTCAATATAGCTCCCCATGTTAACGAGCTCAATATAGCTCACCCTGTTAACGAGTTCAATATAACTCACCCTGTTGACATGCTTAATGAGCTCAATATAGCTCCCCAATGTTAACGAGCTCAATATAGCTCCCCATGTTAACGAGCTCAATATAGCTCCCCATGTTAACGAGCTCAATACAGCTCACCCTGTTTACTCTGTTAACGAGCTCAATATAGCTCACCATGTTCACGAGATCAATATAGCTCGTCCTGTTAACGAGCTCAATATAGCTCACTCTGTTAACTGTTAATGAGCTCAATATAGCTCAACCTGTTAATGAGCTCAATACAGCTTCCAATGTTAATTCGAGTACATTTTTGCTCACAATTAGCTTAGTCCCTTACTTAGGTAGGTTAGAATTTTAAACCATTTATTTAGTTAGCAAATTAGTCGTACCGTCAGTCAGGATGACTACTGCACGGCAGTGCACATTAAATTAAATTTCATCATTTGATTTTGGGGTGATCATAATGCTCCGTGATGTTCTTGTCTAGTAACTCAATAGTTACAAGTCACAGCGACCCTAGACAGTGACCTTACTGTAGTGTCATTGTCTCCTTGATCTTAAATGACCCAATAATAATTTACTGTATAATAATGTAGAATACAACTTATACAATAATGTTATCAGTTCTTTGGAACTTTTTCTGAGTTTGCCTACGATTCAGCAACTACGTAATACACCATTACATGTCACTGCGACCCTAGTTGTTGAGTTTATTGTAAGCTTTAGGGAGTTCCTGATTACCGATAACTTAATCATTTAATGTTTCAATATTTAATACATGTTTCCACTAGAGCAGTTGTTCAACAATGCAAACGGAAACTACAAGCCTATTATAGCTCTGACCAAGAGCAAATAATTTCCCATCCAATTTAAGTAATCATGATGATACTGTGTTGTGATGTCAAGTAACGAATCGTTACAAGTCACAATGACCCAGAACATTCTCATCACAGTAGATTCTCAGTTATTTTAAATTGTGTGATTTAATTCTTAATTTATTGTATAAGCTATTAATAATAACATGTTCCATTCAACATGAATTTCTTTGCAAGACTTGTATGTTTCTTGTTTCTTGTATGTCCTTGACAATTACGGGACATCCGTTATGTGTGTACTAACATACTAACATATTAACATTAATACTAACTTCGGGATGGGTATGTCAGCACTCAACATTACACTGCGACCCGATAATTCTCCCCACAGAGTTATGTTGGAAATTTCCAACACTAATACAATACTATTGTATTATTATAAACTAGTATTAAAATATACTAATTACTGTAGTTACTAAAATTTACTAACAGTACTGTTCACATGAACTAACTATTATATCTGTATAAGGATGCTGGAATTCTTACGAAACAAAGCCCAGTATTGCGTCACATTATACCTAGTTAAACACATTTATATCCAGTGTGTTCGAGAATTGAATGTGATTCTCTAAAATCATCAGTATTCCGTGTGAAAATTATTTACGAATAACATAACTCCCAAATAATTCTAAATCGAGAGTTTTTAGTTACAATTGTTATCAAGTAATAATTTTACCGTCACGCGTGAATGCCATGGAGAAAACTAAAATCTTCTCCATTTCTTGTTTACTGCCATAAGACGAGAAAGTAATAATATTTAACTCCCTAGAATTACAACCCAGTCATTATTAAAGCATTTCAGACACAATTACGCGAAATAAAATTATTCGTGATAAATAATTTCTGTGGCGAATGCGGGACGCTAGTGGGCGAGGAAGGAGAAGCCATTGTCGTTGGTGGTGGACGAGACGCCTGAGTGCGGCGTGAAGTCTCGTGTTGCGGAATTGAGCAACAAGGTCTTGGTGTCAGAGTCTGAGACACGTGACGTTGAAGTTATCAGCAAGAATTACACTGGTACTCAACATAGAACTAGTTAATATTGTTCTACGTGATCTGCAGTGACCGGCCAACTAATAACTCGTCGACATTCAAGCCAAGCTATCAACCACGTGTACGCCATTGCGCCATTGGAGCTTGGGACGCAGTTTCGGCAAGCTTCAACATAATCTGTACCCCTTAGCTAATTATATAATTCCCTTTTGATGCATCATTAGAGATTGTATATGTAGGGGCAGCTTGTCGTTAGATCGAGCGACCTTAACAAAACCCATGTTAGTACCATAACTAATTTGTTTTCCCATTTTCATGAATATAGATATTTCAGTAGCCTAGTTCAATGCTACGTAATATCCCTTAAATTACAGCTCGCATGTGAGGAGTCCACGAGCTGTTACCTTACGCTGTGTTATTCATCTCCCAGTGTTTCTACGAGGAATTCCGGAGATCCCGAGGATGAGTCGTAAATGATGTCATTGAAATCGTCTTAAAGCTAAAACCTTTCGTATTCACTTATTTACTTTAAAATTCATTACTTCTATATCCTATTATTTAATTGGATGCTGATCATGTACACTGGAGATAAAACGTGTTTATTAGAATGATTAATTTCTGATGTTAATGATTTTTATAATTACTGGTGATAATCTTCTATAGATTTCTTTAATTTGGTCATAAGATTAGTTATTACACAATGAACTGGTGCACGAACCACACTAGTTCCTAGACGTATATGAACTTCTAGCAATAACCCACCAATGTAGGTGTTTGAGGCTTTGATTCAAGTTAATTATCTATACAGCCCATTAATTAGTTAAGTGATTATACTTCCTAATATTTAACCATAGACACTGGTTCTTCCTGGAGTTTCTAATGATCACTTTTTATTAGTTTCCCTCTTTTCTTAAAAGCGGTTGGTCCTTCGTAATTGCTTTCATTAATTTAATAATTAAATAAATAGAGTCAAGCCCCAAATATCCCACAGCAGTGCCCAACCACTTCGACCATCGAGAATCAAACAAAAATTTATTTTGTTAACAGCATAGATCTACATAGATAAATTTAAGCAAATTGAAGAGTATAAAGTTCTCACCAATACTTTAATGTATATCAACGCGGGTTTGAACGTTGCATTTATCTAATAAATGGCAAAAAAAATTATGTTGTTAGCATGACGCTTAATGAAGAATTCATCAATCATACATTTATCCACTTCACCATACATGATGAAGTGGATGAGATGAGTTTGCCAATCTGAGGTGAGACCTCAGATTAGCGTGAAGTCTCAAGCGGTGTCCCACAGGGCATTGTACTCGGTCCTATCGTGTTTCTGATATAAGTAAATGATCATCCAGGGGGTATAGACTCATTCCTCTCTTTGTTTACTGATGATGTCAAAATTATGAGAAGGATTAAGACAGATGAGAACAGCACGATGCTTCAAGAAGACCTTGACAAACTGATAGAATGGTCCAACAAATGGTTATTAGAGTTTAACCTGAGAAAATGTAATGTAATGAGGATAGGTATAGGGAGCAGGTCGCCAGATGCAAGGTATCATTTGGGAGATGAAATTCTTCTAGAATCATAGAGAGGGAATGACCTGGGGGTTGATATCACGCCAGACCTGTCCTCCGAAGCCCATATTGTTGGAAATTTCCAACACTGATACATCTATATTGTATCACAAAACACTATTGTTGTATATTAACCACAATATCAATTAACCTTAATAACTGTAATAAAAACATAAATTTATATTTCTTTATCTGCGCATGAATTGTTGAAATTCTCACGTCATAGAGAGGCAGGATTGTGTCAGATAATGTCTATCTAGACATATTTATTACCAATATGTTAGAGAATTTAATTTGGTTCTCTACTTTAATTAGTATACTGTGTAATAATTAGTTACTGATAATATAACTCCTAATGATCCAATAACCGAGAGTTATTAACTAAGTTTATCACTAAATAACAAATTTAACTGTTACATACGAACGCCATGAAAATATTTCCCATTTCTCGTTAATAAGGAAACGGTGCTTAATCAATACTATTTAGCGAGAATATAAACAATATAGTTCCCTACAATTGCAACCCTATTCTTTTAAAGCATTACTTCATTAGTTACATGGAAAAGAATTCTCCGTGATTACTAAATTCTATTGTGAATGCGCGGAGGGGGGTTGAGGGAGACTCGAGCGGTGAGCCGCCATTATTCCTTACGTGTTCGACTCAACCCATCCTCCAAATTGATAGTATGATTTAATACTAAGTGTAATTAGTACACTTTCTAACTGTCATAACCAGTGCATTATTGCACTTATGGGGCTGTTACATTTACCCAACTCCCTCCCCCGATTTAATTCCCCTCGTTTTCTGTTAAGACACACAGAATTTTAGGATGAAATTTTCAATTTCAATTTGCAATACACAAGTTTTAAATATCAAGAATTTTATTTTCTGGTTTATTAAACAAAATAGATTTTATACAAAATTTAAAAATATCCTGAGTTACTTTATAATTTATTGATATATTTTAGTTTTGTTTTATTAGTTTTATAAAACTGTAATATCAATATAGCTATAGGTTAAGTACTAATTGTAATTAAGAAGCAATAAAATTATTATCTTCAAAAACTAAGACGGTTAGGTGAGGTTGTGGTTTTCTATTCAGTTTTTTGGGTAAACTCAAATATTCACAATATATTTGACTACGATTTAATACTAAGTGAAAATAAGTACAATTCCTAACTGCTATGAATAGTACATAATTGCACTTATTTGTCTCCTTACATTTACCACCCCATTTTTGGAGGACGGGCTGTTCGACTAGCGATCAGGAAGGGAAGACGCGTGGTGGTGTGACTGAAGAGTTTCCAACATTAATTACGTTGCAACTCCACCAATAGTCACCAATTACCTTCCCACGTGTTCTACAGTGCCCTACCAGTTAATAACGCGTCAAAAAATCAAGTCACGGCCCGTAATTATGCATACACAGCAGTAGACGCCTGGGACTGGCAGACGCAGTTTCAGCAGACTTTAGTATTTGATACGCTCATGTTAAGTATACCTTTCTAGTCTGATGCATCACTCCAGATTGTATATTTTTGGGTAGTCTGTCGTTACGATGCAAAACCAATAACAACACAATGTTAGTCGATTTTCTTCATTTATTTCAATTTCAATGAATATTGAAATAGTTTTATAGCCTAATACATTGCTACTTAATTTTCCCTGATTGCAGCGTGTAGACGAGAAGTTAACAAGTTGTCTCTCATCACTCACGATAATTTCCGTGGGTTTCTTCCTTATTGGGAGCATGTGGTCACGAGGACAAGTAACGAAACGGAATTACAGAAGTCGTCTTACAGCTAAGACACCCGCTTTCGTATAACTTTAGCTAAGATTATTAGTAGTTTCTATATAAATTCACATATAAGATTTTCACTGTGAATGATTTAATGTCAGAATTTATGGCTTAGTGTTTAAGGTGATTTGCTCCTACTATTGCTCAATATTGCATAATCTTTTAATATATTCATTATTTGAGGTATCATATCTTTGAATCTATCTTAGTTCAGATTTGCTATGTTACTAACTCAACAATGAACTGGTGACCAACCACACTGGTTCCTAGATATATATGAACTTCTAGAATTACCCCTCCAATGTTGATATTTGAGGCTTTGACTTTAATTAATTAATAATACAGTCTATTCATTATTTTAAAGTAATTGTTAAGTTAATTATAGTACATAGGCACTGGTTCTATAGTGTCAATCTAATAATCACCTTTGGTTGTTTTCCCTCTTTTCTCAAAAGTGGGTGGTCCTTCGATTTATGTTCCCGGACCTCATGACTACGGATTTCAGGCTGTCCACTCAGCTGTCTGGCGCACATACTAAGCCAATATGATTATACAACACTTGGAAGGAATGGTAAGATCATCTGGGATATATATGGCCGAAGTGAAAGAATGGAAAGCTACCATTTGGACCATCGGGGATCGAGCACTGACTCTGCATGAAGTGAGAGGACAGAGTGGAGTAACGGTGCCCAAGCACTTTGACCATCGGGGATCGAACACAAACGTTTTTTATAAGCAGCACAGATCTAATAACTTTAAGGAAACTGAAGTGTACACAGTTGTTCTCACCAGTTCTTTAAAGTATTTAAATTAGTTATTGAACTTGTAACTTATCTAATAAAATATTGTTTTTTGCACAAGCTGTTTAGAGGCATAGATGTTAACCTAGATGTACTCACCTAGACGTGATCACATAGATGTGCTCCCTAAGATGTTCTCACTGTAATAATCAGTCTTTCATCTTGTTTAAAGATCAAGTATTACTGACACCTTAAGTTGATTTTGTAGTGTTCATGTTTATTTTATTAATGATGGCGATGTAGGAATCGCAGTTGAATGATTACAGAAAAAAGGGATATATTAGTATAATTGACTAACAGATTTGATTAAGATTTTTCTTTTAGTTGTCCACAGGTGTTTAAAACCCAGAACAAAAACAGATCCATGGAACATGATTTTACAATGTGATTCAACTTATAAGTTTCAAATTTTTGCCCTAAACTTTGTCAAAAGATTTTCTTTAAGTTATCTTTCTACATTGAAGACTTAGGGAATTGATTCTCAATGCCATTGAAATTACGCGTATTCACTAAATTGTGTATTATATCAATAGTTAAGGAAATTATGATAAATTCATTTCAACTTTTTTTGTGTTATAATTCTTTAAGGATTCTATAGAGAAAATAATTTTGGATTAAAAACTTTCTGTATATAATAGTCTACATACAGAGGAACAAAAATACACAGACATAACATGAATGCATACACATATGTTGTGAGTTTTGCAACGTATAGGAATAGCGTGTTGTGAGTGTTTCAACACAGGACGGAAGTGTTGTGAGTGTTATTTTGCAGGATTGATGTGTTATCGTGAGGTTATTTTAAGATGATTTCGGGGCTTAGCGTCCGTGCGGCCCGGTCCTCTATCATTCCTCCTTTTTGTTACACACCCCCAGGAAGGAGCCCGTAGCATCTGTCTAACTCCCAGGTACCTATTTACTGCTATCTTGAGCTGTTTTCGGGGTTTAGCGTCCCCGCGGCCTCGATCATTGACCATGCGTGGGCAACAGATGCATCAGAGTGAAAGAAAATCTGCCTATTTGTTTCTGCCTCCTCCGGGGCTCGAACCTGGAACCCCTAGAACTACTAATCCGAACTGCTGTCCTCACAGCTGGTAGGCCCCTGTACTTCGTGCCCAAGTACTTGGACCATCGGGGTTCGAACACAAACGTATTTTATAAGCTGCACAGATCTAATAAATTTAAGCAAACTGAAGTGTAAGTTTGTCTCACCAGTTTATAATATTTTATTAGATATTTGATCAGTCATTTAAGATTAATATTATGATGAATACCTTTCAAGAAGTTACGGCATTGAACACATTTCATTAAATTTCTTTATTGAAACTAGAGAGGAAAGAATCCTGAATGACAACCTTGATGGAAATGAAAGTCTACATATAGAGAATCAAAAATACATCGACATCAGACGAATACACACATGTTGCGAGTGTTGCAACACAGGAATAGCGTGTTGCGAGTATTGCAGCACAGGACTAGCGTGTTGCAGCACAGGAATAGCATGTTGCAGCACAGGACTAGCGTGTTGCGAGTGTTGCAGCACAGGAATAGCGTGTTGCGAGTATTGCAGCACAGGACTAGCGTGTTGCAGCACAGGAATAGCATATTGCAACACAGGAATAGCGTGTTGCGAGAGTTGCAGCACAGGAATGAGATGCTGTGAGTATTGACAAAAACCTAGTTGTGTGTAGCAACACTCACAACACGTTATTTCGAGGTTACAACTCTCATGAAAGGTTCTTTATGCATTGCAACTTTCATAACATTTTATGTATTCGCTGCAACACTAACCACACGTTAATATTGTGTTGCAAAACTTACAACACATCATTACTTAACACTCGCATACTTAAGTGTTGCAATACTTTGAACACTTTATTACTTAATAATTGCATACTTGTCTACTATATACTTTCTATTTGAATGCAATTAGGTAGACAGAATTACTTTCATGGAAAGTAATTATAAAGCAAAATAAACATGATATAATAAATAAATCCAATGTCATTGAATAGTTTATAAGGTGAATAAGTATCTAAGAAATTTGAATGAATTAATAAATACATGATGATTTAGGAAATAATTTAAATAGATAAATATATATATATATATATATATATATATATATATATATATATATATATATATATATATATATATATATATATATATTTATTTAGGGGTACCACCACTGGTTTAATTAAAGGGACCCACATCCTCGAAGAAGAAAATAAATAGTGTTCAGAGAAGACCTTATGGATTCTCACTGAATACTTTAATCTTTTCCTCTCCTACCACCCCTATTATTTTTTTTTATTTTTTTTATTTGATTTTATTGCAATGCTACAGTTTACAGAAAACACACACTTATACAACAATATACCAATCAGTGTTCGAAGACCTCGTCCAGCTCCTCGGGGGTCGGGTGCGTACCCAAGATACAGCATGCATTTCCCCTCTGAACAGTGACACTGAGGCGCTGAAACATAAAACTGGCCGCTATTAGGTCTCTAGTCTTCCCAATGAGTTCCTCGCCCAGCTCCTTCAGGAACTTAAGTGCACATTTACCCCAGGCGCCCAGAGTCTCAGAGCCTATTGGCACGAACCTTTAACAACGTTCTAGGTCCCTGTACTTGTTAGTTTTCTGGGTCTCCCTGAAGGTGGCCGCCTCGCCTCCCTCAGCTGCGCTGTAAGGTAGATAGGTATCAGCCAATGTGGATGCACACGTGTAGTCCCACACGACCTGTTTACCTTCCCTCCACGGCTGCAGGGTGACTCCATCTGGGCGTTTTTGGCTGTTGTCAGGTCTGCACAACTGAGGTTCCCATTGTGCTGGGCATCCAGCTGAAGCCAAACTTCTCTTGATGATGTCATTGACTGCTTTATGTCTGGCAATCTTTCTCTGTATCTTACGACAGATGAGACCATGGCTGCCGTATTGGTCTGCCCGTGCATGACCGCAAATACACCGGTGCTCGGTGAAGATAGGGGCGGCAAGGCGCAGAGCAACACCAATGCTTAGGGTCCGATGGTCCAGGCGGTTGCCCAAGGCGGAATTAGGGAATGCCAACAGGAAGTCCCCGGCATGGGGCGCTTGCACAGCTAGAAGACGCGCTTTGTCCTTCCTGGAAGCTGCCTCCAGCAATGATGTGGCGATGTTCTCCACTATGGGGCTATCCAATTTGGACTGTTTGCAGTCATTTGGAAAAGTCGATCGAGGATGAGAGTTGACGAGAGTGTCCCACTGACCGGCTCCTTCCGCGAATTTGAGATCATGAATCCCAATGGAGTCTCTTAGGTGTTCCGGTAGTATTTCCTTAACTAATTCACCTGTTGCACTGGTCGAAGATAAGAATGCTGGCAATGCTAACTGTGTCGCCTTGCGAATACCTATTCCCCCGAGTCTAACTGGGAGCGTTGCTTGGTCCCATTGGTCATCTTGCAGGGAGAGGTTTAACACTTTCACGGTTATTGACCTTAGGAGTGTGTCATATTCTGTTAATTTTGGGCTGTCGAAGGAGGGAGCACACCTTAGGAAATAGTCAGTCTGGGCAAAGCCAGGCACCTTGTGAGAAGGTACAAAGCATCGTGGGCGTCCAAAGCCCCTATTCTTCCCTCCATCCTCCTCAGGTCGTTCAGCTTTTCTTCGAGGACTACCTCAATGGCGCTCGAGCCCAGAGGTGCCCCTAGCAGCACACTGTCGGTGGGAGCGATCACTTGGGCTTCTGGCAATATGGTTCGCACTGCATCTATGGTTGGTTGGCTAGATGAGATGATTTCACACTTTAATGGGTTTAGGGTGAGTCCTAACTCCTCTCCCTTAGATTTCACCAGCTGTAGATCTTCTAGCAGGGACTCCTGTGTCCCTGCCAGGGTGCCATCGTCCAGGAACCAGATGTTGAGTTCGCTGGTCAACCTGCTTGTGACCTCTTTAACAGCCATGCAAAAAAGAAAAGGGGCAAGTGGGTCTCCCTGCTGGACACCTTCTGCAGAAACAACTTCATGTTCCCCAAACAGCAGCGTCGATTCCCTACTGTACCCTGCTGAGACGAAGGGGAGTAGAGAAGGAAAGCTTGTTCGAACTGCTTCCAGTACCACATCCCTTTTTACCTGGTTGAAAGCATTTTTAAAGTCAAATTTAATTAATGCCTTATTTATATATATATATATATATATATATATATATATATATATATATATATATATATATATATATATATATATATATATATATATATATATATATATATATATATATATATATATATATATATATATATTATTAAATATGACCGAAAAAGTAAGATTAATAATTCTAACACGAATTTTCTCAATCTTTCGTACATTATTAATCTTACTTTTTCGGTCATATTTAATAATATATGTCTACAGGAAAGACTGCTACCAAAATATACTAATATATATATATATATATATATATATATATATATATATATATATATATATATATATATATATATATATATATATATATATATATATATATATTGTGACGGTAACGCGTTGGTGTTCGGCTGTTCAAAAGCTAGGGGTATGGCCTCGTCACATAGAAACAAAAAAATAGAAAATCTGGAACTTCGTCTGTGGTAAGGTAATGAGAAGACACACAAAACACAAGTAAATTTAACAATGCGATTTTAATTACGTTAGAAAAAGCAAAACATGAATAAAATGGACATACAAACTCGTATAATAAAATCAATCAATCGAAATAATAAGAA
Source organism: Procambarus clarkii (assembly GCF_040958095.1). Classification (NCBI taxonomy): domain Eukaryota; kingdom Metazoa; phylum Arthropoda; class Malacostraca; order Decapoda; family Cambaridae; genus Procambarus; species Procambarus clarkii. The sequence goes on along the minus strand of NC_091150.1, from coordinate 8,852,548 downwards.
TAATCAAATGACAAAATGAAAAGTTACGTTAAGACAAATGAGTAATAACAAGTGAACAATATACAATCAAATAAGAGGTGCAGGAATATTGGCTTTAAGCTATCACCTCTCTTAGTACACGTAAGCCACAGCTTAGTCTACCAAGGAGACGTGTTAACCTGATATAACCTGATTAATATCTTTCAGGACCCGGAAAGGGTCCTGAAAGATATTGGTTATAGAAACGTTATCCCTACAGACAAAAATCAGAGGATACAACTGACGATTTACTATAAAACCAGAAAAACGGCCAGCCTACTCATGAGAAACTCTCCAGACACAAAACAGAACGCTTTAAAAGAGACTAACGTCGTCTATGCCTTCAAATGCCCACTTGGGGACTGTAAGCTCCAAAAAACCCAGTATATAGGCAAGACAACAACGTCTCTTTCTAGGCGTTTAACGATGCATAAGCAACAGGGCTCCATTAAGGAACATATAATCTCTTCCCACAACCAAACCATCGCCAGAGAAATCCTAGTAAACAACACAGAAATCATCGATAGATACAGCGATAGCAGGCGGCTTGACGTTTGCGAGGCACTACACATCAAGAAGTCAACACCAGCAATCAACAGCCAATTATTGCACAACTATATTCTACCCACCTCAAGACTCCGCTCCAATATAGAAGCATCAAGAAATATGGACCAATAGGCTTTCTACAAACACTTCTATTCAATATCCATTGCTTCATGTTCTGTCTTGTGTTGATGAAATTAATACCCTATTAATACTCTTGTTCTGTCTTGTGTTGATGAAATTAATACCCTATTAATACTCTTGTTCTGTCTTGTGTTGATGAAATTAATACCCTATTAATACTCTTGTTCTGTCTTGTGTTGATGAAATTAATACCCTATTAATACCACATTTTGTTCTGTCTTGTGTTAATGCCACATCACCCCTTCCACCTCACTCAAATGTAGATATAAAATCGGAGATACGTAAGTTCTATTCAGTTGTGTATTTGTGAACTAAAGTCTTTGAAAATGTAATAAGTTTTACGAAACGCGCTCGTGTCGCGTCAGACTAGAAATAAAAATGAATTTTGGAGAATTGATTTTTGATTTACCTCCAACAGTGAACCTCCAACTTATTCGCATCTTCATTATGAAACTTAGAAAACATTAGGCTTAGAGCGTGACTCAATACTCGCTTATGACACTTATAATAAGGGAAAGATCGATATTTGCCTTTGACTTACCCACCATTAAAACAAGACTCCCTTCCTGTAGAGAACTATGGCAACTTGCGTATGGAGCTTGAATTTGGTACAGGCGTTACACATAATAGGTTGGTTTTACTCTTTGTTGAAACAACTGGGGTTTTATCCATTGATGGTCAGAAAACTGTCCTATGTGACGTACATGCTTAAATATAATGAATTGTCACGATATTAATATAAATTTTAATCATAAACTAGGTGCTTAAGTGCATTACGTGGGTTGTTATAACGTGGATGAGATTGAAAATCTAAATATTTTAACAATGAGGCCTATAATCTTTTAAATAATATTATACTAACTCGCAGTAGGGGGCCTATGGGTCACTGGGTGTTTATATATTTCGATGTAGTTAGACTTTTTTTTTTAGCGTTACGCAATGACCCCGGATACTTATCAACTATTGGAGGCAACTGTAATCCTGATTCAGTTATGTTGTAATCCAACTTACTCCTAGACGCCCATTTATTTCTTGAGCCTGTTATATGCATCAGTAGGAATAGTCTATTCATTAACAAGAATAGGTAGCAATCATGTAAGGAACAGTATGAACCTGCTGCCAACAGTGTGCCAGAGCCTACATGTGATCAGTTGACCTGATCTCCCGTGTATCATCCTGTTGAGAAAGCATGTTCCAGATGCGAATCAGCCTAGGAGTGAATGCTCGCTGATGGAGTGATGTCCTTGAGAAAGGAATTATCAGCATGAGAATGTGGAAGGTTGAGAGCCTAGTACTGCGGGAGGCTACTACTGGTAGTCCACGGAGTTGGGCCAGGTGAAGAACTTTGAGGATGTTGGCCTTGTACATAACAGTAAGACCACCAACGCCCCAACGGTGTTGCAGACTCTTCTTGTTGTTGTTGATAGTAGGTGCAGTTTGCATGAATAGTTTGTCCTCCCGATGACTACACCAGTACAGATGTTGGTGGACGCATTGATGTTGAGGATGATCGGAGTTACAAAGGTGCGTGTTGCGTTGTGGTGTAAATAGAGGATCGGTGACTAAAACAGAGGTGTTGTCGTGTTGATTTAGGGGCGACGAAAAACAGAGGTGTGTGTTGTAGGGAGACTTGTCGCACCGCGGGGGCGGTGTGTTGTGTTTATGGCGTCAGCTGATCCTTGGGGCTGCCACGAGGCATTTGTTTTCTGTGTTTAGCTGTTGGTGGCGCCAGGTATAAATGTTGCACGGGTCAGATGTGACCCAATTTGTTGGTCGACTGGAGATATTTAGCCAGTGCTTTGACTATTTGGTATTTTTCTTGTAACGAGTGGTCACCTCCTCCTAATATATGCTCGATGGTAAAGGGTATTTTAAGTGCGATACAGACTTGTTTGAAATTTTCTCTGGCACTATGATGTCGGAAGGAGTGAAGGAGATAGTGTTCGACTGTTTCAGGCACCTGACAGTGAATGCAGAGTTCATTGATGTCTGTTCTGTACTTAGAGCTGTGTGCTGCTAGTTTGGTGTGTCCCAGCCTTAATCTGGTCATCGTTACATCAGTTTCTCTGCTTTTATATCGGACATGTTTCCAAGTTTCCCATTTCTTTTTAATGGACCCATAGTGCAAAGGTGAACATAACGTTTTCCAGTGTGTTGCAAAATCATGGGAGATGGTATCTTTGAAGGCTCCTTTATGTGCAACATGGGGAATTGGATGACGGGTAAGGTGAGGCGTGTTGTGCATCGCTTTGGCTAGTTGGTCTACAAGTTCAATATGGAGAATACCACAATGTGCTGGGACCCATTTGATAGAGGTGTCATAACCGTTCAATTGATGTTTGTGAAGAAGTTGAAGAAATGGGTAAACAATCTCCTTGCACGTTGTTGGAGAATACGTAATTCCTTGAATCGCACTCTTGGAGTCACTACAGATTGTATATATCCCAACTGGTAATGTTGTGATTATTTGGAGAGTTTGATATAAGGCATATAGTTCCGCTGTGAAAATAGATAGTTGGTTTAGTAACCGCCATCCCTGCTTGAGATGGTATTCCGGTATCCATACAGCGCCAGTGACCGAGGGTATGTTGTTCATGATGATGCGAGGTCCATCTGTATAAATCAATGTGGTATTTGGGTAGCAATTTTTCATTGTTGAGACAAAGACTGAGGCTATGGCTGAGTTTGGTGCAGATTTTGGAATGTTGTCTTCGAGTTGTATTGCTGTATTAGGAGTTTATATAGCCAAGGTGGAATGGGGGGAACAGGAGGTTGGGTTTCACAGTTTTGAAGTATGGAGAGGTCTATATTGAGGTTATTTGTAGCCCGTGTAAGGAAAGGTTGTGAGTGATTGGATGGGGAGCGGGGGTTATGTGGGTTAACTGTTGGGTTAATTTTTTATCTGTATGGGTGTGTCTGGTGAGCAGTGGTACAGAGTGACAGATACACATTACGTCTCGTCTGGTGGCTAAGCTTGTGAGGCCCGTTTCCCCGTAGAGTCCGAGGATAGGAGTGGAACACATTGCACCACATATAAGTCGCATGGCATTGTTTTGGATGACCTCGAGGCTTTGTAGGTTAGTAGGCGCAGCCGACGCATATGCTTGGCAGCAATAGCCTAGTTGGCTGCGAATGTAGGTTGTATAGAAACGGAGCAAGATTTTATGGTGTGCTCCCCAGGTGGTGCCAGTGAGGGCTTTAAGTATGGCGAGTCGGGGTTGTGTCGTCTGTTTAAGGTGTTGAATGTGTACTTTCCAGGTAAGTAAGGGGGAGTCTAAGCGCATGCCAAGGTATTTATGTTCTCGTATGTATTGGATGGGAGTGTTGTGTATTGTGAGGGTGGGTGGATGAAGTAGTCTTTTTTTAGTGAAAATCTGACAACAGGTTTTGGTAGTACTAACTTGAAGGCCCCATCGTTGTACCCAGTCTATGAGGTGGTCAAGTACTGTTTGCATTGTTGAGACTGTATTAGGTAGGACAGTGTCTGAGTAATACAATGTTAAGTCGTCGGCGTACGTCGAGAGGTGAACAGGATGGGTGTTAGGCAAATCTGCTAAGAATGCAGCAAATAGGGTTGGGCTTAGTATGGAGCCTGTGGGACACCCGTTTGTATTGGGATGCCATCGGAAAACTCGCCTTGTCTTTGGAGGTCCTGTTCATGAAATAGGACTGTAACCATAGAAGTAATCTTCCCCGTATGCCTAAACGTGCAAGCTTTGCCAAGAGGCAAGTATGAGGAATGCTATCAAAAGCTCCTTTGATATCGAGGTAGACAAGACAATATTTACTGCTTCTGAGAGAGGTGCGGATTTCATGTTCAAGGCAGAGTATTTGATCAAGCGTGGAGCATTGCGGTCGAAATCTAGCTTGGAGTGACGGTATAATATCATTATACTCTAGGTACCTTTAGAGGCGAGTATGTACTAGCCTTTCCATGACTTTACTGAGGCATGATAGCAGGGAAATAGGTCTGTATGACGCAGGTTGGGATGGGTCTTTCCCTGGTTTAAGGAATGGAAGAATAATACTGGTCTGCCATTGTGAGGGAATATTTCCGTGAGTCCAGCATAGGTTGTAATAGTTTAGAAGAGTGCTATGTGCAGTCGATGGAAGATATTTGATGAGTTCATATGGAATTCTATCCTCTCTAGATGCCTTGCCAATAGGTAGGCGGTTTAAAGCTAATTGTAGCTTGCTTAAGGTGTACATGTTGTCGACGACGAGCACGGGCAGCGGTATGGCACGGTCAGTTTCTTGTCTAAGGGAGAGTTCTTGGGCATGAAGGAAAGGTGTTGAGAGGGTAACTTTAGGCATTCAGCAAGAACGTTTGCACGTTCCTGAGGCGTTTGACAGAGTGAACTGTTGATCATCAGGAGGAACAAAGGGAATGTTGGGCGACCTTTAATGCTGTTAAATGTAGCCCAGACTTTTGAGTGTGGCGTGGTGGGTGTGAGGCTGGGACAGAATGTTGCCCACGATGCTCACTTTGCTGATAGTATGGTTTTTTTGGTCGCTGCAGTGGCCCGCCGGAGATTGACCCAGTTTTGTAGGACGTCAAAGACGTCAATTGATCCAGTTGCCGTCTTTGTTTTTGGATGGCTCGTCGGCGTAAAGTGACTTCGTGCACATTCCGCGTTCCATCACGGTTTTTTAAGTTGTTTGTCGGACCTATGTCCTGAAGTTTTCCTGAACATTTGGGTGGCTGCAGAATTTATGGCCGAGGTGATTGTAGACAGTCGCGTGTTAGGGTTTACTTCGTCTGTGTCTGGGGGACGGACAACATCAGCCCATTTTTTCTTATCTAGGTTCTTAATGTTCCACTTGGGGAGCGTTAGCAGGTGGGTTGGTGGCGGAAAGTTAGTAAATTTTATAATGAGGGGTCTGTAGTCACTACCAATATCTGGTCCAGTATGAAACTGTAGTTCATGTTGAAAGTGCGCTGAGCCAAAGCAGATGTCAAGTGAGGCTTCATAATTAGTTCTGTAATTAAGGTAAGTTGCAAGGTAGGGCGGCGAAAGAAGAATATATGGTGTAGTGTCTAAGTAGTTGTACAGATCGGTGCCTGCAGTATTTTGGGTACCTCTACTTCATGTGGGGTGGTTAGCATTGAGATCACCTGTAACAATGATCGGGTGTCGTAGTTGGTTAAGATAAAATTCCAGTTCATTTAAGTTTATTGTGCCACCAGGGTTGTATATACCCAGAAAGGATATGTGTGTGCCATTATAAGGTATTAGGCATGCTAGAACTTCTAGTTTACCGTTCACAAAATACGTCAGTGTTACAGGTTTACATGTCATATTACTTCGTGTTAGAAGGAAAATACAACCCCCCATGCAGTTGGGTCTGTCCAGTCTCTGCATGTAAAAGTTTTTAAATACAAGATTTTGTTTGGGAGTAAGCCTTGATTCGGTGATGAATGCTAAGTCCGGTTTGGATGAGTAGAGGAATTGTTTAAGTTCTCTGAGGGATGTTTTAACGCTTTTTGCGTTCCAAGTCATGAAGGTTAGGGGAGCCATTTAGGATGTTTGGGTTGTGGATGTGGCTGTTTTCTTTGGTACGCCAATAGTGGTACGTGTTGGATACCTAGATGTGGATGGGGGCTGTGTCTTACTCTTGGTACTGGTGGTTGGGGTTTCTGGCAAGTCAGCCTGGGGAGTGGTTTTGGTGAGGTGCGCTTAGGAGGTAATTAGGAGTTTTTCCGTCATCGGATCAAACAATGTGTGTCCAGCAATGGTAGCTTTATTTGGGCGGATGTCAGTGTCTGTAGCTGTTGATGAGGTATCTGTTAGGTCAGCCTCAGGTTGTGTTACTTGAGCAAAAAAAATTGTTAGAAGTCGGTCCAGGGTCTTTTCTAGCGCATTTTCGATGCGAGTGACTAGGGTTTCAATAAGATCATTTTCGATGCGAGTGACAAGACTCGGACTCGGCTGTGCATTTTGTGAGAGATGGTTGGACCGTGGGGTTGCGGGATTGCCGGAGACAGGGATATCCGGTACACGCAAAGGTTGTGGTTGAGTGTGAGGTAGAGGTTGGTGATGGCCTGAGGAAGGTTGTTTCAATGCACTGCTGTATAGCAGGTTGGTGGTAGGGGAAACCTTCATTTTCGCTGCTGCTGCTATGTAAGAAGGACATTGTTTAAATGTAATGTCGTGATCGCCACCACAGTTTGAGCAGGTGAGTTTATCCGATGCGCAGTTTTGTGTGTAGTGGGAACCAGAGCATTTCCCACATTTAATGCCTTTAGTGCAGCCTTTCGAGGTATGATTGAAACCTTTACATTTAAAACATTGGGTGGGATGCGGAACATACACCTCTAGTTTATGGAGGAAGCCGTTTAACCAAATCCTATCAGGGGGAAAGTAGTCTAGAAAGGTAAGCAGGGCGGTGCCTGTATCACTCAGTTCTCCGTTCGTTCGTTGCATAATTTTTTTGATTTCATAGAGTGGGATGCCATTCGTCTTGAGTTGTCCCTTGATGTCGTCTGTGCTGATGTCTACAACATGCCGGATTACATATTTTACTAATCTGTTTCCTAGTGGTTTGTAGCACTTAACTTTGTAACCACAGATGTCAGTAATGTCGGAAATCTCTAGTTCCGCGCTGTGTTTGTGATCCACTGCGATCAAGTTCTTTAGTTTATTTGGTCTGATATCGTGCACGTTGATCCCGAATTCTTTGGGAATGGCATTATATAGGATGCTTTGTGCCCTACTATTTCGGAAAATACTCTCATCTTCGCCCATCAAAAACAATGATAAAGGTTTGTAAGTCAGAAGAGCTTGGCCTACCTTGGTTGAGCGGTGGATGTTGATACTGAGGCCGCGTGGCGTCGGCATCATTTCTGTTTGCCTCTGCAAAATGGTGGCACTTTGCCTCCAATCTGTTTGCCTTGGTATGGTGTTTGCTGTCCAGGAATTCTCCTTCGGGCTCCTCTTCTATGACCGGGTGACATTCAAGATCGAATTGTGTGGTATGAAGTAGTGGTTGTCCAACATCCTCAGAGGTATCGTCAATGGTTGTAGGAGAGACGCCACGTGCATCTCCAGCAGCCGCCGCCTCGACGCCGGCCACCTCCCCGGGAACTCACTCAAAACACACCCAATCACGACCGCGTCCAACACGCAACTATCGTTGCAGACTCTGATGTTCAGACCGTTCCCACCAGACTTGGTCAAGACTAAAGATGATCCTTCTTCCCTGTCTCCCCACTTTGTCCAACAGTCTGATGTAGCACATGCATGAGGTATAACCAGCAACTGTAGTAAGTTCTCAGGAGTCCTGTCATCTAGAAATGTTTTTAGCACAATAACCACATCAGGCCGATGAGTGTTCACAAAACTGTGAGAGATCGCCAACAATGGTAATGAAGCCCCTGATGTTGACAGACAGTATGCTGATCGATTGCCTCCTCATGTCTGCAAGTTGCTTGAGAAGGCAGCTGTGTGTGGCGGCAGACCATGTAGCTGGTAAGCTGGTGGTGTGAAATCTGCTGTGCTGAGTAAGGCACAGCGCCACCTGTAGGGCTTGGGTATTGATAGTAAGGGTGCTGACAAGTAAGAGTGTGCACCAAGTCTGAGTATTTTTAAAATTGATCCAACAGAAGTTCTATCCAGACCTCTTTTGGTTCGACATGAGTCCTCTTGATTACCTCTTCGGTGGCAGTGATTGCACCTGTGATCACTCCGACAGGTTTTCAGCCGTATGCTCCCTTCGATTGCATTTGGAGCAGGGCCTTACCATGAGGATGGGAAGTTGCCCGCCAGAGCTATGCCGCTGACTTAACAATTGAAAGCCGTGCTTAGAGTGCTGTTGGTGTTGATGTTGTTCAGGGCCTTGTTGAGGTGGGCTATGCAGTGCTTAGTTATGGTTAGTTGTGGCTGAGGGTGTAAAGGCCGGTGTTGGCTTTGTTCAGGGTCGAGGTTGGTGATGCAATGCCTTGTTATGGTTAGTTGTGGCTGAGGGTGTGAAGGCCGGTGTTGGCGTTATTCAGGGCCGAGGTTGGTGATGCAATGCCTTGTTATGGTTAGTTGTGGCTGAGGGTGTGGAAGCTGAGGACACTGGTCAGGGCGGCCCCACTCCATCTAGGCCTATTCTGGCTGGAAGAGTTTTGATTTGGGTCTTATACAGTTGTTGTGGGCCCCCCTTTTTGACAGCTGAAGATGCAGGTACGAGTGTGTCTGAATAGGCAGGAGTTGAAGTCACACTGGGTGCTGTATTAGAACTGCTGTGTGTTTCCTCAGTTGATGATTCTCATTCTCATTCTCTCTCTCTCATTCTCTCATTCTCTCATTCTCTCATTCTCTCTCTCATTCTCTCTCTCTCTCTCATTCTCTCTCTCTCTCTCATTCTCTCTCTCTCTCTCATTCTCTCTTTCTCTCATTCTCTCTTTCTCTCTCTCATTCTCTCTCTCTCTCTCATTCTCTCTCTCTCTCTCTCATTCTCTCTCTCTCTCTCATTCTCTCTCTCTCTCTCTCTCTCTCACTTTTTCGGCAGAAATAGGATGCACCACACTGTTCGGTGTCAAAACTTAAGCTTGTTTGGAAAGATTATTACAACAAGCTTGTTCTCATATTGTTTGATATTACAATTAAGCTTGTTCTCATGCTGTCTGATTATCGTTGTCACAAACAAGCTTGGTCTGTTACGATAATCTCCGTCAAGAGAGATTTGGCCTGCTCTTTCCTATCGTCATGTTACTTCAGTACATCTACAACATCTGGATACTACCAGCAAGTGTAGTAAATATTGAGTAAAATACGTTTCTGCCAGGTGCATACGTATCAGACACTCGCTCTCCACCTCCCCCCCCCCCACTCACTGTCGCCACTCCACCTTCGTCGATCACCAAACCACCACTTCCAGCCAGCATGCATCCCATTGGTGAATCTTCGCCTGCACTCTACTTTAGCGCCATCTACATAGCCGATGACTGAACGTGCACGAGCCTTTGGATTTAGAATATTCTGTGCTCTCAAAGCTGACACACCTATCTGATATACGCTCTGTGTAATAGTGGATGTCTTTAGCCAGCAAATATTCTCAGCACCTGTTAATTCATTTTTTTCTTTATTCATTGTAGAGTAACGTTAGCACTGTTTTATTTTGTTATTTTTTGACTTAGTAAGCTTGTTTGTTTGCACTGTACATAGCCAATGGATTATCTTTGTTCATATTTGTTTTCAAGTTAAAGTTTCATTGTTCATACGATTTGTTTTGCGTGTTTTCCCTTATTTTACCACAGGAGGCAACAGCCACGCAGTCAACTTTTTTTTGTAAATGTGATGGGCATTGACACCAGCCATTAGGAGGACTGCCGAACACCTACACTTCTTTTTTCCATCACAGGTCTCATACTATTCGTTGTTACAAACTAGTTTTTCTCATATTTTTCAATGCCAAAAGTAAGCTTGTTTTAATAATTTTTTGTCGTTTTCAGATCTGAGTTTGTTCTCATACGTTTCATTGTCAAAAGTGAAGCAAGTGACAGAGGAGATTATTCCAAATATGAAAAATAGTCAACAATTTTAAACAAATCCATCGTTATTTTTCATCAAAGTACTGCAAATTTCATCCCAATTCGTTAGGAAATGAATTATTTACGATTTTTATTAAATAAATGTATGCACGATGGGCAGCAAATGTTACTGATAACAACGATAACATCTCCTATTTACTGGCATTCGGGGATAAAGAGATGCAAGCACCTGTCCGACGCACGAAGAAGTAAAGTAGTAGTAAGGAGGGTCTACAACGTTCTCGGTACCACCTGGAGGGCACGATTTCACACATAATAATGACTTAGTATATTCTTATGCTGTATATTATGATATATCATATAAATACATAGCCCAATGGCAATAGGTCTTATGTTCCCTTGCTTGAAAAGCTAACAACTTTTTTTATTTATTTATTTTTTCTCTCCTTTGTTTTTATGCGAGTTGTATTGTGACTTCTACATCTTGGAGAATGCATATCTGGCCCTAAGCATGGGAAGTTGGACTGAAATTGGTCAACATATTAATCAGCGACAAGTGGCAGAAATTGTGACTTTTATTTATTTTGTTTGTCGATTTAGATTTTAAATTCTAGTCTCTTTGTCTATTAAGGTTGTAATGAGGAATGAGGACCAAATGAGGGCCCACTTATATATATGGGCAATAAATTTATTGGAATGCTTGTTATAAGAACATAAGAATGGGGGAAACTGCAGAAGGATGAACATAAGAATGAAGGTAACTGCAGCTGCCCATTCGAGGCAAGTCCTATTTACAACCACCCAATATCATTCATATATATGTCTAACCTATTGTTAGACGGTTAAGAGGCCCAGTTTTACAGTTATCCCTAAGGTATCCTAATATTTTTTTTCCTTGACTTCATTCAAAACATATTGTCCTACAACTTTCACATATTCGAGTACGAATGCCAAGCTATCTTAATTAAAACTTACAACATATGTCATAAATTTGAAGTACTATTTGTTACGGCCCTCTCGGGACGCAACGGGGTTCTCACTCTGATGTTGTTAGAGGAAGATATATGTATCCGTTCCCAAGCCAGTAGTGGCTATCAAGGGATGAGATCCGTGACGCAAGTAACTTAAAAGGGAGTAGGGAAAGAAAGTTAAGAACTTAATATTATAATGTTCACCATCACCATTTAAATATATAAAAGTAAAACGTACACATGGGGGAGGGGTATTAACACTTTACAAAGGGGATCATGCACAATCTAGTCTTCTGTTGAAGACTCTTGATCAAGAAGCTAGGTGCTGAGTCCGCGGTGCTTTCTTCGTGGCCTCAAGACGTGTCTTCTGAGAATACCGAGCCTACCCTGGCCACAGGTCAGCCAAAACACAGGTCCACTGGGGGCACCTTCGTGGAGGCCGTCAACCACACGTCCAGCAGGTCTGCTGGCAGGTACTGAGCCACCAAGGCTGGTACGGCCACTCCACGAACGATAAAAGGGGTACGCCCTAGACAGGAGTCTCGTGTGATATCACCAATCACCCTCCTGTCCTCAATACCCCAGTGGATTATCGTCTCCAACCGTCGGTCCCGGGTAAATCCTTTCACTGCCACTCCACTGGCAGGCTTAACACACCACAGTGTTCTTCCGGGGGGACGACGTCACAACAGCTGCAGCAAACTTCACAGTATGGAGACTGGCTGCCTCGGGTAGACTGACTCCACCTTCAACACAGTGGTCCCAGGTCGGCTCTGTAAGCAGACACGTCATCAATAACAGGGACACTAAAACACCACACTTACGGGCTTGGGCGCACACACCTGACGTATCCAGTCCATAGATGGCGCTGTCGTCGGAGCACCACCTCACCAGAGGTCAGGAGCGGCTGTGTTGTGAGCTGCACAGGACTGGAAACTGGCCCTTGTGGCCGATATTCGTCGTCCTCATCCGGTGTCGTCGTTCGTTTGGCGGGGGTTTCGGGAGCTGACCCACAGATGGCGTAGTTGTTACTGCTCCTTGCTCGGACGCTGGATCCGGGTTCGTAACACTATTTACATTGCCGAAAACTTTTTCTCTATGAACAGAATTATCAACTTTGAGACACTGTCAAAAATTCTGTTTCTGGCTGATTCTAACCATTTTTACATATGTGGAATGTTCATAGTTCTAAGGTGTTCTTGTTGTCGTTTAATCATAAAGCCATAACGTTTGGAGTTATAATTTTGGGGGGAATTAATTTTGTGCATATTTGGATGGCAACACTGAAAAATGTTTTACAGTAAACTATACTCTCAAACAATATTTAGCTACAAGAAACATAAACGTTATATGCCATTCTGAGACCACAATGAATATAATAACAATTGGTTACATAATAATATTTTGACATCAAATTTGATATTGGGATTTTTTTCGATTTTTGTAACTTTTTTCTGTTCATAGTATGATGTTGATACATTAGGATAAATTGGAGCATTTACCACGAAGATATTACTAAAAATAACTGAGAAAATTTCGGTGCACCGTCACCAGGGCCCCTTAAGCTTATACTCATACTGTTATAGTTGTTAAAACTAAGTCTGTTCTCATACTGTTAGTTGTCACAACTAACCCCCTCCCCTTCCGGCCCGTTGGCGTCGTGAGGGGGCTTTGTGGACGGCTGCCGGAGTGTGATGCTTCGTTGGGCAGTCCTCTGTCCTTTTCTGGCCTTGCACTCCTGCTGCTGTCTTCTCCAATTGTGCCGGATCGCTTTTCCTTTTCCTTATGTTTCGTTTTTCTCCCCCCTCTTCTCCTATCTGCTTGTCGTTTCCTGCCGACCTTTTGCTTGTTTTGGATTATTTCTTTGGACTTCTTCTATTTTGACGCCCGGGTGCTTGAGGAGGCATACTCTTGCACCCGTAGAACTGTAGTACCCGACGTCTCGAGCGAGGGGGAACCTTTTATTGTCAATCCCCCTTTCGTCGCTGAACCCGATCTCGACGGACTGACGGTTCTTAAGGTGGCGTTTGTGGGGCGTATACTCACGACGCACCCCTAGGGGGCCCCGGCGTGATCGGCGATAGCTTCCTGTTGGGTGTCCTGCCTCTAATTGTGGCTCCATGGTGGGTATGGGGGCACATTCGTGGATGAATTTGTCACTTTTCGTCTCTATGTCGTTGAATGTTTCCGTTGTACCCTCTCAGGCTCGTGGGGTGGGCGACCAAGCCCCCGAGTCGGCCTGTATTGGAAGACCAGGCTCTGTAGCTCCTGCTGCGTTGGGCCCCGACCTTGCTCCTCCTTTGACCGTCCTGACTTCTTCCCCCAGCTCCCCACCCTCCTCTGTGGTTGAGTCGAGCCTCCAGCCCCCGGTGGTGACCACTTCGTCCCCTGGTGTGGCTAAGTCTTTCGTTGTGACTACTGCGCCTTTTGACCCCTCTCTCTCTAGGGGTTCTCAACGCCGTTCGCGCCCCAACCGCACTCGCTCGATTCCTTCCCGTGCTGATGCGTATCAGGCCTTGTTTGGTCCTGCTTCATGGGCCAAATACTTTGATCTCCTCCCTCTTGATTCTGCGCCTCCTGACGATTTCTCCCTCCATCGGCATCTTGTAGATTCCGTGGATGCGTGTGTTACTTTCAACCCCACTCGTCTCGGTACACGTGTCGTTGCTGCTCCTTCTCAGGATGCGGCTTCCCGCTTGGCTGCCTTATCTTGCCTTGGCGAGATCCCTGTTCGGGTCTCCAAGAACGTTCAGATGATTTCCAGTGTTGGCACTATTCTCCTCCCACCCCATGTTGCAACCGGTGTTCGGAATCTGCAGGATTGCCACGATGATATTCGGCATATCCTTGATGCCCAAGGCCATTCTGTCCTCCAGGTTGACTCGTTTACTCGTCCCCCTCGTGGTCGTCGCCGTCCACCCCTTCGCGTTGTGAAGATCACCTTTGATGGTAGGACCCTTCCATCCTCTGTCATTCTTGCTGGTGCTAGGTGCTCTGTCCAGGAGTATATTCCTTCTCCTCGACTTTGTAATAAGTGCTGGAGGTTTGGGCATGGTGCCCTCCGCTGCTCTGGGACTCTCTCTCTCTGTCCTTTGTGTGGGAGTGAAGGTCACTCTAAGTCGGAGTGCACTTCTCCCCAAGCTCGCTGCCTCAACTGCGGTGAGGCCCATCCTACGTTCTCCCGTGCCTGTGTCCATTACAAGCTTGAGGCGGCCGTCCTTAACCTGAAGCACCGGGAGCGTTTGTCTTTTCCTGAGGCGAGGCGCCAGGTTCGCCGGCTCCCTCCTTATACTAACATCTCTTATGCTCGCGTGTTGCGCTCTTCCTCTCCTCGTCCTTCCCCCCTTCCTCAGACTCTCAACCGTTTCCGGGCCTTGGACCCTGATACGCCCACTGCCCCAACCTCTGTTCCTTTGAGTTCTTTCCCGAGGGGTCCCCCTCCTGGTCCTCTGTCTGGGGTTCCCCTTCTTTCAACCCGGTCTGTCATGTCTCCTGTGTCTTCTTCCTCGTCCCCCTCCGATCCTCCTTCCCATCCTCTTCCTCCATCTATCGGCTCTCCCCGCCGCCTGTCGGTGCAGGCGGATGTCCATCGCTCTCCTAACGGCCGTCGTGTGTGCTCTCGTTCGGCTTCTCCTGTTGAGACACTGGAATCCGTTGCCCGGTACGTAGTTGCTGGGACGCCTGTCTCTTTAAGTCAGAAGCGTAAGCCTGGCTCCTCTCCTTCCTCTTCCCCGGCGGGTAAGAAGGCTTCGCTTTCTTCCTTAGCTCCTACTTCTGGCTCTGTTGCTCCTTCCCCTCCCGTTTCAGTGGTTGCGCCCCCTGTTCCTGCTATGGAGGTTTCTTTGGCCCCTGCTTCCCTTTCGTTTGCTGCTCTTGCTGGGGTGCGCTCCCCTCTTTCTACTCCCCCTCTTCCTACTGCTGTCCTTGACTGCTCCTCTCCGTTGTCTCCTCCTCTTCCTCCTCCTCCTCCGGACCCCGCCCGCCCACCTCTGATGTGTTCTCCCGTTTCCTTCCCTCCGTCTTTGCTCAGTTTACCCATGCCCCCTAACCCTGACTTTGCTGACCCTGATCCCGACCCTGATATTCTTTAACGTGCTCTGTTGCTCTTTCGCCTTTGTTTCTTCCTTGTTCTCTGTTTTTGTCCTTTCTCTTCTCGTCGTTGTCCATTCTTCAATGGAACGTTCGAGGTTATTACGCCAATTTCCTCGAACTCCAACTTCTGATTTCGCGGTTTTCGCCCCTTTGTGTCTGTCTCCAGGAGCCAATGCTTGGTGCTCGTCCTGGTCGTTTTCGTGGCTATTCCTTTCTCTTCCCCCCCCCCCCCAGCCATTGCTGGGGCTTCTAATTCTTCTGCTCTCTTGATTCGTGCAGATGTTCCCTTTGTTCCTTTACTTTTTCCTTCGCCTCTCCATTGTTCTGCTGCTCGTATCTTTGTGGGGAAATGGTACACAGTTTGTTCCATTTATCTCCCCCCGAGTGTCCCGCTCTCTCTTCCTGATTTGAAACACCTCCTAGACTCCTTGCCGGAGCCTGTGCTCCTGCTGGGTTACTTCAATTGTCGTCATTCTCTTTGGGGTGACGTTCTGACGAATACCCGGGGTCGCCTCCTTGAGCCGTTTCTCCTATCTTCTTCCCTGTCTCTTCTGAATTCTGGTGAGCCCACTCATTTGGACTCTCGGACTCGCACCCTTTCTTGTCTTGATCTTTCTCTCTGCTCTTCTTCTCTTTACTTAGATTTCACGTGGCAGGTTCTTATGACCTCCATGGAAGTGATCATTTCCCCATCCTTGTTTCCTTTTTCTCTTTTCGACCTTCCCTCTCTTTCCCTAGGTGGCAGTTTGCTAAGGCAGACTGGACCCTATTTACCCTCAGTGCTGCTCTCTCTGACCTCTCCCTTCTGCCTCTCTCTCGCGCTCTCCTCCTTTTTCATGACACTGTCTTCAACGCTGCCCTCCGCTCTATTCCTCGCTCTTCCTCTCGGGGTCCACGGAAGTGCGTTCCCTGGTGGAATGCGGACTGTGCTCGGGCTGTCCGCTGTAAGCGTGCAGCCTGGAAGAGGCATCGCCGTAGGCGGACGACCGATTCTTTTCTTTTCTTTCGGAAAGCGAGTGCGGTGGCCCGTAGGGCCATCCGTACGGCTAAACGTGAATGTTGGGCATCTTATGTCTCAACAATTACGTCCGAAACCCCTCTGGCCCAGATCTGGAAGCGTATCCGCAAGATAGCGGGTAAGTTCGTTCCCGATGTTTCACCGGTCTTTCACCTCCATGATACTCTTGTGGCGGACCCGTTGCAGGTCGCTTTTGAACTGGGTTCCCACTTTTCTTCTGTTAGCTCTGGTCTTCATCTTCCCCAATCTTTCCTTCTTCGTAAACCTGTCCTTGAGTCTCGTCCTTTAGATTTCTGCACTCATCTTCAGCTTCCCTATAATGATCCCTTCTCTCTCTCTGAACTTCGTTCTGCCCTGGCCCTCTGCGGTTCTACGGCGGCGGGCTCCGATGGTATTCATTATGAGATGCTTCGCCATCTCCCTCCGAGCACGTCTCAGTATTTACTGAGTCTGTATAATCGGATCTGGGAGTCGTCGTCAGTCCCTGAGGACTGGCTCGATGCCGTTGTCCTCCCTGTTCGCAAACCGGGGTCTCTGGGTACTTCCCCTAAGGACTTTCGCCCTATTGCTCTCACAAGTTGTGTCTGCAAACTCTTTGAACGTATGGTTAACGTTCGTCTGATGTGGTTCTTGGAACACCATCACCTCCTCTCCCCTTCTCAATTTGGTTTCCGCAAGTGCCGCAGCACGACAGATGTCCTGGTGAACTTGGAGGTCTATATTCGTACTGCTTTTGCTGCGAAGACCTCCGTTGTTGCCGTCCTTTTTGACCTGGAAAAGGCTTACGACACCACTTGGCGTTATCATATCCTATCTCAACTTCATTCTTTTGGCCTTCGTGGTCATCTCCCTCTCTTTCTCCGCAGCTTCCTCTCTCGTCGTTCGTTTCGGGTGCGCCATGGTACCGCTCTCTCTCCCTCTTTTCAGCAATACGAAGGTGTGCCCCAGGGTAGTGTTCTGAGCACTACTCTTTTTCTGGTTGCCCTCAATGGTCTTCTTTCCTCTCTTCCTTCTGGTGTCTTCTCCGCTCTCTATGTCGATGATCTTACCCTTTGTTGTCAGGGTGATGATTCGCCTCTCCTTCAACGCCGGCTTCAACTTGCAATTGATGCCGTGTCGTCTTGGGCCACTGATCATGGCTTCAAGTTCTCTACTTCTAAGACTTGTGCCATGACATTTACGCGGTAACGGGTTGTTCTTCGTCCCTCTTTGTCACTTTATGGTCATCCCCTTGAATACAAAGATTCCGCGAAGCTTTTGGGGTTATTTTTTGACACTCGTTTGTCTTGGTCTCCCCATATCTCTTACCTCCGTGTTGAGTGCTCTAAGGCCCTTACCCTCCTTCGAGTCTTGTCCCATACTTCTTGGGGGGCAGATAGGCGCACTCTCCTTGCTTTACATTCCTCTCTCGTCCTGTCTAAGCTCGATTATGGTTGCCCTGCTTACTCGTCTGCTTCTCCTTCTACTCTTCGCCGTCTTGATGCTTTGCACCATACTGGGTTGCGCCTCAGTTCTGGTGCCTTTCGTTCGACTCCCGTCCTTAGCTTGTATGTTGACACTGGCTTCCTGTCTCTCCAGGACCGCCGTGATCGCTACTGTCTTCGCTATCTTGCGCGGTCCTTGCAACATCCTTCCTCTCGCCTCTGTCGTGCTTTAACTTTTACCCCTCCTGCGGTTCCTGTTCTTCTTCACCACCTCCCTCTTTCTGTCCGGTTATCTCGCCTGCAGGATTCTCTTTCCGTTCGTATTTCTGATGTTTCTCCTCGTGTTGTTCCTTCTTTGCCCCCGTGGAGGGTCCCTCTTCCGCGGTTTTGTACATCCTTGACCCGTATCACTAAAGCTTTTACCCCTCCTACGGTTCTAAAACGCCTTTTCCTCGAGCACTTTTCTTCTCACTCCCGCTCCGTTTCTGTCTTCACCGATGGGTCTAAGTCAGCGGACGGTGTTGGCTACTCTGTTGTTTTTCCTGATCGCACTTATATGTGTCGCTTGCCTCCGGAGACTAGCATCTTTACAGCGGAACTTTATGCTATTCTCTATGCTCTTCGTCTCCTACTTTCTCGTTGTCAGTCTTCCTTTGTAGTTGTTGTTGACTCTCGTAGTCCCCTCATGGCTCTCGGGTCCTTTAATCCAGTTCATCCAGTGGTTGTCGAGATCCAGCATTGGCTGTTTCTCGTTCACAGTAAATTTAAGTCGGTTGAGTTTTGTTGGGTTCCCAGCCATATTGGTGTGTCTTTAAATGAGCGTGCGGATGCTCCCGCCAAGGAAGCTGTCCGCTCTTGTCCCATCTCTCGTAAGGGCATTCCGTATTCCGACTTTTACCCGGTTATCCATTCCTCAGTCCTTACCCGTTGGCAGGCTTCTTGGTTGTCTGTTACTGGTAACAAGCTACGTACTCTTAAATGTTGTGTTTCCTCGTGGCAGTCCTCCTTCCACCGTAACCGGCGGTGGGAAACAGGTCTGGCGAGGTTGCGTATTGGCCATACTCGCTTAACCCATGGTCACTTGATGGAGCGCCGCCCTGCTCCTTATTGTCCTAGTTGCATTGTCCCTCTTACGGTCGTGCATGTCCTTCTTGAATGTCCTGACTTCCAGGACGAGCGTGTGTCTTGCTTTCCGACCGCCCCTCGCGGTCACCTGTCCCTCGATAGAATTCTTGGTGACTCGGATACTTTTGATATCGTTCGCCTTATGCGTTTTTGTTCTCGTATTGGCATCCTTGGTGATATTTAGCGCCCTCTGATTATTTTGCGTCTTTGATGGTGCTACATAGCCTTCCCGGTTTGGTGCCTTCTTTTGATAATTACTTACTACTTGTCACAACTAAGTGTGTTCCCATACTGTTAGTTGTCACAACTAAGTGTGTTCCCATACTGTTAGTTGTCACAACTAAGTCTGTTCTCATACTGTTAGTTGTCACAACTACCTGTCTGTTCTCATTCTGTCAGTTGTTACAACTAAATCTGTTCTCATACTGTTGTCACAACTAAGTCTGTTCTCATACTGTTAGTTATCACAACTAAGGCTGTTCTCATACTGTTAGTTGTTACAACTAAGTTTGTTCCCATACGGTTCAGTGCAACAACTAAGCATATATATAGGGTTACTGGATTACAATTGGTTCATTCTCGACTCAAAATCGGGAATACCGGGTTCGAATCACGTTCATGTAAGAAATGGTTTAAAAGATGATGCAGTTAAATTTATGTTTTTTTGCTGGCATTTAAGTATTATGTTTTAGGACGTGTCTCTGTGACTTTATCTGAGACTATCAGGTCTCCGCCGGACGGGTTCCAGGTTCACTTCCAACCGAGAGAATTAAATCTTTCGTATTAGCCAGTAGTAACTGCCTCATGGGTACCTTCCAGCCACCAGGGAGTGGAGTACCTCATGTTAGCGTTGTACCACTCAAGGAATGTAGTGCAGTGTTACCAGCAATGTTCCTACTGTATCTGAACGAAACACTTTTTGTCCTCCTTCCATGCCCATGGTTCAGCCTGAGGACCTACTGATTGCCAGTTGAAAGTCCTAACTCAGTACCCCACAGTACCGGATGTTTAAACAAAAAAATACTTATAATAAGCACCTAAAACCAATCCCGCCTCCCTCCCCTCCCCTCCCCTCCCCCTCTTCCAAATCTCTCTCCATCCCTCTCTTTCTCACTTGCCACAGTTTCATATTGATGCAGTTAACAACACCGTTGTATGTTTGTGTGAATGTGTGTTTTTGCGTGCATGCGTGTGTGATGTGTTTGTGTGCCTCGGTGACTGTATCGTGGAACCTTCAGGTCTCCGCCGAGAGGGTTCCATTTCCAGTACGAACCGAGACAGGGAACACCTTCGACCCTGGCGGTAGCAACTGCCGCATTGGTACCCTTCAGGTCTCCGCCGAGTGGAGTACCTCATGCTAGCACCGCACCACTCAAGGAATGAAGAGTTAGTGTTACCAACGATGTTGTTAACTCTATCAGTATGAAACCCTTGCATCCTGGCACCCTTCCCAGGACTCGTCCCGGGACCTTCTGACTCAGAGACGAGATTGCTATGCACTACGCCACAAAGACCCCCAAAGTTTTACAGAAAAAATACTTAATATAAACTACCAAAAGTCCCACTACAATCCCTCTCACAACCCTCACTCTCTTCATATCGGTTCCCTACCAACCAGTTTCCTCCAGCACATTCCCCCCCTCCTTACCCCCCCCCCTCTCTCTCTCTCTCTCTCTCTCTCTCTCTCTCTCTCTCTCTCTCTCTCTCTCTCTCTCTCTCTCTCTCTCTCTCTCTCTCTCTCTCTCTCTCTCTCTCTCTCTCTCTCTCTCTCTCTCTCTCTCTCTCTCTCTCTCTCTCTCTCTCTCTCTCTCTCTCTCTCTCTCTCTCTCTCTCTCTCTCTCTCTCTCTCTCTCTCTCTCTCTCTCTCTCTCTCTCTCTCTCTCTCTCTCTCTCTCTCTCTCTCTCTCTCTCTCTCTCTCTCTCTCTCTCTCTCTCTCTCTCTCTCTCTCTCTCTCTCTCTCTCTCCTCTCTCTCTCTCTCTCTCTCTCTCTCTCTCTCTCTCTCTCTCTCTCTCTCTCTCTCTCTCTCTCTCTCTCTCTCTCTCTCTCTCTCTCTCTCTCTCTCTCTCTCTCTCTCTCTCTCTCTCTCTCTCTCTCTCTCTCTCTCTCTCTCTCTCTCTCTCTCTCTCTCTCTCTCTCTCTCTCTCTCTCTCTCTCTCTCTCTCTCTCTCTCTCTCTCTCTCTCTCTCTCTCTCTCTCTCTCTCTCTCTCTCTCTCTCTCTCTCTCTCTCTCTCTCTCTCTCTCTCTCTCTCTCTCTCTCTCTCTCTCTCTCTCTCTCTCTCTCTCTCTCTCTCTCTCTCTCTCTCTCTCTCTCTCTCTCTCTCTCTCTCTCTCTCTCTCTCTCTCTCTCTCTCTCTCTCTCTCTCTCTCTCTCTCTCTCTCTCTCTCTCTCTCTCTCTCTCTCTCTCTCTCTCTCTCTCTCTCTCTCTCTCTCTCTCTCTCTCTCTCTCTCTCTCTCTCTCTCTCTCTCTCTCTCTCTCTCTCTCTCTCTCTCTCTCTCTCTCTCTCTCTCTCTCTCTCTCTCTCTCTCTCTCTCTCTCTCTCTCTCTCTCTCTCTCTCTCTCTCTCTCTCTCTCTCTCTCTCTCTCTCTCTCTCTCTCTCTCTCTCTCTCTCTCTCTCTCTCTCTCTCTCTCTCTCTCTCTCTCTCTCTCTCTCTCTCTCTCTCTCTCTCTCTCTCTCTCTCTCTCTCTCTCTCCCTCTGTTGCTTGTGGGAATAAGGTTCACTTGTAACTACTCTATTAATTGTCATAACTATGCTGATACAAATACATTCGTTGTTACAATTCTTCTTCTTCACACACAGGTCATTGTCATAACTAAGCTTGTACCACTAATGTTCGTTGTCGCAGCTAAGCTGTTTCTCACACTTCTCGACTGTAGATCAGTTTTCTCGCCTTCATTTCCTGTTGTTCGTCTTTGGTCATGTATCTGTTTATGATCACATTATAATAGCTTTCGACGACCCTTTTAAACCTTTTAAACCTCGTCGTTAAACCCGACGAGATTTAACTCCTTGTAGCTCATACCCCTCAGCTCGGGTACTAGTCTGGTGGTAAACCTTTGAACCTTTTCCAGTTTAGTCTTATGCTTGACTAGATATGGACTCCATGCTGGAGCCGCATACTCCATGATTGTTCTGACATATGTGGTATATAATGTTCTTAAAGATTCCTTACACAAGTTTCTAAAGGCCGTTCTTATGTTAGCAAACCTGGCATATGCTGCTGATGTTGTCCCCTTGATATGAGTTTCAGGGGACAGGTCTGGCATGATATCAACCCCCAAGTCTTTCTCTTTCTCTGACTCTTGAAGTATTTCATCTCCCAAATGATACCTTGTATCTGGTCTCCTACTCCCTTCATTACATTACATTTGCTTGGGTTAAACTCTAACAACCATTTGTTTGACCATTCCTTCAGCTTGTCCAGGTCTTCTTGAAGCCTCAAGCTGTCCTCCTCTGTCTTAATCATTTTCATAATTTTGGCGTCGTCAGCAAACATTGAGAGGAATGAGTCTATACCCTCCGGGAGATCATTAACATATTTCAGAAACAGGATAGGTCTGAGTACAGAGCCATGTGGGACTCCACTGGTGACTTCACGCCAATCTGAGGTCTCACTTCTCACTGTAACTCTTTGCTTCCTATTGCTTAGGTACTCCCTTATCCACTGGAGCGCCCTACCAGTTACTCCTGCCTGTTTCTCCAGTTTATGCATCAGCCTTTTATGGGGTACTGTGTCAAAGGCTTTCCGACAGTCCAAAAAAATGCAGTCCGCCCATCCTTCTCTTTTTTGCTTAATCTTTGTCATCTGATCGTAGAATTCTATTAAGCCTGTACGGCAAGATTTACCCTTCCTGAACCCATGTTGATGGGTTGTCACGAAGTCCCTTCTCTCCAGATGTGTTACTATGTTTTTTTCTCACGATGTTCTCCATCACCTTGCATGGTATAGAAGTTAAGGACACCGGCCTGTAGTTCAGTGCCTCTTGTCTGTCACCCTTTTTGTATATTGGGACTACATTAGGGGTCTTACATATTTCTGGTAGGTCTCCCGTTTCCAGTGACCTACTATACACTATGGAGAGTGGCAACCAAAGTGCTCCTGCACACTCTTTCAATACCCATGGTGAGATTCCGTCTGGCCCAACAGCCTTTCTCACGTCCAGCTCCTAAAGGTGCCTCTTGACCTCACCTCTTGTACTTTCGAACCCTTTGTTCTGAAGTACAAAGAAAGAAACCCTTTGTTTGAGAGGTGGTTTGCTGCCACCTCTCCTTGTTCTATTGTAAAGACCTCCTGGAATCTCTTGTTGAGTTCTTCACACACCTCTTTGTCATTCTCTGTGTACCTGTTCTCACCCATTCTAAGTTTCATTACCTGTTCCTTCACTGTTGTTTTCCTCCTGATGTGACTGTGTAGTAGCTTTGGTTCGGTCTTGGTTTTATTAGCTATATAACTTTCATACCTTTTCTCAGCTTCTCTTCTCTCACTGACATACTCGTTCCTGGTTCTCTTGTATCTCTCTCTACTTTCTGGTGTTCTGTTATTTCGGAAGTTCCTCCATGCCCTTTTGTTCAGCTCCTTTGCTTTCTTACATTCCCAATGAAACCACGGATTCTTCTTTTGCTTCTTGTTTACTTTTTTGTCGAGCCAGGATAAACCTGTTTACTGCCTCCTGACAGTTTTGAGTGATATAGTCCATCATGGCTTGTACGGACTTAGTTCTGAGTTCTGTGTCCCACGGTTCTGTGTCCCTTAGGAATTTACTTCATCTCTTCAAAGTTTCCCTTTCGGTACACCAGCCCTTTGTTTCCAAGTTCTTTTTTGGGGGGAGATAATTCCTACCTCAACCAGATACACAAAGCTCAATACACTATGATCACTCATTCCCAAGGGAGCTTCACCCTTAACTTCCCTAATATCCGACTCATTAAGGGTAAATATCAGATCAAGCAAAGCTGGTTCATCCTCTCCTCTCATTCAGCTTAGCTCTCCTTGTGTCTGGTCCTCTATTTGGGTCTCTGTTCTCCCAATTTATCTGTCCGTGTTTAAAGTCTGCCATGATTAGTAGTCTGGATCCTTTCCTGTTAGCCACTGAGGTTGCTCTCTCTATTATATTGATGGTGGCCATGTTGTTTCTATCATATTCCTGTCTGGGTCTTCTGTCGATTGGTGGAGGGGTTATATATGACTACTACTATAATTTTCTGTCCTCCAGTTTCTATGGTGCCTGATATGTAGTCACTGAAACCTTCCCAGCCCTGATTAACCATCTCTTCAAAACTCCAACCTTCTCTTTACAGCAAAGCTACATCACCTAGTCCTTTCCCTTCTCTCTCTTTCCTCACTACATAGTAGTCCTGTGGAAACACTGCATTTGTAATGGTTTTCGTTAGCTTTGTTTCTGAGTGCTATTATGTCTGGGTTTTCTTCTAGTTTCCATTCTCTGAGATCATTTGTTTTATTTGTAATCCGTCTTTGTTAGTGTACATTGCCTTGAAGCTCACTTTCTTCTGTTCCTTTTCTTGTCCCCTTCTTGGTGAGCGTTTTGCTGGTGGAGGAAGCTGTTCTCTGGGAATGAAGATCTGTGAGGTGGTTGGCAGGGTCTGAGAGGATTTTGGGGTGAGGGGTGGGGGTTCAAAGGAAGGGGAGACAGGTAAGGTAGGGGGTAAGGAGGAAGGTGGGACATGGAGGATACAGGGTGAGGGGGCGGTGGGATAGGGAGGGTATGAGATGCAGGGGGAGGGGGGAAAGGGGGAAGGGGGGGACATGGTGGGAATGGTGGAAGGGTGACTGGATCGGAATGAGGTGGGGAGGGGGGAGTGTGGGTTGAGTGGGGCAGGTAAGGTGCGCTGTTGGGAGGGTTTTTATGCAGAGGAGAGTGGCAGTGTTGCCCTCCCTTCTGGTGTTGTTGGGATGCTGGGATGTATAGGTGGTGATGTAAAGGTTCCTGAGCCTATTGGGCTCTATCATTTCTACACTTGAAACTGTGTATGGTGTCAAGTGTGCCTGGAAACTGTGAACTTAATTTTTTTTCTAATGTCTCTATGACTCATTTGGGCACTCAATTTCCATCCATGTCCCGTAGTGTGTGTGCCCCCCCCCCCCTGTGTTAAATAATCTGTCTTTATCTACCCTGTGTTAAATAGTCTGTCTCTATCTGTTTGTTTGTCTGGTATCGTTCAATCCGAGCATTCCACAGAGAGAGGCAGCCAAAGTGGTAGCAACCATTTTTGATGAAAACAAACACAGAATTACACAACAACTACGAGACGCAGGAGTATGGAGGACGCCTCACAGACAGTTATTGGAGGAAGCAATACTCCATATGATACCCTCCTCCAATTTCATTGTAAGGCTTATAGACAGACGAAGGGCACTGCCATAGGAGCGTCCAGAAGAGTAGCTATTGCTGACATCTTTACGCATGTAGTATTTGAAAGGGACAGATCTAACAGAGAGACCTCCCCGGCAGTGTACCATTGATATATAGACGATACCTTTGGCGTCAGGGTAGGCGGCCTCACACGTCTAGAGGGTTTCTTTGCTTGGACGCTCACAGTCCATGGAAACATCAAATTTACCCTTGAACACGATGACACTACAATAAATTTGTTGGACACTACGGTGTACGTGGACGAAACAATCAGACACCTGAACACGAGTAGTGAAAATTGAGACTACGACCGGGCACGACACCTGGGCTAAGTGAGCTAGCTGTGGCCACCTGGCTAACACCTGGATGCTAGAAACCAGCTCCACAGTATACATGACCACGTGAATGCTAGAATACCAGCTCCACAGTATTCATGACCACGTGGATGCTAGAATATCAGCTCCACAGTATACATGACCACGTGGATGCTAGAATACCAGCTCCACAGTATTCATGACCACGTGGATGCTAGAATACCAGCTCCACGGTATACATGACCACGTGAATGCTAGAAAACTAGCTTCATAGTATACATGACCACGTGGTTGTCTGACAACTCGCTCCACAGTATACATGACCACTTGGATGCTAACTACCTCCACACTATATAAGACTACGTTGTTGTCAGACAATCAGATCCACAGTTTACATGCGCACGTGGTTGGCAAACAGCCAACAACATAGTATACACGGTCACGTGATTGTCAGACAACTATTTCCGTAGTATACATGACCCTGACATTGTCAGTTACGTAGCTCTATAATATACATGATCGAGCGGTTGTCAGACATACAGCTGCACAGTATGCATGAAAACGTGATTGTATGAGAATCAGCTCCACAGCATACATGCCAACGTTGTTGTGAGGCAATTACCTCCACACTGTACACGACCACGTGAAAGTCAGAGAATCAGTTCACAGTATACTAGACCATATGTTTGCAGGATCAACAGTGCCAGAGAATACTCGTGGTTGACAGACTACCAGCTCCACAGTAAACTTGACATCTTGATTGCCGGGCAAGCAGGTCCTCACTATACATAGCAACTTTATCATCTCGCGATAGTTCTCTAATTAGTGATCCTCAGTCAGTTGATTTAGTTCCGTGAACGAGTCCTTTATTACAAAGAAGAAATTCTCCAGCACAAGATAGTCCTTCGAAATCATTCATAATTCTTGATACATATATTCATGGACCACAGTGAGAGTAATAGTACAAATTGTCCACAGTAGATATACTAGAAGGTGGCCCAGACAACAGGGATATGCTGAGCTGCAGGAGACGATACGACGACGACCTGTCCCAACGACAGTTGCCGAAGACGACTTGTCCCAACCACAGGTGACGACGACGACTTGGCCCAACCACAGGAGACGAAGACGACTTGTCCCAACCATAGGTGACGACGACGACTTGTCCCAACCACAGGTGACGATGACGACTTGTCCCAACCACAGGTGACGATGACGACTTGTCCCAATCAAAAGAGACGAAGTCGACTTGTCCCAAACACAGATGATGACAACGACTTGTCCCAACCACAGGTGACGACAACGACTTGTCCCAACCACAGGTGACGACGACGACTTGTCCCAACCACAGGAGAAGACGACGACTTGTCCCAACCACAGGAGAAGACGACGACTTGTCCCAAACATAGGTGAGTGGAACTATCAATAGGTCTGGACAACCTGTCCTTTTACAAATTACATCTGAATTTGATCGTTTGCCCGTATGGCCGAAAATTAACATAATTTGAAAATGGAAAATTATTGAAAATAAATTTTAGATTTTTGTTAAAAAACTTTTTAAGGGTCCTCTTGTAGCGGACGACGTTATGAGGGCAAGAGGTTCTCCTAAGGTTTCAAAACGTCATGAAACCCGTTAAATGAATGTTTCCTCTCCTAACTATTATGTTGCTGTAGGTCGAGTGCGTACGTACGTCCCTACCGTACAACCAACTAAAACCAGTAGAGTGCTTGTTCTTTGATCAGGAGATCACCCTGTACGCTTCCTGCTCTTGGAGATGGGCTCAGCGTCACACATTTAAGTGGGGTGTGGCTCCAACACTGGCCTTGTGATCGCGTGTACACACCCAATTCGAGCCGCTGTGACTCCCTACTCTCTCCTTATTTTGGGATGACCTCCTCAATCCCCCTTTCTTTGAATTATAATTCTGTACCACCCTTTCCACAGCCAAGTCTCCTTCTCTCTCTCTCTCTCTCTCTCTCTTTTCTACTTTCTTGGAAGCCTCACTAGGACATGCGCAAACACCTGTAGATTACATACATTTAATGGACAGACAACATATACAACACACATACAAGCTACAATAATGACTCCAATACTCTATGCTATTATAGTCAGGTTGTGATCCGATGTATTATTATTATAATAATAATTATTGTATTTAATAATTATCACTCTTCCTTCTACTTGGTCTTGGAGGAGGCCGGCCTCGGGTGAAAGGGGGCTGTGACGATCTTTGTCTGGAACCCGTAGGTGCGGGACTGGGACGTCCACCTCCCGAGGGTCGTGCGGGCCAGGCTCTGCTTCAGGAGGCTGGGGTCGTTCATACCCTTGATGGGGTGCTTCTTCTCCGGCTACGTACACGGCGGTCTCCGGGGTTGGAGTCCCTGTGCCCTTCTTTACCAACTTCGAGGTCATCTCCAGAACTCACAGTTCCTGCGACAGCACTGGAGCCAATCGTATTGGCTTATGCCTTTCCATTGGAGACTTTCAGCACCGTGGAGAGGGGGGACCTGCTGCCTGGGTAACAGCTTCTCCCCCGAATCAACCTACCCTGGCTTTGCGCCCTGGTGAGTCCACTCCAGACCAGGCCGACACCAGAGTGCAACTCCATAATCTCCTGAGACTGATGGATGCCTACTACTACTACTAATCCGAAACCATCAAAACTCTGTCAGTTTCTTATATCAAGTGGTAGCCCAACTCCTGGCTCGCCACTTATGCTACCAACCTGACCAAGTGGGTTAAATTTTGTATATATATTGTGACGGTAACGCGTTGGTGTTCGGCTGTTTAAGGCTAGGGGTATGGCCTCGTCACATAGTTATAAAAAAAAAAGAAAAACTGGAACTTCGTCTGTGGTAAGGTAAGGAGAAGACACACAAAACACAAGTAAATTTTAACAATGAAATTTTAATTACGTTAAATAAATCAAAACATGAAAAAATGGACAAACAAATTCGTATAATAAAATCAATCAATCAAAATAATAAGAATAATTAAATGACACAATGAAAAGTTACGTTAAGGCAAAATAACAAGAAGTGCAACACAAAAGTAAATGGGAGGTGCTGGAATATTGGCTTTAAGCCACCACTTCTCTCAGTACACGCTAGCGTCTAGCCGGGAGGAGTGGTGACAACGAGAGCACCGAATATTCTGAGGTCTGAGGTCGTGGCGACCCCAGACATCAAGTAGTATGGGGGGGCGAGTGCAGGTGCAGCCAGACCGGCGACCAATCAGCGGAGCCGGCAGCGATCAACATGTAGTTTGGTGGTTTGAGTCCGAACAGGTGGCTGGCTGCATACGTTTTGCTCACCCTGGCAAGCCTTGCTGGTGTTGTTGTCGTTGTTGTACATTTCTTCCATAGTCGTTTTATATAATGTCAACGACGTAATTATGGAGGGAAGAGCAGGCTCAATCTCTGTGTTGTTTACTAGGATTTCTCTGGCGATGGTTTGGTTGTGGGAAGAGATCTCTTCCCACAACCAAACCATAGCCAGAGAAATCCTAGTAAACAACACAGAAATCATCGATAGATACAGCGATAGCAGACGGCTTGACGTTTGCGAGGCACTACACATTACGAAGTCAACACCAGCAATCAACAGCCAATTAATGCACAACTATATTCTACCCACCTCAAGACTCCGCTCCAATATAGAAGCATCAAGAAATATGGACCAATAGGCTTTCTACAATCACTTCCATTCAATACCCATTGTTTCGTGTTCTGTCTTGTGTTGATGAATTTAATACCCTATTAATACCACCTCACCCCATCCACCTCACTCCAATGTAGATATAAACAAATCGGAGATGTGTAAGTTCTATTCAGTTGTGTATGTGTAGACTAAAGTCTTTGAAAATGTAATAAGTCTTACGAAACGCGCTCAAGTGTCGCGTCAGACTAGAAATAAAAAAGAATTTTGGAGAATTGATTTTTGAATTACCACCAGCAGTGAAAAGAAATGTACGAAAGATTGAGAAAATTCGTGTTAGAATTATTAATCTTACTTTTTCGGTCATATTTAATAATATATGTCTACAGGAAAGACTGCTACCAAAATATACTAATAAATATATATATATATATATATATATATATATATATATATATATATATATATATATATATATATATATATATATATATAAATATATATAAATATATATATATATATATATATATATATATATATATATATGTAAATATATATATAAATATATATAAATATATATATATATATATATATATATATATATATATATATATATATATATATATATATATATATATATATATATAGTAGGCATCCTTCAGTCTCGGGAGACTATGGAGTTGCGCCCTAGTTGTCAATCCTGGTGCAGCGTTTGGTGTGACTGATGAGGCCAATCCGAGAGTGGCAGTCCATCCCACACCGAGCACAAACGAAGTCCGATTCTGGTCTGTCTTCCTGGCTACCGGCTTTCCTTCTCTGTCTCTTTGCCTCCGATTCCTTGGCAAGTGACTCCTCGAACTTGGAGAGACCTCGTTGAACAGACTGCCTCCAGGCTGAACGGTCTGCAGCCAGTGTCTCCCATATAGCAAGATCGACGTCCATGGCTTTCAGGTCCCTTTTGCATACGTCTTTGTACCGTAGCTGGGGCTTGCCTGTTGGACGCTTTCCCTGCCTCAGCTCTCCGTACAGGAGATCCTTGGGGATCTTGCCGTCGCCCATTCGCACAACATGCCCGAGCCAGCGCATTCGTCTCTGTTTCAGCATTGTGTACATGCTGGTGATTCTTGCTCTCCCCAAGACGTTTTTGTTTGTCACCTTGTCCTGCCAGGTGATGTCCAAGATGTGTCTAAGGCAGCGCATGTGATAGGCATTCAGCTGTCTTTCCTGACGGGCGCGGAGTGTCCAAGACTCACTGCCATAAAGGAGAGTGCTCAGGACACAGGCTCTGTAAACCTGAATCTTAGTATACTCAGTAAGCCTATTGTTGGCCCACACTCTCTTTGTCAGTTTGGACATGGTAGTAGATGCCTTACCGATGCGTTTGTTTAGCTCCGTATCAAGAGAGAGGGAGTCAGAGATTGTGGAGCCCAGGTACACGAAGTCGTGAACGACTTCCAGTTTGGAATCAGAGATGCCGATGTCAGGTGGGGAGTCCACTCCTTGTCCCATGACTTGTGTTTTCTTCAGACTGATGGTGAGTCCGAAAGCCTAAGAGGCCTTGCTGAAGCAGGTTATGAGCCGTTGGAGGTCTTCAGCTGAGTGGGCAGTGACTGCTGCGTCGTCGGCAAAGAGGAAGTCACGCAGACACCTCAGCCGAACCTTTGTCTTGGCTCTCAGCCTGGCGAGGTTAAAGAGCTTTCCATCCGACCTGGTCCGTAGGTAAATGCCTTCCGTGACAGATCCGAAGGCGTGCCGCAGCATAACTGCGAAGAAAATCCCGAATAGGGTTGGAGCCAGTACGCAGCCCTGCTTTACTCCACTTCGGATGTCAAAGGCGTCTGATGTTAGGCCATCAAAGACCACGGTGCCCCTCATGTTCTCATGGAAAGACCTAATGATGCTGAGGAGCCTGGGTGGGCATCCGATCTTGGGGAGGATATTGAACAGGCCATCCCTGCTGACGAGGTCGAAGGCCTTCTTCAGATCTATGAAGGCTACAAAGAGTGGCTGCTTCTGTTCCCTGCATTTCTCCTGCAGTTGTCTGAGGGAAAAGACCATGTCGATGGTGGACCTGCCAGCTCTGAATCCGCATTGTGATTCTGGATAGACTCTCTCTGCAAGTACTTGGAACCTCTTCAATGCGACTCGAGCAAACAGCTTTCCGACAATACTGAGGAGGGAGATTCCACGGTAGTTGTTGCAGTCGCCCCTGTCACCTTTATTCTTATACAGTGTGACGATGTTGGCATCCCTCATGTCCTGTGGCACCTCTCCTTCTTCCCAGCAGAGGCAGAGAATTTCATGCAGCTCCATGAGCAGGCCACCTCTGCAGCACTTTAAGGTCTCAGCAGGAATGCTATCTTTGCCAGGAGCTTTACCAGAAGCAAGGGAGTCTAGGGCATCGCTGAGTTCTTCCAGGGTCGGTTCGCTGTCGAGCTCCATTAACACAGGCAGACACTCAATGGCGCTCAGGGCATCTTCGGTGACCACATTGTCCCTGGCGTATAGCTCAGAGTAGTGCTCGACCCAGCGCTTCAGCTGCAGTGTCTGGTCCTGAATCACCTCGCCAGTGGCAGATTTCAGAGGAGCGGTCTTCCTCTGGATTGGGCCGAGGGCCTGCTTGATGCCGTCATACATTCCCCTTACATTGCCTGTATCCGCTGCAGTCTGTATCTGGGAGCAGAGCTGGAGCCAATAGTTGTTGGCACATCGCCTGGCGCTCTGCTGCACTTTGCAGCGGACGGCCCGAAGGATCTGTAAGTTGCGCTGACTTGGGCAGGCTTTGTAGGCTGCCAAGGCGTTTCTCTTCTCTTCGATTACAGGTGTCATCTCTTCCGAGTGAGCCTCGAACCAGTCTGCCGACCTGCTGGTCTTCTTGCCAAAGGTGGAAATGGCAGCGTTGAACACAGCGTCTCTGAAGTGCTCCCATCTTTTACAGGCAGTGACCCCAGCTGGGCCAGGGAGAGCTTCCTCGAGCACGTGTGCAAAATCTTCCACCTTGTCCTGGTTGCAGGTCTTGGTGGTGTCGATGCGAGGTCTGCCCGCCTTTTTCGAGTAATGAATCTTCTTTGGTTGCATCTTGACCCTGCTACATACCAGGGAGTGGTCGGTGTCACAGACAGCACTCTGGTAGCTATGCGTAATCTTGACGCTGGGTAGACTTGCACGCCTGGTAAGAATCAGGTCAAGCTGGTGCCAGTGCTTGGATCTGGGGTGTCTCCAAGATACCAACGTCTCGGTGTTGAGGCTTTGTGCCGAAGAACGTGTTGGTGACACAAAGACCATGAAGGCAGCAGAGTTCTAGCAGACGTTGCCCGTTCTCATTCATCCTTCCTATGCCGAATTGACCCAGACAAGTGGGCCAAATGTTGTGCTCGGCACCCACTCTGGCGTTGAAGTCGCCGAGGATGAACAGTGGCTCCTTTACAGGGATTCTCGCTATGACTCTGTTGAGGTCATCGTAGAATTTTTCCTTTGCCTCTGCTGGAGAAGTCAGGGTTGGTGCATATGCACTAATTACATTGACTGGTCCTGTTTGGGAGTACAGTTGCAGAGACAGAATTCGTTCAGTTTCCCCCATCGGTGGCATAATGTGTCCCAACAGTGCATTCCTGACGGCAAATCCCACATCATGTTCTCTGGTCTCATCTGGAGGTTTTCCTTGCCAGAAGAAAGAGAAGGTCCTCTCTCTCACAGATCCTGATACTGGGAGCCTGGTCTCTTGGAGAGCAACAATATCCATCTGCAGCTTGCTCAGCTCCCTATCGATGATTGCTGTTTTTCGGGCGTCATTGATTTCTTGCAGGTCGTCAGAGAAACCTGGTGTCAGTGTCCTGACGTTCCTTGTGCCCAGCTTTAGGGCAGTTGATATTTTCTTCTTTGGCTTGGTATTGCTTGGTGCAAAGTTGTCGGGCCGCTTGTCGGTTTTCACCTTAAACCCCACGCACCCAGTGAGGTTAACGGACCGTGGCCAGGCAACACCTTATTGGCTGGGGTTTGCCCAGCTTGAGGCGGGCGGTAGCTGCCCAGTGGGGCGCGATGACCCCTCCCACCGTCGGAAGCAACCCCTGGCGTCACACTCTTCGCCAATCGAGCAGAAGACTTAAAACCGGTAGACTGTCGCTTCCCGTGTTGGTTCGACGCTGTGAGGCGAAGCTGGAGTGTCCTCTCCAGGGCGCAAAGCCTGGGTAGGTAGATATGGAGGAGAAGCTGTTACCAATGCAGCAGGTCCCCCCTCTCCACGTTGCTGAAATTATCCAATAGAAAGGCAAATGCCAATACGCATGGTTCCAGCAACGTCGCAGGAGCTGCCAGAACGAGGTCGACGTCAACAACGAACTGCCTTAGGGGCTCCAACTCCGGATTTTTCCTCGAGGTTGACTCCTGAAGCCTTCCCCAAAAAAAGGGTATGGCCGCAAGGCAGCGGAGGTTTAAAATCAGGGTTTTCCTTCCCCTAGATGGGCTGCCTTCCCAGGCTATCGAGTCCCATCTACCCGGAGCAGCTGGTTTTAAGGCGCCAGAGGCACGCCCTCGCCCCTTCTCCTGTAGGTAAAAGCAGTTCCGCCGGACTCAGACTAAGCCACCCGTGCAGGCCAGGAGTTGGACTTGTGTATATATATATATATATATATATATATATATATATATATATATATATATATATATATATATATATATATATATATATATATATATATATATATATATATATATATATATATATATATATATATATATATATATATATATATATATAAATATATATATATATTTATATGTCGTACCTAGTAGCCAGAACTCACTTCTCAGCCTACTATTCAAGGCCCGATTTGCCTAATAAGCCAAGTTTTCCTGAATTAATATATTTTCTCTAAGTTTTTTCTTATGAAATGATGAAGCTACCCATTTCATTATGAATGAGGTCAATTTTTTTTTATTGGAGTTAAAATTAAGGTAGATATATGACTGAACCTAACCAACCCTACCTAACCTAACCTAACCTATCTTTATAGGTTAGGTTAGGTAGCCGAAAAAGTTAGGTTAGGTTAGGTTAGGTAGGTTAGGTAGTCGAGAAACAAATAATTCATGAAAACTTGGCTTAATAGGCAAATTTGGCCTTGCATAGTAGGCTGAGAAGTGCGTTCTGGCTACTAGGTACGACATATATATATATATATATATATATATATATATATATATATATATATATATATATATATATATATATATATATATATATATATATATACACACACAAGGAAATCCAGTTTATGGCTGTAACACTATAAACATCTGTATAAATATTCCTTGATACTAAAATGGTCAGTCACCCACCTTCCACTGCGTCTTGCACACCAATGACACTGAAGCACTCTACCAACTCTATATAAGTAGTCACTAAGAACCTCTTCTCAACACGTAGAGGTTCACTAGCCAGAACATCTTCAGATCCTCCTAGAATTGTCTGCCAGGGTTCTCCACAGCTTTTCCGGCTGCTACACCATGAAGTCTTCCTTGAGCAGCAATGGTGCTTCACCACTGGTACCACAGAAGCACGTGAAACTCCACTCCACTGCTTCTCCTCTCACAGCTTGAGATCCAACTCCTCACTATGGGGACTGCTCTTCCACTGAGCTCAGTATTTCTTCAATATCCTTGGAGTTCCATCCATTGACTCCTCTACTGGCCTCGAAGTTCTCTCAGCAACTCATTCCCCCAGACAAACCTGCAACCCATTGACACGTCATAAAGATGTTCCTCTACAAACATATAACTAAAATAAACTACACATAATAAATGTCTCCACTCGACATTCCTCGGATTCCGGTCTGCTGTGAGGTGACTCTCCCCACGCCCGGGCGAGTCCTCACAGTGGAGTTTATTGCAGAAGGTGTTACAGATTAATAGAGTGGGTAATTATGAATGGCCTTTACTGAGGCTTAATATAGCAGGAAATAACGTCATATTATTATGGAATGTTATGCCGCTGGTTAAGAATTTTTACATGTTATTGTTATGTTATAACAAAATGCTGTTACAACAGCTAAATGAAGATTATTATAGCAACTGGTTATGGAAAGTTTTTTAACTGAAGACTTAATTTCATTGTTATTAAAGTGGGTTATAACCGTGGGTTATTTTAGTGGGTTATCTTTGTAGGTTGTTATGAAAGGTTCTTTTGTGTGGTCACGTGAAGTGGAGGTGTATAAAATACTGGGTTGTGGACTATTAATTAGGAAGAGTCATGGTCAGTGTGTGGGGCCCGCCGCCGGAGCCCGGACGGTCCTCAGGTCGAACCAAACGAGGCGTATTCTTCCTTTTACATGCAATGAAAATTTTGATTTTAGTTCATAAATCGTAATAAAGTCTGCTACAACAAATAATATATGAAGCAAGTCGTCTTACAATTTTAAATTTCAATAGATCCCACATGGAAAATTGAGAATTTACTATCGAACAGATTTTAAAAGATATTATAAATAAAAATGGCGATTTTTTTTATAGACAGCTAATAAAACAAACTATTTTGGTTGGTTATTAGGACAAGAAAAGTCTGCAGGCTATTGTAACTGATAATACCCAACAGTTAGTACAGGATGTAACAACGTCCGGTTATTTGTTATATTATTTCTACAGCGGGTTGTTAAGGAATTAATAGGCATGTATACACTGTTCTTTGTTTGATTGTTAGTACAGATTAAATTTTTTACACATTTTCAAGATAGACTTTTTCGGCAAATTTATCTTGATATTGAGGAGCTTTATTATAACGGTAATTTCAGAAGCTTATTTCCATAGATTTTACAGAAGGATTTCTGGCCGGGTTTTGGAAAGTGGAATTCTGACGAGCAATTTATACAGTGTTACATCATGTTTTTAAATTATTCTGTAAGATATTACCTAGTATTACCTTGTTATTCCTGCTCACTATAAGGGTAAGTTATTATGATATATTACTGTTGATTATTAAGGTTATTAAAGAGGTTTCTTACAGCAAACTAACAGACCAGGTTATTACGTCTTGTTATAACAGAGGCTTTTTATAGATAATAAACTCGGGTTATTTTGTGTGGTTATAGAGAAAGGATTTTACTATAGTGTGTTACAGTGGACTATTATGATCCCGGTTCCACAGCGTCACCGCAAGAAATT
Source organism: Procambarus clarkii (assembly GCF_040958095.1). Taxonomy (NCBI): domain Eukaryota; kingdom Metazoa; phylum Arthropoda; class Malacostraca; order Decapoda; family Cambaridae; genus Procambarus; species Procambarus clarkii. Next base: position 8,816,233 of record NC_091150.1, on the reverse strand, counting down.
AACCAGAAAGAGGACAGCAACGGCATCCCACAACAGATTGACGTATCAACCCTTCTCGGTCTGCTATGCAGGTCAGGCTGCAGTAGGTATATCAGTAACTGGCCCAGATATTTGAGATATTCCTAACAGGAGATTTATTCTAGTCATGACTTGTCGCAAACACAGGTGAGTGGAACAAGGAATATTTCTCTAGGTGAAAAGAACCATGGTAATATTAATTGTAAATCCAACTGTATAGTAAACATCTGTGTAACAGTAACAGTGTCCGTCCAGTAGTCACGTGACGACGTAACTAGTGCTCTTGGTAGTGTTTCTTGAGCTCTTTATTACGAGACTGAGTGGAGCTGTGTGGCGCCCTGAGGTTAGAGGTCAACTCTGCGTGAGGAACTTTAGTAGATGAAGCAACGTGTTTGTCCACAGCTAGAACCTTAGGAAGTCCTCATCTTGAATTGTCTCGATAGACAATGGACTTAAAAATACTGTCACGAGAGCTATTTAATTTTTAGTGACGACTTCCAATTTAATCACCGTTTTGAAGGGTTCAAACGGTTATTTGTAATAACGCTGGAAGAACTAAGTAGCAAGAGTTTGGAGTGAGGCACTAATACAGTAGCTTATGGCAACAATCAAATTAATAAGGAGCAAGGGACTGATTCCGATCGTATGAAGCATTCAGCCAACTCGAGGAGACGGAAGTTATTGGCTGTTTATGACATATTTTAATCAATTGTCGACGTGTCAATTATCGCTAAAAATGTAACTCTCTATTGATAACTGGGAAAACTTTTCTGGAAAGAGTACTATGAGTTCACTTACCTAGGGCTGGAGTTGTTGCTTTTGCTAATTCTTTGGATACGGTGATTTGTGGGAATCGTCTGGATTGTATTATTATTCATAAAAGTATTTTAGTGTTTTGTGGGAAGGAGTACGCCCTGAAGGGGGAATATAGAAACTGGACGAGTCGTAAGCATTATATATTATTGCACTAACCGAAACGGGGTTGGATGTAGAAAACAGGGAACTTTTAGCTAAATATCTATTTGAGGGGTTTAAATTCTTTCACACAGATTAGACGAGGATGGGAAGGGGCAGTTTTTAGATGTAATGCTAAAGATGGGATGAAATTGGAGCCAAAACAATTTCGTTATAAGGAAATTAAAATACTCATGTTATTAGTCAGTATATGTGTTTTAGGTGACACAATTCATTCTTCATTTATAACACCGCAAGATACAAATAGTAGGTTTGTTTCCATTAAAAGCTGTTAAATGTTCATATCATTAGCACTATCCCAAATTTTATCTCCTGATTAGCAACTTTTAACCTGTTTGCTCTATCTCAAACACAAAATTTCCAGCCCAAATCCCTTACCTGAGAATCCCCTACAAACATAATGTTTACTTCCATATTTCCTGTCGTTGCCCTACCTGGAGACTGAGCAATCTATTCTTCGCAGCACTCATCCTGCAATCCAGTGCAGGCATTTGAAATCCTATCAGCAGGTATGACAAATTTAAATTTTAACAATTCTGACAATTTTCATCCCATCAACATCCTTCGGAGATAAGATGTCCGCCTCCAGGTCCACACTATTGCTAAGGAAACTGATATCTCTTACTAACATAGCAACTTCTGACCTGAAAGAGCAGCACATCTCCATCAGCGAGCAATGAACAACAATCTCCATTTTAAGAACTAAACTGGAGGCCAACAGAGAGGAATGTTATCACACGTTGAGTAAGGACTGGCTAACTTCAAAGTAAACAGAGTTAGTATAATTTAAGTTGAGTGAGAAACTATTTTGAGGTGAGTGCCCAGGTTTATTTACCATTCATATGATTCGGTTTATATGAAAGATTTAGATAAAATTGAGAAGCAATAACTGAAAATTTGCAGATGCGAAAATAGGTCTGGAAATACATCCAAAAGCTTCAAAATCGGTTGAAGGTGGTCAAGATAGGTTTCTAAAATGGACGAAATATTGGCAGATGTTGTTTAATGCTGAAAAATGTAGGGTTCTGCGAGTTGGTAATGACCATTGTTACAAGATATCAGGTAATTAGTGTAGAAATATGAAGATTGAATGCAGAAAAGTTTTAAGTCATAATTTTTTTATATAAAGGTAAGAACAATAAATACAATAAGAAGAGGGACCACAGTACAAACAGGAAATTAAACCCAAAACTGGGCCACAAAAAGTGAACAAAAACAGTGAACATAAAGAAAAAACATAAACAGAAACACAGAACAAGCACAGAACATGAGACAGGAAACAGAAAAAAATAAAGGCAATACACACAGGAAATATAGATAGGAGGAACAAGCAGGCTCTCAAATAAGGAAACAGTGTAGAACTAGCAAAAGACAATGAAAGGAAAATGGACACACAAGGAAACAAGAGAGGAAACAGAAAAAACATTGAGACAATAAAGGCATGAAGGGCCACAAGGAAAATAAAAAAAAAATACATTAAAAAAAAACAGTGCCGGAACACACAGGAAAGGGGAATATCAAAACTGAACCCCCCACCCCCGCACAAACACAGGGAATATCAAAACAGAACCACCTACACACACACACACACAGGAACAAAACACCGGCACCCGCAGGAACTGGGAAAAATTAATATACAACCAAATAAACAAACGGGAACTAAACACTGGAACGCACAGGAACTGGAAGTAATAAGAACAGAGCCCCGTGAAGAAGGAACACTCACACACACAGGAATATAACACCGGAACGCACAAGAATCGCGAATACCAAAACAACCACAGACACACACACACACACACACACACACACACACACACACACACACACACACACACACACACACACACACACACACACACACACACACACACACACATACACACACACACACACACACACACATACACACACACACTCACACACACACACACACACACACACACACACACACACACACACACACACACACATACACACACACACACACACACACACACACACACACACACACACACACACACACACACACACACACACACACACACACACACTGACGGTTGAGAGGCGGGACCAAAGAGCCAGAGCTCAACCCCCGCAAGCACAATTAGGTGAGTACACACACACACACACACACACACACACACACACACACACACACACACACACACACACACACACATACACACACACATAGGAACAAAAAGAACCTGAAGGGCTACATGTTGACACTCAAGAAAATAGCACAAAACCAAGTTACTAGACCTTCCGGTCCCTGAGAGGTACTAGACCTTCCGGTCCCTGAGAGGTACTAGACCTTCCGGTCCCTGAGAGGTACTAGACCTTCCGGTCCCTGAGAGGTACTAGACCTTACTATCCCTGAGAGGTACTAGACCTTCCGGTCCCTGAGAGGTACTAGACCTTACTATCCCTGAGAGGTACTAGACCTTCCGGTCCCTGAGAGGTACTAGACCTTACGATCCCTGAGAGGTACTAGACTTTCCGGACCCTGAGAGGTACTAGACCTTACTATCCCTGAGAGGTACTAGACCTTCCGGTCCCTGAGAGGTACTAGACCTTCCGGTCCCTGAGAGGTACTAGACCTTACTATCCCTGAGAGGTACTAGACCTTCTGGTCCCTGAGAGGTACTAGACCTTACTATCCCTGAGAGGTACTAGACTTTCCGGTCCCTGAGAGGTACTAGACCTTACGATCCCTGAGAGGTACTAGACTTTCCGGACCCTGAGAGGTACTAGACCATACTATCCCTGAGAGGTACTAGACCTTCCGGTCCCTGAGAGGTACTAGACCTTCCGGTCCCTGAGAGGTACTAGACCTTACTATCCCTGAGAGGTACTAGACGTTACGATCCCTGAGAGGTACTAGACCTTCCGGTCCCTGAGAGGTACTAGACCTTCCGATCCCTGAGAGGTACTAGACCTTCCGGTCCCTGAGAGGTACTAGACCTTCCGGTCCCTGAGAGGTACTAGACCTTCTGGTCCCTGAGAGGTACTAGACCTTACGATCCCTGAGAGGTACTAGATCTTCCGGTCCCTGAGAGGTACTAGACCTTACGATCCCTGAGAGGTACTAGACCTTCCGGTCCCTGAGAGGTACTAGACCTTCCGGTCCCTGAGAGGTACTAGACCTTACGATCCCTGAGAGGTACTAGACCTTACGATCCCTGAGAGGTACTAGACCTTCCGGTCCCTGAGAGGTACTAGACCTTCCGGTCCCTGAGAGGTACTAGACTTTACCATCCCTGAGAGGTACTAGACCTTACGATCCCTGAGAGGTACTAGACCTTCCGGTCCCTGAGAGGTACTAGACCTTCCGGTCCCTGAGAGGTACTAGACTTTACCATCCCTGAGAGGTACTAGACCTTCCGGTCCCTGAGAGATACTAGACTTTACCATCCCTGAGAGGTACTAGACCTTCCGGTCCCTGAGAGGTACTAGACCTTCCGGTCCCTGAGAGGTACTAGACTTTACCATCCCTGAGAGGTACTAGACTTTACCATCCCTGAGAGATACTAGACTTTACCATCCCTGAGAGGTACTAGACCTTCCGGTCCCTGAGAGGTACTAGACCTTCCGGTCCCTGAGAGGTACTAGACCTTCCGGTCCCTGAGAGGTACTAGACTTTACCATCCCTGAGAGATACTAGACTTTACCATCCCTGAGAGGTACTAGACCTTACGATCCCTGAGAGGTACTAGACCTTCCGGTCCCTGAGAGGTACTAGACCTTCCGGTCCCTGAGAGGTACTAGACCTTCCGGTCCGTGAGAGGTACTAGACTTTACCATCCCTGAGAGGTACTAGACCTTACGATCCCTGAGAGGTACTAGACCTTCCGGTCCCTGAGAGGTACTAGACCTTCCGGTCCCTGAGAGGTACTAGACCTTCCGGTCCGTGAGAGGTACTAGACTTTACCATCCCTGAGAGGTACTAAACTTTACCATCCCTGAGAGATACTAGACCTTACGATCCCTGAGAGGTACTAGACCTTCCGGTCCCTGAGAGGTACTAGACCTTACGATCCCTGAGAGGTACTAGACCTTCCGGTCCCTGAGAGGTACTAGACCTTACGATCCCTGAGAGGTACTAGACCTTCCAGTCCCTGATGGGTACTAGACCTTTACCGTCCCCGAGAGGTACTAGACGTTACAGTCCCTGAGAGGTACTAGACCTTACGATCCCTGAGAGGTACTAGACCTTACCGTCCCTGAGAGGTACTAGACCTTACCGTCCCTGAGAGGTACTAGACCTTACGATCCCTGAGAGGTACCCCAGCAAACACAAATCATCTACACAACGTTCGCCTATCTCTTCCCATAGGTGTGGGAATGATTTGCATTGAGAATGGTGCAGGAGAGCCTTTGAGAAACTTTTACTCAAAAAATCCAAACACAAAGGTTTAATTATAAATTGTTTTTCTACAATTATTTTCTTCCAAATGTAAAACAAATAGTTTTTACATGTTTAAATATAAAATTTATGGTGTTTTTTTGTAAAATTCATTAATAAATTGTGAATGATATATATTGGCTGAGTGAAACCTTTAAAATCCATTTAGTTATAATATGAACAGAAAAAAGTATTTTTTCAAATTTTCTAAAAATCGCTCTTTTTAACACAATTTGACTCCTTATGCATTCCACTAAACACTAATATCATGTTTAAATATATAATTTATGTATTATTCCCTAAGATAATTTATATAAATTATAAAAGTTGCTGGAAAGTGGTGAGAAAGAATCTGAAAACGTTTTGTTGTCTTATATTGGCGTGTTCTTATTAACTAGAGTGAGTAAGAGTGAGCGAGAGTGGGTAAGAGTGAGTAAGAGTGACTGAAGGTGAGTGAGAGTGCCACAGAGTGTGTAAGTGTGAGTAAGAGTGAGTATAAGTAAGAGTGAGTAAGAGTGACAGAGTGAGTAAGGGTGACAGAATGAGTAAGAGTGAGAGTAAAGTGATTGAGAGTAAGGGTGAGTATGAGAGTAGGAGTGATTGAGAGTTAGAGTGAGAGTAAGAGTGATTGAGAGTTAGTGAGAGTAAGAGTGATTGAGAGTAAGAGTGATTGAGAGTAAGAGTGATTGAGAGTAAGAGTGATTGAGAGTAAGAGTGATTGGGAGTAAGAGTGATTGAGAGTAAGAGTGATTGAGAGTAAGAGTGATTGAGAGTAAGAGTGATTGGGAGTAAGAGTGATTGGGAGTAAGATTAAGAGTGAGAGTAGGAGTAAGAATGAGAATAAGAGTGATTGAGAGTAAGAGTGATTGGGAGTAAGAGTAAGAGTAAGAATGAGAGTAGGAGTGATTGAGAGTAGGAGTGATTGGGAGTAGGAGTGATTGGGAGTAAGAGTGATTGAGAGTAAGAGTAATTGAGAGTAAGAGTATGAGAGTAAGAGTGAGAGAGTGAGTATGAATGGGTAAGGGTGACTGAGAGTGAGTAAGAGTGACAGAGTAAGAATGACAGAGTAAGAGTGATAGAGAGTAAGAGTGACAGAGAGTAAGAGTGACAGAGAGTAAGAGTGACAGAGTAAGAGTGACAGAGAGTAAGAGTGACAGAGAGTAAGAGTGACAGAGTAAGAGTGAGTATGAGAGTGAGTAAGGATGACTGAGAGAAAGAGTGAGTAATAGTGCGTAAGAGTGATTGAGAGTTAGAATGAGAGTAAGAGTGATTGAGAGTTAGTGAGAGTAAGAGTGATTGAGAGTAAGAGTGATTGAGAGTTAGTGAGAGTAAGAGTGATTGAGAGTAAGAGTGATTGAGAGTAAAAGTGATTGAGAGTAAGAGTGATTGAGAGTAAGAGTGATTGGGAGTAAGAGTGATTGAGAGTAAGAGTGATTGGGAGTAAGAGTGATTGGGAGTAGGAGTAAGAATGAAAATAAGAGTGATTGAGAGTAAGAGTGAGTAAGAGTAAGAATGAGAGTAAGAGTGATTGAGAGTAAGAGTGATTGAGAGTAAGAGTGATTGAGAGTAAGAGTGATTGGGAGTAAGAGTGATTGGGAGTAAGAGTAAGAGTGAGAGTAAGAGTAAGAATGAGAATAAGAGTGATTGAGAGTAAGAGTGATTGGGAGTAAGAGTAAGAGTAAGAATGAGAGTAGGAGTGATTGAGAGTAGGAGTGATTGGGAGTAGGAGTGATTGGGAGTAAGAGTGATTGAGAGTAAGAGTAATTGAGAGTAAGAGTATGAGAGTAAAAGTGAGGGAGTGAGTATGAATGGGTAATGGTGACTGAGAGTGAGTAAGAATGACAGAGTAAGAGTGACAGAGAGTAAGAGTGACAGAGAGTAAGAGTGACAGAGAGTAAGAGTGACAGAGAGTAAGAGTGACAGAGTAAGAGTGACAGAGTAAGAGTGACAGAGAGTAAGAGTGACAGAGAGTAAGAGTGACAGAGTAAGAGAGTGAGAGTGATTATGAGAGAGTTAAGAGTGTGAGGTGTGAGAGGGTAGCAGGCCAGGGAGGCAGGATGTGTGGTCACAGGCGAGGCCTAGGCCTCGTGATCTCTAATGTTGGTTTTTATATATATGTTGGATTTTTTGTCCTGTTTCAAATTATAATTATTTAGCAGGAATGTAATAAGATATTGCACAGTATTAATGTGACAATAATATATGCATTATTTCCTTGATAATCAAACTTGTTGTTCAAAGATAATATACAATCTTTGAAGGAAACATTTTGAGAGCGCGAGCTGGCAACACTGTTCTGGTGGTGAGAGAGACATGGTTAGTTGTGCTCAGACATTCAGTGGTGAAGGGTGTGGCCCAGCTGGCCGCCACCAGCCGCCACCCGCCGCCACCCGCCACCCACCACCAGCCGCCACCCGCCACCACCCACCACCCACCACCAGCCGATACCAGCCGCCACCCGCCACCACCCACCACCAGCCGCCACCCGCCACCACCCACCGCCACCCACCACCGCCACCCACCACCGCCAGGCACCACCTGCCGCCACCACCCACCACCCGCCGCCACCACCCACCACCAGCCGCCACCCGCCACCAGCCACCGCCACCCACCACCGCCACCCGCCACCAGCCACCGCCACCCACCAACGCCACCCGCCACCAGCCACCGCCACCCACCACCGCCACCCGCCGCCACCACCCACCACCACCAGCCGCAGCCGCCACCACCACCGCCGCCACCACCCATCACCGCCGCCGCCGCCACCACCCACCACAGCCGCCGCCGACACCACCGCCACCACTCACCACAGCCGCCACCACCACCCACCACCACCACCACCACCCACCACCGCCGCCACAACCAGCCGCCACAAGCCGCCACCTCCCGACACCGCCCGCCATCAGCCGCCATCACCACCACCACCACCACCAGCCGCCATCACCGCCACCAGCTGCCACCACCACCAGCCGCCATCACCGCCACCAGCTGCCACCACCACCAGCCGCCACCACCAGCCGCCACCACCGCCCGCTATCAGCCGTCACCGCCCGTTGCCACAGTCGCCACCGCAAGCCGCCACCGCCAGCCGCCACCAGCCCCCCCCACCGCCGATCGTCACCACCCATCACAGCCGCCGCCGCCCGCCACCGCCCGCCACCACCCACCACAGCCGCCACCACCCACCACCCTCCGCCACCACCCACCACCACCAGCCGCCGCCGCCACCACCACCCACCACCACCGCCGCCACCACCCACCACCACCAGCCGCCGCCACCACCACCACCCACCACCACCGCCGCCACCACCACCCACCACCACCGCCGCCACCACCCACCACCGCCAGCCGCCATCACTCATCACAGACGCCGCCACCCGCCACCACCCGCCACCGCCCGCCACCACCGCCAGACACAGCCGCCAGTGTCCGCCACCGCCGCCACTGTCCGCCACCGCCCCCACTGTCCGCCACCGCCGCCACTGTCCGCCACCGCCGCCACTGTCCGCCACCGCCACCACTGTCTGCCACCGCCACCACTGTCCGCCCGCCGCCACCACTGTCCGCCCGCCGCCACCACTGTCCGCCCGCTGCCGCCTCCACTGTCCGCCCGCCGCCGCCACTGTTCGCCCGCCGCCGCCACTGTCCGCCCGCCGCCACTGTCCACCACCGCCGCCAAAGCCGCCACGGTCCGCCCGCCACCACTATCCGCCACAGCCGCCACTATCCGCCACCGCCGCCACTGTCCGCCCGCCGCCACTATCCGCCACCGCCGCCACTGTCCGCCCGCCGCCACTATCCGCCACCGCCGCCACTGTCCGCCACAGCCGCCACTCTCCGCCGTACAGCCTCCCCTCTATCCGTTAGTAAATAATTATAATTGTTAGTAAATAATAAAAGAAATATAAATTATTAGATTTTTTTTACCCTTAAATTGGTTTTAATATTTAAATTGAAAATAATAATATAATATAAAATATAATAAAAATAATATAATATAAAATATAATAAAAATAATATAATATAAAATATAATTTAATTTCAAGAAATTTAACTTTAAACGCAAAGATGTGAAAAGGGTTAAGATTATTGGCTCAAACCTTTCATAAGAGACTCATATTGGTATATGAATGGATTATGAATGACTCATGTTAGCAGTGTAAAGTTGCCACAACATCTCAAATTAGTGTTAGATACATATGTCTTGGTTATAAGTTTTGGAAACCTATTTAAGTCCACACACAATATCGTATCTGATACGATAAAACAAACGTTTCCAATACTTTCAAATACTTTCCAGATATGTTGTGGCAACCTAAAATTGTTTGCTGGGACTAGACCTTACCGTCCCTGAGAGGTACTAGACCTTACCGTCCCTGAGAGGTACTAGACCTTACGATCCCCGAGAGGTACTAGACCTTCCGGTCCCTGAGAGGTACTAGACCTTACGGTCCCTGAGAGGTACTAAACCTTACGGTCCATGAGAGGTACTAGACCTTACGATCCCTGAGAGGTACTAGACCTTACTGTCCCTGAGAGGTACTAGACCTTACGATCCCTGAGAGGTACTAGACCTTACCGTCCCCGAGAGGTAATAGACCTTACCGTCCCTGAGAGGTACTAGACCTTACTGTTCCTGAGAGGTACTAGACCTTACCGTTCCTGTGATGTAATAGTCCTGATGGACCGTGGGAGGTAATAACCCTGATGGACCGTGGGAGGTAATAGCCCTGATGGACCGTGAGAGGTAATAACCCTGATGGACCGTGAGAGGTAATAACCCTGATGGACCGTGGAAGGTAATAGCCCTGATGGACCGTGGGAGGTAATAACCCTGATGGACCGTGGGAGGTAATAGCCCTGATGGACCGTGGGAGGTAATAACCCTGATGGACCGTGGGAGGTAATAACCCTGATGGACCGTGGGAGGTAATAGCCCTGATGGACCGTGAGAGGTAATAACCCTGATGGACCGTGAGAGGTAATAACCCTGATGGACCGTGGGAGGTAATAACCTTGATGGACCGTGGGAGGTATTAACCCTGATGGACCGTGGGAGGTAATAACCCTGATGGACCGTGAGAGGTAATAACCCTGATGGACCGTGAGAGGTAATAACCCTGATGGACCGTGGGAGGTAATAACCCTGATGGACCGTGGGAGGTAATAGTCCTGATGGACCGTGGGAGGTAATAACCCTGATGGACCGTGGGAGGTAATAACCCTGATGGACCGTGGAAGGTAATAGCCCTGATGGACCGTGGGAGGTAATAACCCTGATGGACCGTGGGAGGTAATAGTCCTGATGGACCGTGGGAGGTAATAACCCTGATGGACCGTGGGAGGTAATAGTCCTGATGGACCGTGGGAGGTAATAACCCTGATAAACCGTGGGAGGTAATAACCCTGATGGACCGTGGGAGGTAATAACCCTGATGGACCGTGGGAGGTAATAGTCCTGATGGACCGTGGGAGGTAATAACCCTGATAAACCGTGGGAGGTAATAACCCTGATGGACCGTGGGAGGTAATAACCCTGATGGACCGTGGGAGGTAATAGTCCTGATGGACCGTGGGAGGTAATAACCCTGATAAACCGTGGGAGGTAATAACCCTGATGGACCGTGGGAGGTAATAGTCCTGATGGACCGTGGGAGGTAATAACCCTGATAAACCGTGGGAGGTAATAACCCTGATGGACCGTGGGAGGTAATAACCCTGATGGACCGTGGGAGGTAATAGTCCTGATGGACCGTGGGAGGTAATAACCCTGATGGACCGTGGGAGGTAATAACCCTGATGGACCGTGGGAGGTAATAACCCTCCCAGCAAACAATTTTAGGTTGCCACAACATATCTGGAAAGTATTTGAAAGTATTGGAAACGTTTGTTTTATCGTATCAGATACGATATTGTGTGTGGACTTAAATAGGTTTCCAAAACTTATAACCAAGACATATGTATCTAACACTAATTTGAGATGTTGTGGCAACTTTACACTCCTAACATGAGTCATTCATAATCCATTCATATACCAATATGAATCTCTTATGAAAGGTTTGAGCCAATAATCTGAACCCTTTTCACATCTTCGTGTTTAAAGTTAAATTTCTTGAAATTAAATTATATTTTATATTATATTATTTTTATTATATTTTATATTATATTATTATTTTCAATTTAAATATTAAAACCAATTTAAGGGTAAAAAAAATCTAATAATTTATATTTCTTTTATTATTTACTAACAATTATAATTATTTACTAACGGAGAGAGGGGAGGCTGTACGGCGGAGAGTGGCGGCTGTGGCGGACAGTGGCGGCGGTGGCGGATAGTGGCGGCGGGCGGACAGTGGCGGCTGTGGCTTACTTAGAGTGAGAGTAAGAGTGATTGAGAGTTAGTGAAAGTAAGAGTGATTGAGAGTAAGAGTGATTGAGAGTAAGAGTGATTGAGAGTAAGAGTGATTGAGAGTAAGAGTGATTGGGAGTAAGAGTGATTGAGAGTAAGAGTGATTGAGAGTAAGAGTGATTGAGAGTAAGAGTGATTGGGAGTAAGAGTGATTGGGAGTAAGATTAAGAGTGAGAGTAAGAATGAGAATAAGAGTGATTGAGAGTAAGAGTGATTGGGAGTAAGAGTAAGAGTAAGAATGAGAGTAGGAGTGATTGAGAGTAGGAGTGATTGGGAGTAGGAGTGATTGGGAGTAAGAGTGATTGAGAGTAAGAGTAATTGAGAGTAAGAGTATGAGAGTAAGAGTGAGAGAGTGAGTATGAATGGGTAAGGGTGACTGAGAGTGAGTAAGAGTGACAGAGTAAGAATGACAGAGTAAGAGTGATAGAGAGTAAGAGTGACAGAGAGTAAGAGTGACAGAGAGTAAGAGTGACAGAGTAAGAGTGACAGAGAGTAAGAGTGACAGAGAGTAAGAGTGACAGAGTAAGAGTGAGTATGAGAGTGAGTAAGGATGACTGAGAGAAAGAGTGAGTAATAGTGCGTAAGAGTGATTGAGAGTTAGAATGAGAGTAAGAGTGATTGAGAGTTAGTGAGAGTAAGAGTGATTGAGAGTAAGAGTGATTGAGAGTTAGTGAGAGTAAGAGTGATTGAGAGTAAGAGTGATTGAGAGTAAAAGTGATTGAGAGTAAGAGTGATTGAGAGTAAGAGTGATTGGGAGTAAGAGTGATTGAGAGTAAGAGTGATTGGGAGTAAGAGTGATTGGGAGTAGGAGTAAGAATGAAAATAAGAGTGATTGAGAGTAAGAGTGAGTAAGAGTAAGAATGAGAGTAAGAGTGATTGAGAGTAAGAGTGATTGAGAGTAAGAGTGATTGGGAGTAAGAGTGATTGGGAGTAAGAGTAAGAGTGAGAGTAAGAGTAAGAATGAGAATAAGAGTGATTGAGAGTAAGAGTGATTGGGAGTAAGAGTAAGAGTAAGAATGAGAGTAGGAGTGATTGAGAGTAGGAGTGATTGGGAGTAGGAGTGATTGGGAGTAAGAGTGATTGAGAGTAAGAGTAATTGAGAGTAAGAGTATGAGAGTAAAAGTGAGGGAGTGAGTATGAATGGGTAATGGTGACTGAGAGTGAGTAAGAATGACAGAGTAAGAGTGACAGAGAGTAAGAGTGACAGAGAGTAAGAGTGACAGAGAGTAAGAGTGACAGAGAGTAAGAGTGACAGAGTAAGAGTGACAGAGTAAGAGTGACAGAGAGTAAGAGTGACAGAGAGTAAGAGTGACAGAGAGTAAGAGTAACAGAGAGTAAGAGTGACAGAGAGTAAGAGTGACAGAGTAAGAGTGAGTATGAGAGTGAGTAAGGATGACTGAGAGTAAGAGTGAGTAATAGTGCATAAGAGTGATTGAGAGTAAGAGTGAGTAATAGTGTGTAAGAGTGATTGAGAGTAAGAGTAAGTAATAGTGCGTAAGAGTGATTGAGAGTGAGAGTGATTATGAGAGAGTTAAGAGTGTGAGGTGTGTGAGTGTAGCAGGCCAGGGAGGCAGGATGTGTGGTCACAGGCGAGGCCTAGGCCTCGTGATCTCTAATGTTGGTTTTTATATATATGTTGGATTTTTTGTCCTGTTTCAAATTATAATTATTTAGCAGGAATGTAATAAGATATTGCACAGTATTAATGTGACAATAATATATGCATTATTTCCTTGATAATCAAACTTGTTGTTCAAAGATAATATACAATCTTTGAAGGAAACATTTTGAGAGCCCAAGCTGGCAACACTGTTCTGGTGGTGAGAGAGACATGGTTAGTTGTGCTCAGACCTTCAGTGGTGAAGGGTGTGGCCCAGCTGGCCGCCACCAGCCGCCACCCGCCGCCACCCGCCACCCACCACCAGCCGCCACCCGCCACCACCCACCACCCACCACCAGCCGATACCAGCCGCCACCCGCCACCACCCACCACCAGCCGCCACCCGCCACCACCCACCGCCACCCACCACCGCCACCCACCACCGCCAGGCACCACCTGCCGCCACCACCCACCACCCGCCGCCACCACCCACCACCAGCCGCCACCCGCCACCAGCCACCGCCACCCACCACCGCCACCCGCCACCAGCCACCGCCACCCACCACCGCCACCCGCCACCAGCCACCGCCACCCACCACCGCCACCTGCCGCCACCACCCACCACCACCAGCCGCAGCCGCCACCACCACCGCCGCCACCACCCATCACCGCCGCCGCCACCACCACCCACTACCACCGCCGCCACCACCCATCACCGCCGCCGCCGCCACCACCCACCACAGCCGCCGCCGACACCACCGCCACCACTCACCACAGCCGCCACCACCACCCACCACCACCACCACCACCCACCACCGCCGCCACAACCAGCCGCCACAAGCCGCCACCTCCCGACACCGCCCGCCATCAGCCGCCATCACCACCACCACCACCACCAGCCGCCATCACCGCCACCAGCCGCCACCAGCTGCCACCACCACCAGCCGCCACCACCACCACCACCAGCCGCCATCACCGCCACCAGCTGCCACCACCACCAGCCGCCATCACCGCCACCAGCTGCCACCACCACCAGCCGCCACCACCAGCCGCCACCACCGCCCGCTATCAGCCGTCACCGCCCGTTGCCACAGTCGCCATCGCAAGCCGCCACCGCCAGCCGCCACCAGCCCCCCCCACCGCCGATCGTCACCACCCATCACAGCCGCCGCCGCCCGCCACCGCCCGCCACCACCCACCACAGCCGCCACCACCCACCACCCTCCGCCACCACCCACCACCACCAGCCGCCGCCGCCACCACCACCCACCACCACCGCCGCCACCACCCACCACCACCAGCCGCCGCCACCACCACCACCCACCACCACCGCCGCCACCACCACCCACCACCACCGCCGCCACCACCCACCACCGCCAGCCGCCATCACTCATCACAGACGCCGCCACCCGCCACCGCCCGCCACCACCGCCAGACACAGCCGCCAGTGTCCGCCACCGCCGCCACTGTCCGCCACCGCCCCCACTGTCCGCCACCGCCGCCACTGTCCGCCACAGCCGCCACTGTCCGCCACCGCCACCACTGTCTGCCACCACCACCACTGTCCGCCCGCCGCCACCACTGTCCGCCCGCCGCCACCACTGTCCGCCCGCTGCCGCCTCCACTGTCCGCCCGCCGCCGCCACTGTTCGCCCGCCGCCGCCACTGTCCGCCCGCCGCCACTGTCCACCACCGCCGCCAAAGCCGCCACGGTCCGCCCGCCGCCACTATCCGCCACAGCCGCCACTATCCGCCACCGCCGCCACTGTCCGCCCGCCGCCACTATCCGCCACCGCCGCCACTGTCCGCCCGCCGCCACTATCCGCCACCGCCGCCACTGTCCGCCACAGCCGCCACTCTCCGCCGTACAGCCTCCCCTCTATCCGTTAGTAAATAATTATAATTGTTAGTAAATAATAAAAGAAATATAAATTATTAGATTTTTTTTACCCTTAAATTGGTTTTAATATTTAAATTGAAAATAATAATATAATATAAAATATAATAAAAATAATATAATATAAAATATAATAAAAATAATATAATATAAAATATAATTTAATTTCAAGAAATTTAACTTTAAACGCAAAGATGTGAAAAGGGTTCAGATTATTGGCTCAAACCTTTCATAAGAGACTCATATTGGTATATGAATGGATTATGAATGACTCATGTTAGCAGTGTAAAGTTGCCACAACATCTCAAATTAGTGTTAGATACATATGTCTTGGTTATAAGTTTTGGAAACCTATTTAAGTCCACACACAATATCGTATCTGATACGATAAAACAAACGTTTCCAATACTTTCAAATACTTTCCAGATATGTTGTGGCAACCTAAAATTGTTTGCTGGGACTAGACCTTACCGTCCCTGAGAGGTACTAGACCTTACCGTCCCTGAGAGGTACTAGACCTTACGATCCCCGAGAGGTACTAGACCTTCCGGTCCCTGAGAGGTACTAGACCTTACGGTCCCTGAGAGGTACTAAACCTTACGGTCCATGAGAGGTACTAGACCTTACGATCCCTGAGAGGTACTAGACCTTACCGTCCCTGAGAGGTACTAGACCTTACGATCCCTGAGAGGTACTAGACCTTACCGTCCCCGAGAGGTAATAGACCTTACCGTCCCTGAGAGGTACTAGACCTTACCGTTCCTGAGAGGTACTAGACCTTACCGTTCCTGTGATGTAATAGTCCTGATGGACCGTGGGAGGTAATAACCCTGATGGACCGTGGGAGGTAATAGCCCTGATGAACCGTGAGAGGTAATAACCCTGATGGACCGTGAGAGGTAATAACCCTGATGGACCGTGGAAGGTAATAGCCCTGATGGACCGTGAGAGGTAATAACCCTGATGGACCGTGAGAGGTAATAACCCTGATGGACCGTGGAAGGTAATAGCCCTGATGGACCGTGGGAGGTAATAACCCTGATGGACCGTGGGAGGTAATAGCCCTGATGGACCGTGGGAGGTAATAACCCTGATGGACCGTGGGAGGTAATAACCCTGATGGACCGTGGGAGGTAATAGCCCTGATGGACCGTGAGAGGTAATAACCCTGATGGACCGTGAGAGGTAATAACCCTGATGGACCGTGGGAGGTAATAACCTTGATGGACCGTGGGAGGTATTAACCCTGATGGACCGTGGGAGGTAATAACCCTGATGGACCGTGAGAGGTAATAACCCTGATGGACCGTGAGAGGTAATAACCCTGATGGACCGTGGGAGGTAATAACCCTGATGGACCATGGGAGGTAATAGTCCTGATGGACCGTGGGAGGTAATAACCCTGATGGACCGTGGGAGGTAATAACCCTGATGGACCGTGGAAGGTAATAGCCCTGATGGACCGTGGGAGGTAATAACCCTGATGGACCGTGGGAGGTAATAGTCCTGATGGACCGTGGGAGGTAATAACCCTGATGGACCGTGGGAGGTAATAGTCCTGATGGACCGTGGGAGGTAATAACCCTGATAAACCGTGGGAGGTAATAACCCTGATGGACCGTGGGAGGTAATAACCCTGATGGACCGTGGGAGGTAATAGTCCTGATGGACCGTGGGAGGTAATAACCCTGATAAACCGTGGGAGGTAATAACCCTGATGGACCGTGGGAGGTAATAACCCTGATGGACCGTGGGAGGTAATAGTCCTGATGGACCGTGGGAGGTAATAACCCTGATAAACCGTGGGAGGTAATAACCCTGATGGACCGTGGGAGGTAATAGTCCTGATGGACCGTGGGAGGTAATAACCCTGATAAACCGTGGGAGGTAATAACCCTGATGGACCGTGGGAGGTAATAACCCTGATGGACCGTGGGAGGTAATAGTCCTGATGGACCGTGGGAGGTAATAACCCTGATGGACCGTGGGAGGTAATAACCCTGATGGACCGTGGGAGGTAATAACCCTCCCAGCAAACAATTTTAGGTTGCCACAACATATCTGGAAAGTATTTGAAAGTATTGGAAACGTTTGTTTTATCGTATCAGATACGATATTGTGTGTGGACTTAAATAGGTTTCCAAAACTTATAACCAAGACATATGTATCTAACACTAATTTGAGATGTTGTGGCAACTTTACACTCCTAACATGAGTCATTCATAATCCATTCATATACCAATATGAATCTCTTATGAAAGGTTTGAGCCAATAATCTGAACCCTTTTCACATCTTCGTGTTTAAAGTTAAATTTCTTGAAATTAAATTATATTTTATATTATATTATTTTTATTATATTTTATATTATATTATTATTTTCAATTTAAATATTAAAACCAATTTAAGGGTAAAAAAAATCTAATAATTTATATTTCTTTTATTATTTACTAACAATTATAATTATTTACTAACGGAGAGAGGGGAGGCTGTACGGCGGAGAGTGGCGGCTGTGGCGGACAGTGGCGGCGGTGGCGGATAGTGGCGGCGGGCGGACAGTGGCGGCTGTGGCTTACTTAGAGTGAGAGTAAGAGTGATTGAGAGTTAGTGAGAGTAAGAGTGATTGAGAGTAAGAGTGATTGAGAGTAAGAGTGATTGAGAGTAAGAGTGATTGAGAGTAAGAGTGATTGGGAGTAAGAGTGATTGAGAGTAAGAGTGATTGAGAGTAAGAGTGATTGAGAGTAAGAGTGATTGGGAGTAAGAGTGATTGGGAGTAAGATTAAGAGTGAGAGTAAGAGTAAGAATGAGAATAAGAGTGATTGAGAGTAAGAGTGATTGGGAGTAAGAGTAAGAGTAAGAATGAGAGTAGGAGTGATTGAGAGTAGGAGTGATTGGGAGTAGGAGTGATTGGGAGTAAGAGTGATTGAGAGTAAGAGTAATTGAGAGTAAGAGTATGAGAGTAAGAGTGAGAGAGTGAGTATGAATGGGTAAGGGTGACTGAGAGTGAGTAAGAGTGACAGAGTAAGAATGACAGAGTAAGAGTGATAGAGAGTAAGAGTGACAGAGAGTAAGAGTGACAGAGAGTAAGAGTGACAGAGTAAGAGTGACAGAGAGTAAGAGTGACAGAGAGTAAGAGTGACAGAGTAAGAGTGAGTATGAGAGTGAGTAAGGATGACTGAGAGAAAGAGTGAGTAATAGTGCGTAAGAGTGATTGAGAGTTAGAATGAGAGTAAGAGTGATTGAGAGTTAGTGAGAGTAAGAGTGATTGAGAGTTAGTGAGAGTAAGAGTGATTGAGAGTAAGAGTGATTGAGAGTAAAAGTGATTGAGAGTAAGAGTGATTGAGAGTAAGAGTGATTGGGAGTAAGAGTGATTGAGAGTAAGAGTGATTGGGAGTAAGAGTGATTGGGAGTAGGAGTAAGAATGAAAATAAGAGTGATTGAGAGTAAGAGTGAGTAAGAGTAAGAATGAGAGTAAGAGTGATTGAGAGTAAGAGTGATTGAGAGTAAGAGTGATTGGGAGTAAGAGTGATTGGGAGTAAGAGTAAGAGTGAGAGTAAGAGTAAGAATGAGAATAAGAGTGATTGAGAGTAAGAGTGATTGGGAGTAAGAGTAAGAGTAAGAATGAGAGTAGGAGTGATTGAGAGTAGGAGTGATTGGGAGTAGGAGTGATTGGGAGTAAGAGTGATTGAGAGTAAGAGTAATTGAGAGTAAGAGTATGAGAGTAAAAGTGAGGGAGTGAGTATGAATGGGTAATGGTGACTGAGAGTGAGTAAGAATGACAGAGTAAGAGTGACAGAGAGTAAGAGTGACAGAGAGTAAGAGTGACACAGAGTAAGAGTGACAGAGAGTAAGAGTGACAGAGTAAGAGTGACAGAGTAAGAGTGACAGAGAGTAAGAGTGACAGAGAGTAAGAGTGACAGAGAGTAAGAGTAACAGAGAGTAAGAGTGACAGAGAGTAAGAGTGACAGAGTAAGAGTGAGTATGAGAGTGAGTAAGGATGACTGAGAGTAAGAGTGAGTAATAGTGCGTAAGAGTGATTGAGAGTAAGAGTGAGTAATAGTGTGTAAGAGTGATTGAGAGTAAGAGTAAGTAATAGTGCGTAAGAGTGATTGAGAGTGAGAGTGATTATGAGAGAGTTAAGAGTGTGAGGTGTGTGAGTGTAGCAGGCCAGGGAGGCAGGATGTGTGGTCACAGGCGAGGCCTAGGCCTCGTGATCTCTAATGTTGGTTTTTATATATATGTTGGATTTTTTGTCCTGTTTCAAATTATAATTATTTAGCAGGAATGTAATAAGATATTGCACAGTATTAATGTGACAATAATATATGCATTATTTCCTTGATAATCAAACTTGTTGTTCAAAGATAATATACAATCTTTGAAGGAAACATTTTGAGAGCCCGAGCTGGCAACACTGTTCTGGTGGTGAGAGAGACATGGTTAGTTGTGCTCAGACCTTCAGTGGTGAAGGGTGTGGCCCAGCTGGCCGCCACCAGCCGCCACCCGCCGCCACCCGCCACCCACCACCAGCCGCCACCCGCCACCACCCACCACCCACCACCAGCCGATACCAGCCGCCACCCGCCACCACCCACCACCAGCCGCCACCCGCCACCACCCACCGCCACCCACCACCGCCACCCACCACCGCCAGGCACCACCTGCCGCCACCACCCACCACCCGCCGCCACCACCCACCACCAGCCGCCACCCGCCACCAGCCACCGCCACCCACCACCGCCACCCGCCACCAGCCACCGCCACCCACCACCGCCACCCGCCACCAGCCACCGCCACCCACCACCGCCACCTGCCGCCACCACCCACCACCACCAGCCGCAGCCGCCACCACCACCGCCGCCACCACCCATCACCGCCGCCGCCACCACCACCCACTACCACCGCCGCCACCACCCATCACCGCCGCCGCCGCCACCACCCACCACAGCCGCCGCCGACACCACCGCCACCACTCACCACAGCCGCCACCACCACCCACCACCACCACCACCACCCACCACCGCCGCCACAACCAGCCGCCACAAGCCGCCACCTCCCGACACCGCCCGCCATCAGCCGCCATCACCACCACCACCACCACCACCAGCCGCCATCACCGCCACCAGCCGCCACCAGCTGCCACCACCACCAGCCGCCACCACCACCACCACCAGCCGCCATCACCGCCACCAGCTGCCACCACCACCAGCCGCCATCACCGCCACCAGCTGCCACCACCACCAGCCGCCACCACCAGCCGCCACCACCGCCCGCTATCAGCCGTCACCGCCCGTTGCCACAGTCGCCATCGCAAGCCGCCACCGCCAGCCGCCACCAGCCCCCCCCACCGCCGATCGTCACCACCCATCACAGCCGCCGCCGCCCGCCACCGCCCGCCACCACCCACCACAGCCGCCACCACCCACCACCCTCCGCCACCACCCACCACCACCAGCCGCCGCCGCCACCACCACCCACCACCACCGCCGCCACCACCCACCACCACCAGCCGCCGCCACCACCACCACCCACCACCACCACCGCCGCCACCACCACCCACCACCACCGCCGCCACCACCCACCACCGCCAGCCGCCATCACTCATCACAGACGCCGCCACCCGCCACATCACGCCACCACCGCCAGACACAGCCGCCAGTGTCCGCCACCGCCGCCACTGTCCGCCACCGCCCCCACTGTCCGCCACCGCCGCCACTGTCCGCCACAGCCGTTACTGTCCGCCACCGCCACCACTGTCTGCCACCGCCACCACTGTCCGCCCGCCGCCACCACTGTCCGCCCGCCGCCACCACTGTCCGCCCGCTGCCGCCTCCACTGTCCGCCCGCCGCCGCCACTGTTCGCCCGCCGCCGCCACTGTCCGCCCGCTGCCACTGTCCACCACCGCCGCCAAAGCCGCCACGGTCCGCCCGCCGCCACTATCCGCCACAGCCGCCACTATCCGCCACCGCCGCCACTGTCCGCCCGCCGCCACTATCCGCCACCGCCGCCACTGTCCGCCCGCCGCCACTATCCGCCACCGCCGCCACTGTCCGCCACAGCCGCCACTCTCCGCTGTACAGCCTCCCCTCTATCCGTTAGTAAATAATTATAATTGTTAGTAAATAATAAAAGAAATATAAATTATTAGATTTTTTTTACCCTTAAATTGGTTTTAATATTTAAATTGAAAATAATAATATAATATAAAATATAATAAAAATAATATAATATAAAATATAATAAAAATAATATAATATAAAATATAATTTAATTTCAAGAAATTTAACTTTAAACGCAAAGATGTGAAAAGGGTTCAGATTATTGGCTCAAACCTTTCATAAGAGACTCATATTGGTATATGAATGGATTATGAATGACTCATGTTAGCAGTGTAAAGTTGCCACAACATCTAAAATTAGTGTTAGATACATATGTCTTGGTTATAAGTTTTGGAAACCTATTTAAGTCCACACACAATATCGTATCTGATACGATAAAACAAACGTTTCCAATACTTTCAAATACTTTCCAGATATGTTGTGGCAACCTAAAATTGTTTGCTGGGACTAGACCTTACCGTCCCTGAGAGGTACTAGACCTTACCGTCCCTGAGAGGTACTAGACCTTACGATCCCCGAGAGGTACTAGACCTTCCGGTCCCTGAGAGGTACTAGACCTTACGGTCCCTGAGAGGTACTAAACCTTACGGTCCATGAGAGGTACTAGACCTTACGATCCCTGAGAGGTACTAGACCTTACCGTCCCTGAGAGGTACTAGACCTTACGATCCCTGAGAGGTACTAGACCTTACCGTCCCCGAGAGGTAATAGACCTTACCGTCCCTGAGAGGTACTAGACCTTACCGTTCCTGAGAGGTACTAGACCTTACCGTTCCTGTGATGTAATAGTCCTGATGGACCGTGGGAGGTAATAACCCTGATGGACCGTGGGAGGTAATAGCCCTGATGGACCGTGAGAGGTAATAACCCTGATGGACCGTGAGAGGTAATAACCCTGATGGACCGTGGAAGGTAATAGCCCTGATGGACCGTGGGAGGTAATAACCCTGATGGACCGTGGGAGGTAATAGCCCTGATGGACCGTGGGAGGTAATAACCCTGATGGACCGTGGGAGGTAATAACCCTGATGGACCGTGGGAGGTAATAGCCCTGATGGACCGTGAGAGGTAATAACCCTGATGGACCGTGAGAGGTAATAACCCTGATGGACCGTGGGAGGTAATAACCTTGATGGACCGTGGGAGGTATTAACCCTGATGGACCGTGGGAGGTAATAACCCTGATGGACCGTGAGAGGTAATAACCCTGATGGACCGTGAGAGGTAATAACCCTGATGGACCGTGGGAGGTAATAACCCTGATGGACCGTGGGAGGTAATAGTCCTGATGGACCGTGGGAGGTAATAACCCTGATGGACCGTGGGAGGTAATAACCCTGATGGACCGTGGGAGGTAATAGCCCTGATGGACCGTGGGAGGTAATAACCCTGATGGACCGTGGGAGGTAATAGTCCTGATGGACCGTGGGAGGTAATAACCCTGATGGACCGTGGGAGGTAATAGTCCTGATGGACCGTGGGAGGTAATAACCCTGATAAACCGTGGGAGGTAATAACCCTGATGGACCGTGCGAGGTAATAACCCTGATGGACCGTGGGAGGTAATAGTCCTGATGGACCGTGGGAGGTAATAACCCTGATAAACCGTGGGAGGTAATAACCCTGATGGACCGTGGGAGGTAATAACCCTGATGGACCGTGGGAGGTAATAGTCCTGATGGACCGTGGGAGGTAATAACCCTGATAAACCGTGGGAGGTAATAACCCTGATGGACCGTGGGAGGTAATAACCCTGATGGACCGTGGGAGGTAATAGCCCTGATGGACCGTGGGAGGTAATAACCCTGATGGACCGTGGGAGGTAATAGTCCTGATGGACCGTGGGAGGTAATAACCCTGATGGACCGTGGGAGGTAATAGTCCTGATGGACCGTGGGAGGTAATAACCCTGATAAACCGTGGGAGGTAATAACCCTGATGGACCGTGGGAGGTAATAACCCTGATGGACCGTGGGAGGTAATAGTCCTGATGGACCGTGGGAGGTAATAACCCTGATAAACCGTGGGAGGTAATAACCCTGATGGACCGTGGGAGGTAATAACCCTGATGGACCGTGGGAGGTAATAGTCCTGATGGACCGTGGGAGGTAATAACCCTGATGGACCGTGGGAGGTAATAACCCTGATGGACCGTGGGAGGTAATAACCCTAGCTGATGGACCGTGGGAGGTAATAACCCTGATGGACCGTGGGAGGTAATAGCCCAGCAAACAATTTTAGGTTGCCACAACATATCTGGAAAGTATTTGAAAGTATTGGAAACGTTTGTTTTATCGTATCAGATACGATATTGTGTGTGGACTTAAATAGGTTTCCAAAACTTATAACCAAGACATATGTATCTAACACTAATTTGAGATGTTGTGGCAACTTTACACTCCTAACATGAGTCATTCATAATCCATTCATATACCAATATGAATCTCTTATGAAAGGTTTGAGCCAATAATCTGAACCCTTTTCACATCTTCGTGTTTAAAGTTAAATTTCTTGAAATTAAATTATATTTTATATTATATTATTTTTATTATATTTTATATTATATTATTATTTTCAATTTAAATATTAAAACCAATTTAAGGGTAAAAAAAATCTAATAATTTATATTTCTTTTATTATTTGCTAACAATTATAATTATTTACTAACAGGGAGAGGGGAGGCTGTACGGCGGAGAGTGGCGGCTGTGGCAGACAGTGGCGGCGGTGGCGGATAGTGGCGGCGGGCGGACAGTGGCGGCGGGCGGACAGTGGCGGCGGCGGGCGGACAGTGGCGGCGGGCGGACAGTGGCGGTGGTGGCAGATAGTGGCGGCGGTGGCGGATAGTGGCGGCGGGCGGACAGTGGCGGCGGGCGGACAGTGGCGGCGGTGGCGGATAGTGGCGGCTGTGGCGGATAGTGGCGGCGGGCGGACCGTGGCGGCTTTGGCGGCGGTGGTGGACAGTGGCGGCGGGCGGACAGTGGCGGCGGCGGGCGGACAGTGGCGGCGGCGGGCGGACAGTGGCGGCGGGGGGCGGACAGTGGCGGCGGCGGGCGGACAGTGGCGGCGGCGGGCGGACAGTGGCGGCGGCGGGCGGACAGTGGCGGCGGCGGGCGAACAGTGGCGGCGGCGGGCGGACTGTGGTGGCGGCGGGCGGACAGTGGTGGCGGCGGGCGGACAGTGGAGGCGGCGGGCGGACAGTGGCGGCGGCGGGCGGACAGTGGTGGCGGCGGGCGGACAGTGGTGGCGGCGGGCGGACAGTGGTGGCGGTGGCAGACAGTGGTGGCGGTAGCAGACAGTGGTGGCGGTGGCAGGCAGTGGTGGCGGTGGCAGACAGTGGTGGCGTTGGCGGACAGTGGTGGCAGGGTGGAGAGTGGCAGCGGGCGGACAGTGGCGGCGGGCGGACAGTGGCGGTGGTGGCGGATAGTGGCGGTGGGCGGACAGTGGCGTCGGGCGGACAGTGGCGGCGGGCGGACAGTGGCGGCGGGTGGACAGTGGCGGTGGTGGCGGCTAGTGGCGGCGGACGGACCGTGGCGGCGGGCGGACAGGGCGGCGGCGGGCGGACAGTGGCGGCGGGCGGACAGTGGCGGCGGGAGGACAGTGGCGGCGGTGGCGGATAGTGGCGGCGGGCGGACAGTGGCGGCGGGCGGACAGTGGCGGTGGGCGGACAGTGGCGGCTGTGGCGGATAGTGGCAGCGGGCGGACCGTGGCGGCTTTGGCGGCGGTGGTGGACAGTGGCGGCGGCGGGCGGACAGTGGCGGCGGCGGGCGGACAGTGGCGGCGGCGGGCGGACAGTGGTGGCGGCGGGAGAACAGTGGCGGCGGCGGGCGGACAGTGGTGGCGGCGGGCGGACAGTGGAGGCGGCGGGCGGACAGTGGAGGCGGCGGGCGGACAGTGGTGGCGGCGGGCGGACAGTGGTGGCGGCGGGCGGACAGTGGTGGCGGCGGGCGGACAGTGGTGGCGGCGGGCGGACAGTGGTGGCGGCGGGCGGACAGTGGTGGCGGTGGCAGACAGTGGTGGCGGTGGCGGACAGTGGCGGACAGTGGCGGCGGTGGCGGACAGTGGCGGCGGTGGCGGACACTGGCGGCTGTGTCTGGGGGTGGTGGCGGGCGGTGGCGGGTGGCGGCGTCTGTGATTAGTGGTGGCGGCTGGCGGTGGTGGGTGGTGGCGGCGGTGGTGGTGGGCGGTGGGTGGTGGTGGCGACGGCGGCGGCTGGTGGTGGTGGGTGGTGGCGGCGGCGGCTGGTGGTGGTGGGTGGTGGCGGCGGGTGGTTTGTGGCGGCGGCGGCTGGTGGTGGTGGGTGGTGGCGGCTGTGGTGGGTGGTGGCGGGCGGTGGCGGGCGGTGGCGGGCGGTGGCGGGCGGTGACGGGCGGCGGCGGCTGTGATGGGTGGTGACGATCGGCGGTGGGGGGGGGGCTGGTGGCAGCTGGCGGTGGCGGCTTGCGGTGGCGACTGTGGCAACGGGCGGTGACGGCTGATAGCGGGCGGTGGTGGCGGCTGGTGGCAGGTGGTGGTGGCGGTGGTGGCGGCTGGTGGTGGCGGCTGGTGGTGGTGGCAGCTGGTGGCGGTGATGGCGGCTGGTGGTGGTGGTGGTGGCGGCTGGTGGTGGTGGCAGCTGGTGGCGGCTGGTGGCGGTGATGGCGGCTGGTGGTGGTGGTGGTGGTGATGGCGGCTGGTGGCGGGCGGTGGCGGGCGGTGGCGGCTTGTGGCGGCTGGTGGTGGCGGCGGTGGTGGGTGGTGGTGGTGGTGGTGGGTGGTGGTGGCGGCTGTGGTGGGTGGTGGCGGTGGTGTCGGCGGCGGCTGTGGTGGGTGGTGGCGGCGGCGGCGGTGATGGGTGGTGGTGGCGGTGGTGGTGGGTGGTGGTGGCGGCGGCGGTGATGGGTGGTGGCGGTGGTGGTGGTGGGTGGTGGTGGCGGCGGCGGCTGGTGGTGGTGGGTGGTGGCGGCGGGTGGTGAGTGGCGGTGGTGGGTGGCGGTGGCTGGTGGCGGGTGGCGGCTGGTGGTGGGTGGTGACGGGTGGCGGCTGGTGGTGGGTGGTGGCGGGTGGCGGCTGGTGGTGGGTGGTGTCAGGTGGCGGCTGGTGGTGGGTGGTGGCAGGTGGCGGCTGGTGGTGGGTGGTGGCGGGTGGTGGATGGTGGTGGTGGCGGGTGGCGGCGGGTGGCGGCCAGCTGGGACACACCCTTCACCACTGAAGGTCTGAGCACAACTAACTATGTCTCTCTCACCCACCAGCCCAGTATTGCCAGCTCGTGCTCTCAAAATGTTTCCTTCAAAGATTGTATATTATCTTTGAACAACAAGTTTGATTATCAAGGAAATAATGCATATATTATTGTCACATTAATACTGTGCAATATCTTATTACATTCCTGCTAAATAATTATAATTTGAAGCAGGACAAAAAATCCAACATATATATAAAAACCAACATTAGAGATCACGAGGCCTAGGCCTCGCCTGTGACCACACATCCTGCCTCCCTGGCCTGCTACCCTCTCACACCTCACACTCTTAACTCTCTCATAATCACTCTCACTCTCAATCACTCTTACGCACTATTACTCACTCTTACTCTCAATCACTCTTACACACTATTACTCACTCTTACTCTCAATCACTCTTACGCACTATTACTCACTCTTACTCTCAGTCATCCTTACTCACTCTCATACTCACTCTTACTCTGTCACTCTTACTCTCTGTCACTCTTACTCTCTGTCACTCTTACTCTCTGTCACTCTTACTCTCTGTCACTCTTACTCTGTCACTCTTACTCTCTGTCACTCTTACTCTCTTTCACTCTTACTCTCTGTCACTCTTACTCTCTGTCACTCTTACTCTCTGTCACTCTTACTCTCTGTCACTCTTACTCTCTGTCACTCTTACTCTCTGTCACTCTTACTCTGTCATTCTTACTCACTCTCAGTCACCCTTACCCATTCATACTCACTCTCTCACTCTTACTCTCATACTCTTACTCTCAATTACTCTTACTCTCAATCACTCCTACTCCCAATCACTCCTACTCCCAATCACTCCTACTCTCAATCACTCCTACTCTCATTCTTACTCTTACTCTTACTCCCAATCACTCTTACTCTCAATCACTCTTATTCTCATTCTTACTCTTACTCTCACTCTTACTCTTACTCCCAATCACTCTTACTCCCAATCACTCTTACTCTCAATCACTCTTACTCTCAATCACTCTTACTCTCAATCACTCTTACTCTCATTCTTACTCTTACTCACTCTTACTCTCAATCACTCTTATTCTCATTCTTACTCCTACTCCCAATCACTCTTACTCCCAATCACTCCTACTCTCAATCACTCTTACTCCCAATCACTCTTACTCTCAATCACTCTTACTCTCAATCACTTTTACTCTCAATCACTCTTACTCTCAATCACTCTTACTCTCACTAACTCTCAATCACTCTTACTCTCACTCTAACTCTCAATCACTCTTACGCACTATTACTCACTCTTTCTCTCAGTCATCCTTACTCACTCTCATACTCACTCTTACTCTGTCACTCCTACTCTCTGTCACTCTTACTCTCTGTCACTCTTACTCTCTGTCACTCTTACTCTCTGTCACTCTTACTCTCTGTCACTCTTACTCTCTGTCACTCTTACTCTCTGTCACTCTTACTCTCTATCACTCTTACTCTGTCATTCTTACTCTGTCACTCTTACTCACTCTCAGTCACCCTTACCCATTCATACTCACTCTCTCACTCTTACTCTCTTACTCTTACTCTCAATTACTCTTACTCTCAATCACTCTTACTCCCAATCACTCCTACTCCCAATCACTCCTACTCTCAATCACTCCTACTCTCATTCTTACTCTTACTCTTACTCCCAATCACTCTTACTCTCAATCACTCTTATTCTCATTCTTACTCTTACTCTCACTCTTACTCTTACTCCCAATCACTCTTACTCCCAATCACTCTTACTCTCAATCACCCTTACTCTCATTCTTACTCTTACTCACTCTTACTCTCAATCACTCTTATTCTCATTCTTACTCCTACTCTCACTCTAACTCCTACTCCCAATCACTCTTACTCCCAATCACTCTTACTCTCAATCACTCTTACTCCCAATCACTCTTACTCTCAATCACTCTTACTCTCAATCACTCTTACTCTCAATCACTCTTACTCTCAATCACTCTTACTCTCACTAACTCTCAATCACTCTTACTCTCACTCTAATTCTCAATCACTCTTACTCTCATACTCACCCTTACTCTCAATCACTTTACTCTCACTCTTACTCATTCTGTCACCCTTACTCTCACTCTTACTCACTGTCACTCTTACTCACTCTCAGTCACTCTTACTTATACTCACTCTTACTCACACTTACACACTCTCTGGCACTTTCACTCACCTTCAGTCACTCTTACTCACTCTTACCCACTCTCGCTCACTCTTACTCACTCTAGTTAATAAGAACACGCCAATATAAGACAACAAAACGTTTTCAGATTCTTTCTCACCACTTTCCAGCAACTTTTATAATTTATATAAATTATCTTAGGGAATAATACATAAATTATATATTTAAACATGATATTAGTGTTTAGTGGAATGCATAAGGAGTCAAATTGTGTTAAAAAGAGCGATTTTTAGAAAATTTGGAAAACTACTTTTTTCTGTTCATATTATAACTAAATGGATTTTAAAGGTTTCACTCAGCCAATATATATCATTCACAATTTATTAATGAATTTTACAAAAAAACACCATAAATTTTATATTTAAACATGTAAAAACTATTTGTTTTACATTTGGAAGAAAATAATTGTAGAAAAACAATTTATAATTAAACCTTTGTGTTTGGATTTTTTGAGTAAAAGTTTCTCAAAGGCTCTCCTGCACCATTCTCAATGCAAATCATTCCCACACCTATGGGAAGAGATAGGCGAACGTTGTGTAGATGATTTGTGTTTGCTGGGTAGTCCTGATGGACCGTGGGAGGTAATAGTCCTGATGGACCGTGGGAGGTAATAGTCCTGATGGACCGTGAGAGGTAATAGTCCTGATGGACCGTGGGAGGTAATAGTCCTGATGGACCGTGGGAGGTAATAGTCCTGATGGACTGTGGGAGGTAATAGTCCTGATGGACCGTGAGAGGTAATAACCCTGATAGACCGTGGGAGGTAATAGTCCTGATGGACCGTGGGAGGTAATAGTCCTGATGGACCGTGGGAGGTAATAACCTTGATGGACCGTGGGAGGTAATAACCCTGATGGACCGTGGGAGGTAATAACCATGATGGACCGTGGGAGGTAATAGTCCTGATGGACCGTGGGAGGTAATAACCCTGATGGACCGTGGGAGGTAATAGTCCTGATGGACCGTGGGAGGTAATAACCCTGATGGACCGTGGGAGGTAATAGTCCTGATGGACCGTAGGAGGTAATAGTACTGATGGACCGTGGGAGGTAATAGTCCTGATGGACCGTGGGAGATAATAGTCCTGATGGACCGTGAGAGGTAATAGTCCTGATGGACCGTGGGAGGTAATAGTCCTGATGGACCGTGGGAGGTAATAGTCCTGATGGACTGTGGGAGGTAATAGTCCTGATGGACCGTGAGAGGTAATAACCCTGATGGACCGTGGGAGGTAATAGTCCTGAAGGACCGTGGGAGGTAATAGTCCTGATGGACCGTGGGAGGTAATAACCCTGATGGACCGTGGGAGGTAATAACCCTGATGGACCGTGGGAGGTAATAACCATGATGGACCGTGGGAGGTAATAGTCCTGATGGACCGTGGGAGGTAATAACCCTGATGGACCGTGGGAGGTAATAGTCCTGATGGACCGTGGGAGGTAATAACCCTGATGGACCGTGGGAGGTAATAGTCCTGATGGACCGTAGGAGGTAATAGTCCTAATGGACCGTGGGAGGTAATAGTCCTGATGGACCGTGGGAGGTAATAGTCCTGATGGACCGTGGGAGGTAATAACCCTGATGGACCGTGAGAGGTAATAGCCCTGATGGACCGTGGGAGGTAATAACCCTGATGTACCGTGAGAGGTAATAACCCTGATGGACCGTGGGAGGTAATAACCCTGATGGACCGTGAGAGGTAATAACCCTGATGGACCGTGAGAGGTAATAGCCCTGATGGACCGTGGGAGGTAATAACCCTGATGGACCGTGAGAGGTAATAACCCTGATGGACCGTGGGAGGTAATAACCCTGATGGACCGTGAGAGGTAATAACCCTGATGGACCGTGGGAGGTAATAGTCCTGATGGACCGTGGGAGGTAATAGTCCTGATGGACCGTGGGAGGTAATAGTCCTGATGGACCGTGGGAGGACATAACCCTGATGGACCGTGGGAGGACATAACCCTGATGGACCGTGGGAGGTAATAGTCCTGATGGACCGTGGGAGGTAATAACCCTGATGGACCGTGGGAGGTAATAACCCTGATGGACCGTGGGAGGTAATAACCCTGATGGACCGTGAGAGGTAATAGCCCTGATGGACCGTGGGAGGTAATAACCCTGATGTACCGTGAGAGGTAATAACCCTGATGGACCGTGGGAGGTAATAACCCTGATGGACCGTGAGAGGTAATAACCCTGATGGACCGTGAGAGGTAATAGCCCTGATGGACCGTGGGAGGTAATAACCCTGATGGACCGTGAGAGGTAATAACCCTGATGGACCGTGGGAGGTAATAACCCTGATGGACCGTGAGAGGTAATAACCCTGATGGACCGTGGGAGGTAATAGTCCTGATGGACCGTGAGAGGTAATAGTCCTGATGGACCGTGGGAGGTAATAGTCCTGATGGACCGTGGGAGGTAATAGTCCTGATGGACTGTGGGAGGTAATAGTCCTGATGGACCGTGAGAGGTAATAGTCCTGATGGACCGTGGGAGGTAATAGTCCTGATGGACCGTGGGAGGTAATAGTCCTGATGGACTGTGGGAGGTAATAGTCCTGATGGACCGTGAGAGGTAATAACCCTGATGGACCGTGGGAGGTAATAGTCCTGATGGACCGTGGGAGGTAATAGTCCTGATGGACCGTGGGAGGTAATAACCCTGATGGACCGTGGGAGGTAATAACCCTGATGGACCGTGGGAGGTAATAACCATGATGGACCGTGGAGGTAATAGTCCTGATGGACCGTGGGAGGTAATAACCCTGATGGACCGTGGGAGGTAATAGTCCTGATGGACCGTGGGGAGGTAATAACCCTGATGGACCGTGGGAGGTAATAGTCCTGATGGACCGTAGGAGGTAATAGTCCTGATGGACCGTGGGAGGTAATAGTCCTGATGGACCGTGGGAGGTAATAGTCCTGATGGACCGTGAGAGGTAATAGTCCTGATGGACCGTGGGAGGTAATAGTCCTGATGGACCGTGGGAGGTAATAGTCCTGATGGACTGTGGGAGGTAATAGTCCTGATGGACCGTGAGAGGTAATAACCCTGATGGACCGTGGGAGGTAATAGTCCTGAAGGACCGTGGGAGGTAATAGTCCTGATGGACCGTGGGAGGTAATAACCCTGATGGACCGTGGGAGGTAATAAACCCTGATGGACCGTGGGAGGTAATAACCATGATGGACCGTGGGAGGTAATAGTCCTGATGGACCGTGGGAGGTAATAACCCTGATGGACCGTGGGAGGTAATAGTCCTGATGGACCGTGGGAGGTAATAACCCTGATGGACCGTGGGAGGTAATAGTCCTGATGGACCGTAGGAGGTAATAGTCCTGATGGACCGTGGGAGGTAATAGTCCTGATGGACCGTGGGAGGTAATAGTCCTGATGGACCGTGGAGGTAATAACCCTGATGGACCGTGAGAGGTAATAGCCCTGATGGACCGTGGGAGGTAATAACCCTGATGTACCGTGAGAGGTAATAACCCTGATGGACCGTGGGAGGTAATAACCCTGATGGACCGTGAGAGGTAATAACCCTGATGGACCGTGAGAGGTAATAGCCCTGATGGACCGTGGGAGGTAATAACCCTGATGGACCGTGAGAGGTAATAACCCTGATGGACCGTGGGAGGTAATAACCCTGATGGACCGTGAGAGGTAATAACCCTGATGGACCGTGGGAGGTAATAGTCCTGATGGACCGTGGGAGGTAATAGTCCTGATGGACCGTGGGAGGGTAATAGTCCTGATGGACCGTGGGAGGACATAACCCTGATGGACCGTGGGAGGACATAACCCTGATGGACCGTGGGAGGTAATAGTCCTGATGGACCGTGGGAGGTAATAACCCTGATGGACCATGGGAGGTAATAACCCTGATGGACCGTGTGAGGTAATAACCCTGATGGACCGTGGGAGGTAATAACCCTGATGGACCGTGGGAGGTAATAACCCTGATGGACCGTGAGAGGTAATAGTCCTGATGGACCGTGGGAGGTAATAACCCTGATGGACCGTGGGAGAAATTTATAATAAAAGCTTTACTTGTGTCATTAAAACTAAGTAAAAACCATTTGTCAATAACATTTATATACAAAGATGAATACAACAAAATGAAGATCCTGGAGAATATGACCAAAACTCTTCTTAATTAGTGAAGATCACAACCCAGAATTATATACACCTCCACCTCGAGTGACGCTCACAAATATTATATAGTAATTAACTGTAGTAAAAGACTGTGGTAATAGACTGCGGTAATAACCAATCTCAATAACCAGCCATAAGTAACTACAGTATTATCCTGCAGTAATAACTGCTCGTAATGATCTGAGGTGATTACCAACTGTAACAATTAGCAGCACTAACATGCAGTAATTACCGACATAATAACCTGCCTTAATAACCTACAACAATAACTCATCATATTTGCCTGACGTATCAGCGTGCAGAAATAACGTGAAGCAATACCAGGTAATATCTCGTATAAATTACAAAGGACAAAATCTTGCAGTAACATCCTGTATAAACAGCTCATTGTAATTCCCCGCTCCAACATTCCACCGTAATAACTAGCCGAAGTAATCTTTTCGTAATAGCCTACCATCCATAATAACGAGACCAAATGATCATACACAACGATCAGTTGCAACAACATGTCTAATAACCTGTTATAATAACCCCCTCAATAGTTTGTCAGAATATTCAGAAACAACAAGCCGGAATAAAACCTTCTGCCATAACTTCCACTACTAACCTACAATAATATCTTGTTGAAATAATAACCTGCAGTAATTTCTCATATATAACAAACAGATTGATTTAAAATCTTATATTACTTTTGCTTTTGGTCGCTTCTAACTCTTGTTGTAATCACAGGTCTGAGCTGATTTTATGTTTCGTCCTTTCGTTTTTGTTACTAAATTTATTGTGTGTTTTGGGAATTTAGATTCAATTCTAAGAATTGAATCTAAATAAGAATTCATAGAATTTAGAATTTAATTCACCAAGTATGGGGCTCGACCTGAGGACAGTCCGGGCCCTGGCGGCGGGCCCTGCACACTCACCACGACTCTTCCTAATTAATAGTGATTGATTGATAATGATTAAGCCACCCAAGAGGTGGCACCGGTATGACTAGCTCGTAAATGGTAGATTTTTTTTATTAAATGTATTCTGTGTGCTGAGGTCGCATTTAAATAGTCAGGATGCTATCGCGGGGCAGGGTACTGTTTGACAGTATTTATGAGGGAATCCAGCTGCTGCTAGTTAATAGTCCACAACCTAGTATTTTATACACCACCTCAGGTGACCTGCCTGAATACCCTATTGTATTAACCTTCAGAGAAAACCGCTGAAATAACCAGCTGTAATAATTTACCGTATTGGTCTTTCTTAATAACTTGTAGTAGCCACCCCATTGTAACCTGTTACAATATTATGCTGAAATAACCAGTTGTAATAACCAACCTGCTGCTTTTACTCACCATAATAAACTTCCGTATATTCCTATCCTAATAACCCACAAAATAAGCCTTGCAGTGATAACATTCCACTCTGGGGAAGATAACTCATAAGAACACACACCGAAAAAGAAGACAAAACCTTTATCATAAAAGCCAGTACTCTTGGGCCTGTGGCCGTTCGTCATCAGTCCATAATAACAGAGGAGTTAAGGAAAATGCAAAAGGCCTACTGGAGCATGCAATGCCACTCTTATTTATATACAATCACGCTCATTCACATGCGTGTTTACGCCTGAAACTATCAAGTTATCCCCACGTCTATTATGATAACAGGTAATCTGGTCCATAAACATGTAACCCTGTTTCTAAACCAGTATTTACCGAGTTCTTCTAAAATCTATACTTATCAAGTTTATATACATCGTTTATTAATTATTTTTGTTAATATGTTTATATATATATATATATATATATATATATATATATATATATATATATATATATATATATATATATATATATATATATATATATATAAATAAATAAATATATATATATATATATATATATATATATATATATATATAAACATTAACAAAATAATTAATAAACGATGTATATAAACTTGATAAGTATAGATTTAAGAAGAACTCGGTAAATACTGGTTTAGAAACAGGGTTACATGTTTATGGACTGCTGTGATACAAGGACAGGCAGTCTATCCAGGGCAGCCAAGGTCGCTCTACACCAGTCTGCTTTACAGAAGTAGAGAGCCGCTGCCGGAAAAGCACTGCGAAGTGTTCTACTATCTGCCAGTGAAGTGGCAGTGACGGGATTCGCCATACCCGGGCTGGCTAATAGAAGAGACGAGTGACTAAGGTGCTGAAGAGGAGGGGTAACCAACGAGTTGCACGAAGCTCCTGCCTAGGGCTCGCTACCCTAGTATTTGCACGTGAAGTGGCCCAGCAGCGCGAGGCTGATGGTATCTGCCAGCTCCAGGCTGGACAGTGATTGTGGGCCTTCACGAGGAAGCACTTAGTGAGACTGTGGTTTGGCTGGCCCGTAGCCAGGGTAGACGCATTGTTGTTTCCCGGTACCTGCTGAGGGTAGTACCACAAATGAGGAAACACAGTACAAGACTGCATCGATTGAGCATCGCCGAGTGTTTAGTGTCTTCTGAGACATTGGTGTACATATAGTGTAGTAATACTTCCTTTTAAGAATTATATATATGGTGATGGGATAGTAATTATATATTGATGAAGTGATGAACTGTTTGTATTTAATTTACCTCCCCATTTGTTTTACTTGCGTTACTGAGCTCACCCCTTGAAAGCCACTACTAACCTGGGGCCGGATACCAGAACTTTAATTCCACCAGAAAAATTCCACCAGAACCCGGTTGCGTCCCATTGTGGCCGTAACAGTCGTAATGAAGCCTAATAAGAGGAACATAAAACTGAAGAATAACATTAGTTGTTTTATTGCTAAAGCTTCTTGAAATACATCTCAGAATCCTGGACCCGGATTCATCAAGTAGTTAGACAAGCACTTACAAACCTGTACATCTTTTCTCAACTTTTGGTGGGTTCGTTTAAAATATTAATCAGAGCTCGGAAGCACCTGTAGGCTTATTATATCAATAAAAACAGTTACAAGGTACATTTTTATGTTTGTAAACCGTTTAATTAATATAAAACAGAGCCGCCAAAGACAGAGAAAAGATGAAAAAGTTCATAAGTACTTTCGTAACTGCTTGTTTAATACCGCCCCTGCGTCATCTTGAGGTTATCTTGAGATGATTTCGGGGCTTTAGTGTCCCCGCGGCCCAGTCCTTGACCAGACCTCCACCCCCAGGAAGCAGCCCGTGACAGCTGACTAACACACAGGTACCTATTTTACTGCTAGGTAACAGGGGCATAGGGTGAAAGAAACTCTGCCCATTGTTTCTCGCCGGCGCCTGGGATCGAACCCAGGACCACAGGATCACAAGTCCAGCGTGCTGTCCGCTCGACCGACCGGCTCCCTATCCCAACATTTATGCACCGATTTCTGGGATTCAGATCCCCCACTAATTATGACTCTTAACTTAAAAATTTTATGCAATGCATCTTCATATTTCTACACTAATTAGCGGATATCTTGTAACTATAGTCATTACCAAGCCGCAGAACCCTACATTTTTCAGCATTAAACATCTGCCAATACTTCGTCCATTTTTTAAACCTATCTTGACCACCTTGAAGCGATTTTTTAAGCTTTTGCTTCAAAATTTCTCTACCTATTTTCGTACCTTCAGCTAATTTTCATATATTGCTTTTCAATTGTATATAAACCGTTCATATCTAAATGGTAAATAAACCTCGGGTACTCAACTTAAAACAGTTTTCTCACTCAACTAAAATTATACTGACTGTTTACTTTGAAAATAGCCAGTCCATACTCGACTTGTGATAACTTTCCCCCTCTTATGGCTCCTGTATAGTTCTTGAAATGGAGATTGTTGTTCAATGCTCACTGATGGAGATGTGTTGCTCTTTGAGGCCAGAAGTTGCTATGTTAGTAAGGGATATCAGTTTCCTTAGCCATAGTGTGGACCTGGAGGCGGACATCTTATCTCTGAAGGATGTTGATGGGATGAAAATTGTCAGAATTGTTTAAAATTTAAATCTGTCATACCTGTTGCTAGGATTTCAAATGCCTGCACTGGCTTGCAGGATAAGTGCTGCGAAGAATAGATTGCTCAGTCTCCAGGTAGGGCAACGACAGAATATTTAGAAATAAACATTATGTTTGTAGCGGATTCTCAGGTAAGGGATTTGGGCTGGAAATTTTGTGTTCGAGATAGAGCAAACAGGTTAAAAGTTCCTAATCACGAGATAAAATTTGGGATAGTGCTAATGATATGAACATTTACCAGCTTTTAATGGAAACAAACCTACTATTTGTATCTTGCGGTGTTAGAAATGAAGAACGAATTGTCACCCAAAACACATATACTGACTAATAACATAAGTATTTTCATTTCCTTATAACGAAATTGTTTTTGGATCCAGTTTGATCCCATCTTTAGCATTACATCTAAAAACTGCTCTCTCCCATCCTCGTCTAATCTGTTTGAAATAATTTGAACCCCTTAAATTAATATTTAGCTAAAAGTTCCCTGTTTACATTCAACCTCGTTTCGGCAAGTGCAATAATATGTAATGCTTACGACTCCTCCAGTTTCTATATTTCACCTTCAGGGCGTACTCCTTCCCACAAAAACACTCCAATACCTCTATGAATAATAATATAATCCAGACGATTCCCTCCAATCACCGTATCCAAAGAATTTTTTTTCTAAAGAAAAGTACATTACAAGGAAAGCATTACAACATAAAGGCACCGAAGCACCAAACGAAAAACGTTACACTAGCACACACCACCCAATAACATAACACCAAGTGACATTCAGGCAACACAGAACAATAACATACAAATGTCACACCAAAAAGCTGAACACATGTGAACACAGAATTAAAAACACAATGGACAGTTGTTATAGAGCAAAACGCAAATGAGAACCCATGAAACAACAAAGCGAAATACATTAGAACACACAATATGAAACTGCACAACCCAGATGGGGCGCGCCAATTCACATACATTAAAAACCACACAAGGGCACAAAATAAACATGCAGAAGCAAAAGTACAAAATAATACAAAAATTAAAAACACACACACAACCCACGGAACACCCGGCACACACAGTACAGAAACACCCGATCGTTCGACCGGGACTCACAGGGACCGGTAAACAAGCAGCAACCACAACCCACACATGAAATAAAAATACAGGAACACGCAGGACTCGGCCAAAAAAACACCAAACCACACACACCATAAGCACACACACACATACAGAAACACCATACAAACACTATACAGAAGACAACAGTCCAACACATACGGAAAACACATTACAGTATGAACAAAAACAAAACAAAACAATTTACACAAAAGCCTAAACTAGCCAAACAAAACAAACACATAGCAAACAATACAATAAATTATAAACGTTTCCGGGAGCATATAATGCAAGCACAAACACTACGCATATTTATCGGGAAACTCCCTCATCGGAAAACTGCAAGCAGTATGCATCCCAAACGAGCTTGACGTCTTCGGACACCGGTCTACCAGGCAACAGACAAGGCTGAGGTATTAGCTCCGGCAACCCATAAACAAAACACTTCACCCTCTGTACCCAAATAGCATAGGGGCACCATGGCGCCGGATACACCCGGCTATCCACAGTAAGTTTCATAGCCTGCGACGCATCGAGCGGGACCCCGGAGGGCCGTTACCACAGGGAGGGGTGCAGCATGAGGAGTTCGAGCGCCAGGGGACGTACAAGGGTAGCCACAGAGTACTGATACCCACACGGTTCTTCACTCCAGGGGGAATCAACAGCGAATGCACACACGCCAGGGCCCCTACCACCAGCATAGGAGCAGAGGCCTTCCAGTGCACAATTTTCGTGACGACCACCACGAGGTCACGATCACTAGGGGCAACCTCCCAAGGAGGGGAGGCACCAACTTTAGGCGCCGGAGGCAGCACAGGGGCTCCCCCCCCCCACACCATCACATCGTCATACTCTGCAGCCCACCTATGAGGGGCCGACACACTCCTAGCCCTCCGGGAACGCTTGGATAGAGGCCTCTGATCATCTGAACTGTCGTCTCCCAGCAGGAGGCACCCTAGTAAATTCCCACGGCCGGCCGCAATTCACTGGGCAACACACGATCCGGAAAAACACCAGCCTCACCCACATGGGGGACAGGCCCACACCCCACAGGTGACACAGGAGCTGGAGACAGGGCTGGCGGAGGTTGAAGGAGCCGGCGGAGGCGAGGAAGCCGACGGCAGGGGGGTCCGCACCCCACACCACCAACTGCACTTATTGGAGCGGCACCCATCACCGCGTCCGTCTTCTCGCAAGGGTACCACCCACAACCGAGACATCCTCACGCTCGGGCAAGGGAGGAAAATCCGCTTCATGCTACGGGCTCACCATAGCCCGTGCTAATTAGAACGTTTGTTCTAAATAACGAATCTTTAACAACAACAAACAACGCTCATGAACACATTAATCCGATTATACAACCGAGTGTCGCAGGCAGCAGTCAAATGTCCAACTTGGCGACATTTAAAAACACGTCCGAGTCTGCCCACGGTAGGAGAAGCAGACCGTAAAGCCAGCAAGCGCGACAGAAGAAGGCACATTCCCATGAAGAACAATCTTAGCCGTTCTGTAGCTATTACTTAGCCTTTTGACGTCCCCGGTTGTGTATCTACAGACACGAGTAAAGTCCACACCCCCATACCTGACAAGAACCTGGCAGAGTAGATTCTCAGACATTTAAACGGCGCATTCTTAATAGACACGTATGTTGTACTCCACACTCAAATTTTGTCACAGGCACATAGCCGAGACCATTGCTCAGCCCGACCACCTTGTCCTCATACTGGTCGAGAAACCTCCCTAACAAGCCAATCTCGGCGAACTTCACAACCACTCTGTCCTCACGAATAACCTGTAGACCGACGATATCTTACACTTTCACACATATAACTGCAAACAGAGTGTTACTGACGACGCCGATATCCACCCGACAGCTAAATGTCAGCCCAGCCGAGTCCTTCCTGCTCAGTGGCGGCACGTAAGTCACCCATACTGAGATTGAAAAACAGTCACCTTGCAATGGCAAACAACCCTCCCGACAGGGCAACCAACTATCGTCCAAGCTACTACAAATACAAAGAGGTGTCGCTGCTGACGTACCTTGTGTCCCGTGTTTCTGCTGAGGGCTCCTGGGGCCGTAACGATCTGAAATCATTGGGGAGGCCTGTGCCCCCTGTCACCAGGCTGGCCTCCATTGGCATGGAGTTCTCTGGGATTGCTTCCTACCATGCTGTAGAGGTTGCGAGGATTGATATGCTACGTGTCCCAGTGGAGTCTGTGTGTGGTGTGCAGCTGTTTGCCGGACGGCGGGCGATTGTCAAGTTTGGCTCGCTGGCGATTTATCAAGATCTCGTCACGCGCTATGATGAGCGCTCCTTCGATCTTCCTGGTGATGGTGGGTCTGTGACCCTCTCAGACCGTTGTGGAGCCACGACGTATGTGGCTGTGCATGGGATGCTTTTGAGTTCCCTGAGGTTCTCTTACGTCGGTACTTTTGGCGGTTTTGACGGGTCCTACATGGGAGGAGGAATACCGTCTCTACTGGAAGATGGAAAGGGATCCCTGTGTGGGGCCTGCACTCTTGCCATGCGCTTCTGGGATCCTGTACCATCCTCCATCATGCTGTTGGGGTTCCCGATTGGTGTTTTTCACGCTGGACAACCTCGGACATGTTTCAGTTGCGGCCTACCGGGTCACCTGCCGCAGGGTGTGAGGAGCGCCGGGTCACCCCTGTTAACCTCTTCCAGGAGGAGGATTTTCCCCCGTTGTCGGCCCCGGACCGTCTCCACGTGCTGGACCGTGTGTTGATTCCCTGCAGTTTCTGCCCCGGTGTGAGTGGTGGTGTGGATGTTGACGTGGGTTCTGGGGTAGCCGTGCCCTGCCCCGTCTCAGCTGCCCCCGCCGCCCTGTCTCAGCTGCCCCTGCCTGCTCCGTCCTGCATGCCATATCTCCTGTCCCTTTAGATGTCAGCGGCGAGACGTCCTCCTGCGGTGTGTGGTCCGGTGCCCCCGGCCGTGGAGGCTGTGGTTCTCAGGGTCCAGGCTTTGAAGGCGCGTCCGTTGGAGAGTTCTGATGTGTTACGGAATGATGAGGGTGACAGCTCGGACGACCGGCAGCCTGTCTCCAAGCGCTCGAGGCGGGTCCCAAGTACGTCTCTCCTTTGTGGTGCGCCTTGGGTGGAGGCGCACCACTACGTTGATCTGGCGTCTCCCACTGAGGTTGGTGGTGCTGTGGGGACTCTGTGCTACCTCCTGAGTCGCCCTCTACGCCTACTGCTGTTGGCTCCCCACGGTGGGAGGTTGCTCCTGCCGAGTGGAACCTCGTCGTGGTCTTAAGGAAGGATGTGCATCAGGGTGCCTAAGCTCCTGTGCCCGGTGGCGGGGGTCCTGATGCGTCTGTGGCCTCTGCAGGTCCCCCCAGTGTGCAGCCCCGTGAGAAGCCTCGTGCGCAGGCCAGTACGAATTCCCTGTGCGGCGCCCGGAGCGCCTCCCTGTGCGGATTCCAGTACGAAACCCCTAAGCGTAGAACTCTCCCCTGTGATCGCGGCCGACGAGAGCATGGTCTCTCGGTCGCAGTGTTTGGGCCCCACTTGGGATGATATGGTACGCTCTGTGGTACTATGTGTGTTTGTCTACGTGTTAGGTTGTGTTGGGCTGTGTGCTCTCTGTGTGTTCCATATGCATTTTTTGGTTGTGCTGTGCTGTTTGTGTCTTGTGTGTGTTTTGTGTTCTGTTGCTTATGTGGTTTCTGAGGCTGTTGGGTGTGTGTGTGTGTGTTTGTCGGTTCCTGCGTATTCCGGTGCTTGTTTTATTTTGTTTTGTATGTGGGTGTCATTTTTGTGTTATTTCCCGGTCCCTGTGTGTTCCGGTTATGAATTCATGTCTGTCTTTCCAATTTGTCCTGCTTGTGTTGCTCCTCAGGCTAGCTTGTGTACCTAGATTTGTAATTGTTGTTTAGTTCCATATGGTTCTGTATTTTTATTTCATGTTTCCTGTTGTATGCTTATTTGTTTTTCGGTTTTGTGTATCTTTTTTCTGTTGTTCTCATGTTTTGTTTTATGCTTTAAGGTTCACTGCTTGTGCGGTTTGCCTGCCTGTTTTTATGTGTATTTAATGTGCTTTAACAATAAAAAGAAAAAAATCAATCGTCCAATGTAAACACCAGCAGAGAAACCAGGGGAACGTCCGTCCCGGCTGGTGGTTGCCACCACCATCCAAAGAATTAGCAAAAGCAACAACTCCAGCCCTAGTAAATGAACTCATAGTACTCTTTCCAGAAAAGTGTTCCCAGTTAT
This sequence comes from Procambarus clarkii, assembly GCF_040958095.1. NCBI lineage: Eukaryota > Metazoa > Arthropoda > Malacostraca > Decapoda > Cambaridae > Procambarus > Procambarus clarkii. The sequence goes on along the minus strand of NC_091150.1, from coordinate 8,773,888 downwards.
CAATAGAGTGTTACATTTTTTGGACACTAATTGCCACGTCGACAATTCATTAAATTTGCGAAAAACAGTCAATAATTTCCATGTCCTCGTGTTGGCTGAATGCTTCATACGATCGGAATCAGTCTCTTGCTCCTTATTAATTTGATTGTTGCCATAAGCTACTGTATTAGTGCCTCACTCCAAACTCTTCCTACTTATTTTCTTCCAGCATTATTACAAATAACTGTTTGAACTCTTCAAAACGGTGAATAAATTGGAAGCCATCACGAAAAATTCAACCCGTTCTCGCAAATTTAATAAGTCAATATTGACTTATTAAATTTGTGCATAGGTGACATACTTAACAATAGTTTCCCTTGAAAAGCTTCAAAGAAAACACCGACCTTACCTAACCTACTTGGTATGTTAAGATAAGCATCTCATTGCTTCGTAATTACAATTATTACCTAACCTATACCTATAATAGGTTAAGTAACAATTGTAATTACGACGCTATAAGATGCTTATTTTAACATACTAATTAGGTTAGGTAAGGTCGGTGTTTTCTATGAAGCTTTTCAAGGGAAGCTATTATGTTTAGTATGTCACCTATGCATGCAACTAATAAGTCAATATTGACTTATTAAATTTGCGAGAACGGGTTTGAAAAATTACATAGCTCTCATGACAATATTTTTTAAGTCCATTGTCTATCGTGACATTCCATGATGAGGACTTCCTAAGGTTCCTGCTGTGGACAAACACGTTGCTTCATCTACTAAAGTTCCTCACGCAGAGTTGACCTCTAGCCTCAGGGCGCCACACAGCTCCACTCAGTCTCGTAATAAAGAGCTCAAGAAACACTACCAAGAACACTAGTTACGTCGTCACGTGACTACTGGACGGACACTGTTACTGTTACACAGATGTTTACTATACAGTTGGATTTACAATTAATATTACCATGGTTCTGATTCACCTAGAGAAATATTCCTTGTTCCTCTCACCTGTGTTTGCGACAAGTCATGACTAGAATCCCTCTCCTGTTAGGAATATCCCAAATATCGTTGTCGTTACTTGTGGTTTGGACAAGCAGTCGTAGTCATCATCACCTGTTGTTGGGACACGTCGTCGCCGTCACCTGTGGTTGGGACACGTCATCGTCGTCACCTGTGGTTGGGACAAGTTGTCGTCGTCACCTGTGGTTGGGACAAGTCGCCTTCGGCAACTGTCGTTGGAACAGGTCGTCGTCGTATCGTCTCCTGCAGCTCAGCATATCCCAGTTGTCTGGGCCACCATCTAGTATATCTACTGTGGACAATTTGTACTATTACTCTCACTGTGGTCCATGAATATATGTATCAAGAATTATGAATGATTTCGATGGACTATCTTGTGCTGGAGAATTTCTTCTTTGTAATAAAGGACTCATTCACGGAACTAAATCAACTGACTGAGGATCACTAATTAGAGAACTATCGCGAGATGATAAAGTTGCTATGTATAGTGTGGACCTGCTTGCCCGGCAATCAAGATGTCAAGTTTACTGTGGAGCTGGTAGTCTGTCAACCACGAGTATTCTCTGGCACTGTTGATCCTGCAAACAGTATACTGTGTCTAGTATACTGTGAACTGATTCTCTGACTTTCACGTGGTCGTGTACAGTGTGGAGGTAATTGCCTCACAACAACGTTGGCATGTATTCTGTGGAGCTTATTATCATACAATCAAGTTTTCATGTATACTGTGCAGCTGGATGTCTGACAACCGCTCGATCATGAATATTATAGAGCTACGTAACAGACAATGTCAGGGTCATGTATACTACGGAAATAGTTGTCTGACAATCACGTGACCGTGTATACTATGTTGTTGGCTGTTTGCCAACCACGTGCGCATGTAAACTGTGGATCTGATTGTCTGACAACAACGTAGTCTTATATAGTGTGGAGGTAGTTAGCATCCAAGTGGTCATGTATACTGTGGAGCGAGTTGTCAGACAACCATGTGGTCATGTATACCGTGGAGCTGGTATTCTAGCATCAACGTGGTCATATACTGTGGAGCTAGTATTCTAGCATCAACGTGGTCATGTATACTGTAGAGCTGGTATTCTAGCATCAACGTGGTCATGTATACTGTAGAGCTGGTATTCTAGCATCAACGTGGCCATGTATACTGTAGAGCTGGTATTCTAGCATCAACGTGGCCATGTATACCGTGGAGCTGGTATTCTAGCATCAACGTGGTCATGTATACTGTAGAGCTGGTATTCTAGCATCAACGTGGTCATGTATACTGTAGAGCTGGTATTCTAGCATCAACGTGGCCATGTATACCGTGGAGCTGGTATTCTAGCATCAACGTGGTCATGTATACCGTGGAGCTGGTATTCTAGCATCCACGTGGTCATGTATACTATGGAGCTGGTATTCTAGCATCCACGTGGTCATGTATACCGTGGAGCTGGTATTCTAGCATCAACGTGGTCATGTATACTATGGAGCTGGTATTCTAGCATCCACGTGGTCATGTATACTGTGGAGTTGGTATTCTAGCATCCACGTGGTCATGTATACTGTAGAGCTGGTATTCTAGCATCCACGTGGTCATGTATACTATGGAGCTGGTATTCTAGCATTCACGTGGTCATGTATACTGTGGAGCTGGTTTCTAGCATCCAGGTGTTGGCCAGGTGGCTACAGCTAGCTCACCTAGCCCAAGTGTCGTGCCCGGTCGTAGTCTCAATTTTCTCTACTCGTGTTCAGGTGTCGGATTGTTTCGTCCACGTACACCGTAGTGTCCACCAAATTTATTGTGGTGTCGTCGTGTTCAAGGGTAAATTTGATGTTTCCATGGACTGTGATCGTCCAAGCAAAGAAACCCTCTAGACGTGTGAGGCCGCCTACCCTGACGCCAAAGGTATCGTCTATATATCAATGGTACACTGCCGGGGAGGTCTCTCTGTTAGATCTGTCCCTTTCAAATACTACATGCGTAAAGATGTCAGCAATAGCTACTCTTCTGGTCGCTCCTATGGCAGTGCCCTTCGTCTGTCTATAAGCCTTACAATGAAAATGGAGGAGGGTATCACATGGAGTATTGCTTCCTCCAATAACTGTCTGTGAGGCGTCCTCCATACTCCTGCGTCTCGTAGTTGTTGTGTAATTCTGTGTTTGTTTTCATCAAAAATGGTTGCTACCACTTTGGCTGCCTCTCTCTGTGGAATGCTAGGATTGAACGATACCAGACAAACAAATAGATAGAGACAGACTATTTAACACAGGGTAGATAAAGACAGATTATTTAACACAGGGGGGGGGGCACACTCACTACGGGACATGGGTGGAAATTGAGTGCCCAAATTAGCCATAGAGACATTCGAAAAAAAATTCAGTTCACAGTTTCCATACACACTTGATTCAATACACAGTTTGAAGTGTAGAAATAATAAAGCCCAATAGGCCCAGGAACCTGTACACCACCACCAATACATCCCAGCATCCCAGCAACGCCAGAGGGGAGGGCAACACCGCCACTCTCCTCAACATAAAAACCCTCCCAACAGCTCACCTTACCTGCCCCCACTCAACTCACCCTCCTCCCCAACCCCATTCCGATCCAGTCACCCTTCCACCATTCCCACCATGTCCCCCCCTTCCACCTTTCCCACCACCCCCTGCATCCCATACCCTCCCTATCCCTCCGCCCCCCCTCACCCTGTATCTTCCATGTCCCCTCTTCCTTCTTACCCCCTACCTTACCTGTCTCCCCTTCCCTTGAACCCCGACCTCCAACCCCCCCACCCCAAAATCTTCTGAGACCCTGCCAACCACCTCACAGATCTTCACACCCAGGGAACAGCTTCCTCCACCAGCAGAATGCTCACCAAGAAGGGGACAAGAAAATGAACAGAAAAAAGTGAGCTTCAAGGCAATGTACACTAACATAGACGGATTACAAATAAAACAACTCGGAGAATGGAAACTAGAAGAAAACCCAGACATAATAGCACTCAGAAACAAAGCTAACGAAAACCATAACAAATGCAGTGTTTCCACAGGACTACTATGTAGTGAGGAAAGAGAGAGAAGGGGGAGGAGGAGGAGGTGGTGTAGCTTTGCTGTTAAGAAAAGGTTGGAGTTTTGAAGCGATGGTTAAACAGAGCTGGGAAGGTTTCAGTGACTACATATCAGGCACCATAGCAACTGGAGGACAGAAAATTATAGTAGTAGTCATATATAACTTCCCACCAAACGACAGAAGACCCAGACAGGAATATAATAGAATCAACACGGCCACAGCATTATAATAGAGAGAGCAGCTTCATCATGGGAGACTTCAACCATGGGAAGATAAATTGGGAGAACAGAGATCCAAATGGAGGACCAGACACATGGAGAGCTAAGCTGCTGGACGTGGCAACAAGAATTTTTTAAATCAACACGTCAAGGGACGAAAAGAATGAGAGGAGAGGATGAACCAGATTTGCTTGATCTGATATTTACCCTTAATAAGTCGGATATAAGGGAAGTTAAGTTGGAAGCCCCCTTGGGAATGAGTGATCATAGTGTATTGAGCTTTGAGTACCTGGTTGAGCTAGGAATTATCTCCCCTCAAAAGAACTGGGAAATAAAGGGCTGGCGTACCGAAAGGTAAACTATGAGGAGATGAAAAAATTCCTAAGGGATATACCATGGGACACAGAACTCAAAACTAAGTCCGTACAAGACATGATGGACTATGTCACCCAAAAGTGTCAAGAGGCAGTAAACAGGTTTATCCCGGCCACGACAGAAAAAAAACGAGAAGCAAAAGAAGAATCCGTGGTTTAATAGGGAATGTATGAAAGCAAAGGAGCTGAACAAAAGGGCATGGAGGAACTTCCGAAATAACAGAACACCAGAAAGTAGAGAGATACCAGAGAACCAGGAACGAGTACGTTAGAAGAGAAGAGAAGCTGAGAAAAGGTATGAATATGATATAGATAATAAAGCCAAGACCGAACCAAAGCTACTACACAGTCACATCAGGAGGAAAACACCAGTGAAGGAACATGTAATGAAACTTAGAATGGGTGAGGACAGGTACAAAAGAATGACAAAGTGGTGTGTGAAGAACTCAACAAGAGGTTCCAGGAGGTTCTTTACAATAGAACAAGGAGAGGTCACGGCGATTGGAGACGTGGCAGCAAACCAGACGACCTTGGAAGGGTTCGAAATTACAAGAGGTGAGGTCAAGAGGCACCTATTGGAGCTGAACGGGAGAAAGGCTGTTGGGCCAGACGGAATCTCACCATGGGTATTGAAAGAGTGTGCAGGAACACTTTGTTTGCCACTCTCCATAGTGTATAGTAGGTCACTGGAAACGGGAGACCTACCAGAAATATGTAAGATCACTAATGTAGTCCCAATATGCAAAAAGGGTGACAGACAAGAGGCACTGAACTACAGGCCAGTGTCCTTAACTTGTATACCATGGAAGGTGATGGAGAAGATCGTGAGAAAAAACCTAGTAACACATCTGGAGAGAAGGGACTTCGTGACAACCCATCAACATGGGTTCAGGAGGGTAAATCTTGCCTTACAGGCTTAATAGAATTCGGAGATCAGGTGACAAAGATTAAGCAAGAAAGAGAAGGATGGGCGGACTGCATTTTTTTGGACTGTCAGAAAGCCTTTGACACAGTACCCCATAAAAGGCTGATGCATAAGCTGAAGAAACAGGCAGGAGTAACTGGTAGGGCGCTCCAGTGGATAAGGGAGTACCTAAGCAATAGGAAACAAAGAGTTACAGTGAGAGGTGAGACCTCAGATTGGCGAGAAGTCACCAGTGGAGTCCCACAGGACTCTGTACTTGGAACAATCCTGTTTCTGATATACGTTAGTGATCTCCTAGAGGGTATAGACTCATTCTTCTCAATGTTTGCTGACGACGCCTAAATTATGAGAAGGATTAAGACAGAGGAGGACAGCTTGAGGGTTCAAGAAGACCTGGACAAGCTGAAGGAATGGTCAAACAAATGGTTGTAATAGTTTAACCCAAGCAAATGTAATGTAATGAAGGGAGCAGGAGACCAGATACAAGGTGATGAAATGGGAAGTTTGGGAGATGAAATACTTCAAGAGTCAGAGAGAGAGAAAGACCTGGGGGTTGATATCACGCCAGACCTGTCCCTGAAGCTCATATAATGGGGATAACATCAGCGGCATATGCCAGGTTGGCTAACATAAGAACGGCCTTTAGAATCTTGTGTAAGGAATGTTTCAGGATATTATGTACCACATATGTCAGACTTGGAGTATGCGGCTCCAACATGGAGTCCATATCTAGTCAAGCATAAGACTAAACTGGAAAAGGTTCAAAGGTTTGCCAACAGACTAGTACCCGAACTGAGGGGTATGAGCTACAAGGAGAGACTACGTGACTTAAACCTCACGTTCCTGGGAGACAGAAAAGTCAGAGGGGACATGATCACCACATACAAATTCTCAAAGGAATTGATAGGGTAGATAAAGACAGACTATTTAACACAAGGGGCACATGCACTAGGGGACACAGGTGGAAATTGAGTGCCCAAATGAGCCATAGAGACGTAAGAAAGAATTTTCTCAGTGTCAGAGTAGAAGACAAATGGAATGCATTAGGAAGTGATGTGGTGGAGGCTGACTCCATACACAGCTTTAAGTGTAGATATGATAGAGTCCAGTAGGCTCAGGAACCTGTACATTAGTTGATTGACCGTTGAGAGGCGGGACCAAAGAGCCAGAGCTCAACCCCCTCAAGCATAATTAGGTAAGTACAAACACACACACACACACACACATAGAGGGTATCGATTCATTTCTCTCAATGTTTGCGGACGATGCTAAAATTATGAGAAGGATTAAAACAGAAGAGGACTGTTTGAAGGCTTCAAGAAGACCTAGACAAGCTGAAGGAATGGTCGAACAAATGGTTGTTAGAGTTTAACCCAACCAAATGTAATGTAATGAAGATAGGTGTAGGGAGCAGGAGGCCAGATACAAGGTATCATCTGGGAGAGGAAATTCTTCAGGAGTCAGAGAAGGAAAAAGACTTGGGGGTTGATATCACGCCAGATCTGACTCCTGCAGCACATATCAAGCGCATAACATCAGCGGCATTGCCAGGCTGGCCAACATACGAACGGCATTCAGAAACTTGTGTAAAGAATCATTCAGAACTTTGTATACCACATATGTCAGGCCAATCCTGGAGTTTGCAGCCCCAGCATGGAGTCCATATCTAGTCAAGGATAAGACTAAACTGGAAAAGATTCAAAGGTTTGCCACCAGACTAGTACCCGAGCTGAGAGGTATGAGCTACGAGGACAGACTACGGGAATTAAACCTCACTTCGCTGGAAGACAGAAGAGTTAGGGGGGACATGATCACCACATTCAAGATTCTGAAGGGAATTGATAGGGTAGATAAAGACAGTCTATTTAACACAAGGGGAACACGCACAAGGGGACACAGGTGGAAACTGAGTGCCCAAATGAGCCACAGAGATATTAGAAAGAACTTTTTTAGTGTCAGAGTGGGACAAATAATGCATTAGGGGGTGATGTGGTGGAGGCTGACTCCATACACAGTTTCAAATGTAGATATGACAGAGCCCGATAGGCTCAGGAATCTGTACACCTGTTGATTGACGGTTGAGAGGCGGGACCAAAGAGCCAGAGCTCAACCCCCGCAAACACAACTAGGTGAGTACAACTAGGTAAGTACACACACACACACACACACACACACACACACACACACACACACACACACACACACACACACACACACACACACACACACACACACACACCCACACACACACACACACAAATGTAAGCTAGCTAAGCAACTAAGTAAACGAGCGTAGAGAAACTATAAAAATAACAGGACACTTGAGAGCAGAGAAAGGTACCAGAGAGCCAGGAATGAATACGTCAGGGTGGGAAGAGAGGCAGAAGGCCAATATGAAAACGACATAGCAAGCAAGGCTAAGACTCATCCTAAATTGCTGCACAGCCACACCAAGAGAAAGACAACAGTGAAGGAACAGGTAATGAAACTGAGGATAGGGACAGATAGATTCACTACAAACGACAAAGAAGTGTGTGAGGAACTCAATAAGAAATTCAAGGAAGATTTCAGATTAGTGCGAGGAGAAGTTCCAGAGATAAGAGAAGGAATAGTTAACCAGGCACCACTAGAGGAATTTGAGATTACCAGTGGGGATGTTAGGAAGCTTTTGCTAGAGTTGGATGTGACAAAGACAATAGGCCCGGATGAAATATCGCCATGGATACTAAAGAAAGGAGCAGAGGCACTGTGCCTGCCACTCTCCATGGTGTATAACAAATCACTGATAACATGTGAACTACCAAAAATTTGGAAGACGGCAAAAGTAGTCCCGATATACAAGAAGAGGGATAAACAGGAGGCCCTGAACTACAGACCAGTGTCCCTAACTTGCATACCATGCAGTTTATTGGATAAAATTGTGCGAAAAAACCTAGTGAAACATCTGGAGCGAAGGAACTTTATGACACAACCACAAACATGGTTTCAGGGATGGCAAGTCCTGCCTCACAGGATTAATTGAATTCTACGATCAGACAGCAAGAATCAGGCAAGAAAGAGAGGGATGGGCAGAATGCATATTTTTGGATTGCTGAAAGCCTTTGACACAGTATTACACCAGAGACTAGTGCGAAAGCTTGAGATGCAGGTAGGACTGAGAGGGAAGGTACTCCATTGGAAGAGGGAGTACTAAGTAACAAAAGACAGCGAGTCACTGTGAGGGGTGAGGTCTCAGATTGGCGTGAAGTCACAAGCAGGGTCCCACAGGGTTCTGTACTCGGAACTATCCTGGTTTCTGAAGTACGTAAATGATCTTCCATCGGGTATAGACTCATTACCCTCAATGTTTGCTTATGATGCCAAAATTATAAGAAGGAATTAAGACAGCATGAGGCTTCAAGAAGACCTGGACAGACTGATAGAATTGTCCAACAAATTGTTGTTAGAGTTTACCAGAGCAAATGTAATGTCGAGAAGATAGTTGTATGGAGGAGGAGGTCAGATAGAAGGTATCATCTGGGAGATGAAATGCTTCTAGAGTCAGAGAGAGAGAGAGAGAGAGAGAGAGAGAGAGAGAGAGAGAGAGAGAGAGAGAGAGAGAGAGAGAGAGAGAGAGAGAGAGAGAGAGAGAGAGAGAGAGAGAGAGAGAGAGAGAGAGAGAGAGAGAGAGAAGGGTGGGGGTTGATATCACGGCATACCTGTACACCGAAGCCCACATCAAGTAGGTAACCTCAGTAGCAAAGGCCTGGTTGGTGAACATCAGAACAGCCTTTAGAAACTTGTGTAAGGAATCATTCAGAACCTTGTATACCACATATGTCAGACCAATCCTGGAGTATGCGGCTCCAGCATGGAAACCATAACTTGTTAAGCATAAAACTAAACTGGAAAAAGTTCAAAGGTTTTCCACCAGACTAGTACTCGAACTGAGGGGTATGATGAGCTACGAGGAGAGACTAGGGGAATTAAGTCTCACGCCGCTGAAAGACAGAAGAGTTGGGGAGGAACATGATCACCCCAGTTAAGATTCTCAAAGGAATTGATTGGGTAGATGAAGACAGGTTATATAATAAAAGTGTCACACGAACACGGGGACACACGTGGAAATTGAGTGCCCAAATGAGCCACAGAGATATTAGAAAAACTTTTTTTGTGTGTCAGAGTAGTTAACAGATGGAATGCATTAGAAAATGATGTGGTGGAGGCAGACTCAATGCACAGTTTCAAGTGTAGATATAATGGAGCAAAATAGGCTCAGGAACCGTTACATCAATTTATTGACAGCTGAGAGGCGGGACCAAAGAGCCAGAGCTCAATCCCCTGCAAGCACAACTAGGTGAGTACAACTAGTTAGTACATAGTCATTAGTCTTCAGCCATAGTGAAGGATTGTGGGTTGGGAAGCTTCAGTGTTTTCTATTAACTTGGAAGGGTTGAACAGTCTACAAGCAGTGAAAAAAGTGTATATAAGTGAATGAATAACTGGTAAACTGACAGAAACCATAAGAAAGTGAAGAAAGAAAGTTGAAATAGTGTATTTGGAATTAAGTGTTGTACACATTGTGGAGTAGAGCAGTGGTGTGGCGAGGTAACCTCACACCGACCTCGACCTCACCTGCCCCTAGGGAGACCACACCTGGGAGAAGACATCTGGATACACTCACCTGTTGTGCCAGCAGACCGAGTAAGGTAATTGGGACCCCTGTTGGCTAAGGTAGTTTATTGCAATGACAATATCTGGAAGGGCGACCAGGTCAAGCAGCATCAGGGAGGAGGAGGAGGAGGAGGAGAAATTTATAGAGAAAGTGATAGGGAAATGTGTTGAGAGGAGGAGTGATTGGTTGGAGGTTTTAATCCTTGAAATTAAAAGAGAAACATTTCAACAAATGCAGGATGAGAGTGAGAGACAAAAACAAGTGCTCAAGGACTAATTTCAGGGGAAAATCAGGAAGATGAGGAGAGAATGGGAAACCATGTATTCAATGCTTGACAAGGAGTTAGGCCAGGGCATCATTAATACGGATGGGGGGAGGGGAGGATTAGTGGTGGATGGATTAGTGACTATGGGAGGGGCAGACAACAAATGGGTACAAGATAGTAAGGGTAGACTAAGGAACTTGAAGGAGCAACTTCAGAAAATTGTTCTAATATAAAACAATGCAGGAGATACAACTAGAAAAAAACTGGGAATGATACGTATTCAGTACGGGATGCAACACTCAGGGATCAGAACAAGCATGAAAGTGGATCGCAGAGGAGGCGGACACTTGTCACTCGTGGATTATGTGAAGCAAAGGCAACATCATCACATGAGAGGATACAGATTGAAAGGTTTGAACTAGGAGCAATATAGAGGTGTTTAAATGATGATTTGGCAGAAAACGAGATTTAATTCACAAGCCGAATTGGGCCTGATAATGACAACTATCTACATGTTGTCATTATCGACTACATATTAAAGCACAAGTATTTACTAAGGGTCAGCGAAGGCTATTATAATGTGATCATAAACAGATACATGACCAAAGACGAACAACAGGAAATGAAGGCGAGAAAACTGATCTACAGTCGAGAAGTGTGAGAAACAGCTTAGCTGCGACAACGAACATTATTGGTAGAAGCTTAGTTATGACAATTAATAGAGTAAGAATGTAACAACGTGAACCTGTATTTTCCCACAAGCTATACAGATATAGAGTAGTATAGAGAACCTATGCGAGAGAGAGAGAGAGAGAGAGAGAGAGAGAGAGAGAGAGAGAGAGAGAGAGAGAGAGAGAGAGAGAGAGAGAGAGAGAGAGAGAGAGAGATGAGAGAGAGAGAGAGAGAGAGAGAGAGAGAGAGAGGGGGGGAAGGAGGGAGGGAGGAGGAATGTGCTGGAGGAAACTGGTTGGTAGAGAACCGATATGGAGAGAGTGAGGGTTCTGAAAGGGATTTTGGTGGGACTTTTGGTAGTTTATACTAAGTATTTTTTCTGTAAAACTTTGGGGTCTTTGTGGCGTAGTGCATAGCAATCTCGTCTCTGAGTCAGAAGGTTCCGGGACGAGTCCTGGGAAGGGTGCCAGGATGCAAGGGTTTCATACTGATAGAGTTAACAACATGGTTGGTAACACTAACTCTTCATTCCTTGAGTGGTGCGGTGCTAGCATGAGGTACTCCACTCGGCGGAGACCTGAAGGGTACCAATGCGGCAGTTGCTACCGCCAGGGTCGAAGGTGTTCCCTGTCTCGGTTCGTACTGGAAATGGAACCCTCTCGGCGGAGACCTGAAGGTTCCACGATACAGTCACCGAGGCACACAAACACATCACACACGCATGCACGCAAAAACACACATTCACACAAACATACAACGGTGTTGTTAACTGCATCAATATGAAACTGTGGCAAGTGAGAAAGAGAGGGATGGAGAGAGATTTGGAAGAGGGGGAGGAGAGGGGAAGGGAGGGAGGCTGGATTGGTTTTAGGTGCTTATTATAAGTATTTTTTGTTTAAACATCCGGGTACTGTGGGGTACTGCCTTAGGACTTTCAACTAGCAATCAGTAGGTCCTCAGGCTGAACCATGGTCATGCAAGAAGGACAAAAAGTGTTTCGTTCAGATACAGTAGGAACATTGCTGGTAACACTGCACTACATTCCTTGAGTAGTACAACGCAAAGGTTCCAAGGGGTTGTCATTGCCAGGGGGTGGTAATGGGGGACGAGCTCCCATGACCTATAAAATGCTCCTATATGGCATGCGTCTCAAATAGCCTCTGACAACCAAGTCCAACTCCTGGCCTGCACGGGTGGCTTAGTCTTTAAGTCCGGCGGAACTGCTTTTACCGACAGGAGAAAGGGCGAGGGCGTGCCTCTGGCACCTTAAAACCAGCTGCTCTGGGTAGATGGGACTCGATAGCCTGAGAAGGCAGCCCATCTAGGGGAAGGAAAACCCTGATTTTAAACCTCCGCTGCCTTGCGGCCATACCCCTTTTTTTGGGAAAGGCTTCAGGAGTCAACCTCGAGGAAAAATCCGGAGTTGGAGCCCCTAAGGTAGTTCGTTGATGACGTCGACCTTGTTCTGGCAGCTCCTGCAACGTTGCTGGAACCATGTGTATTGGCATTTGCCTTTCTTTTGGATAATTTCAGCAACGTGGAGAGGGGGGACCTGCTGCATGGGTAACAGCTTCTCCTCCATATCTACCTACCCAGGCTTTGCGCCCTGGAGAGGATACTCCAGTTTGCGTCACAGCGTCGAACCAACACGGGAAGCGACAGTCTACCGGTTTTAAGTCTTCTGCTCGATTGGCGAAGAGTGTGACGCCAGGGGTTGCTTCTGACGGTGGGAGGGGTCATCGCGCCCCACTGGGCAGCTACCGCCCGCCTCAAGCTGGGAAAACCCCAACCAATAAGGTGTTGCCTCGCCACGGTCCGTTAACCTCACTGGGTGCGTGGGGTTTTAGGGTGAAAACCGACAAGCGGCCCGACAACTTTGTACCAAGGAATACCAAACCTAAGAAGAAAATATCAACTGCCCTAAAGCTGGGCACATGGAACGTCAGGACACTGACACCAGGTTTATCTGACGACCTGCAAGAAATCAATGACGCCCGAAAAACAGCAATCATCGATAGGGAGCTGAGCAAACTGCAGATGGATATTGTTGCTCTCCAAGAGACCAGGCTCCCTGGATCAGGATCTGTGAGAGAGAGGACCTTCTCTTTCTTCTGGCAAGGAAAACCTCCTGAAGAGACCAGAGAACATGGTGTGGGATTTGCCATCAGGAATGCACTGTTGGGACACATTATGCCACCGATGGGGGAAACCGAACGAATTCTGTCTATGCAACTGCACTCCCAAATAGGACCAGTCAATGTTATTAGTGCATACGCACCAACCCTGACTTCTCCAGCAGAGGCAAAGGAAAAATTCTACGATGACCTCAACAGAGTCATAGCGAGAATCCCTGTAAAGGAGTCACTGTTCATCCTCGGCGACTTCAACGCCAGAGTGGGTGCCGAGCACAACATTTGGCCCACTTGTCTGGGTCAATTCGGCATAGGGAGGATGAATGAGAACGGACAACGTCTGCTAGAACTCTGCTGCCTTCATGGTCTCTGTGTCACCAACACGTTCTTCGGCACAAAGCCTCAACACCGAGTATCTTGGAGACACCCCAGATCCAAGCACTGGCACCAGCTTGACCTGATTCTTACCAGGCGTGCAAGTCTACCCAGCGTCAAGATTACACGTCAGAGTGTAATCAGCTACCAGAGTGCGGTCTGTGACACCGACCACTCCCTGGTATGTAGCAGGGTCAAGAGGCAACCAAAGAAGATTCATCACTCGAAAGAGGCTGGCAGACATCACATCGACACCATCAAGACCCACAACCAGGACAAGGTGGAAGATTTTGCACGTGTGCTCGAGGAAGCTCTCCCTGGCCCAGCCGGGGTCACTGCCTGTAAAAGATGGGAGCACTTCATAGACGCTGTGTTCAACGCTGCCTTTTCCACCTTTGGCAAGAAGACCAGCAGGTCGACAGACTGGTTCGAGGCTAACTCGGAAGAGATGACACCTGTCATCGAAGAGAAGAGAAACGCCTTGGTAGCCTACAAAGCCTGCCCAAGTCGGCGCAACTTACAGATCCTTCGGGCCGTCCGCTGCAAAGTGCAGCAGAGCGCCAGGCGGTGTGCCAACATCGCCTATTGCCAACAACATCTATTGTGCCAACAACAACTATTGGCTCCAGCTCTGCTCCCAGATACAGACTGCAGCGGATACAGGCAATGTAAGGGGAATGTATGACGGCATCAAGCAGGCCCTCGGCCCAATCCAGAGGAACACCGCTCCTCTGAAATCTGCCACCGGCGAGGTGATTCAGGACCAGACACTGCAGCTGAAGCGCTGGGCCGAGCACTACTCTGAGCTATACGCCAGGGAAAATGTGGTCACCGAAGACGCCCTGAGAGCCATTGAGTGCCTGCCTGTGTTAATGGAGCTCGACAGCTAACCGACCATCGAAGAACTCAGCGATGCCCTAGACTCCCTTGCTTCTGGTAAAGCTCCTGGCAAAGATGGCATTCCTGCTGAGACCTTGAAGTGCTGCAGAGGTAGCCTGCTCAGGGAGCTGCATAAAATTCTCTGCCTCTGCTGGGAAGAAGGAGAGGTGCCACAAGACATGAGGGATGCCAACATCGTTACGCTGTGTAAGAATAAAGGTGACAGGGGCGACTGTAACAACTACCGTGGAATCTCCCTCCTCAGTATTGTCGGAAAGCTGATTGCTCGAGTCGCATTGAAGAGGCTCCAAGTACTTGCAGAGAGAGTCTATCCAGAATCACAATGCGGATTCAGAGCTGACAGGTCCACCATCGACATGGTCTTTTCCCTCACACAACTGCAGGAGAAATGCAGGGAACAGAAGCAGCCACTCTTCGTAGCCTTCATAGATCTGACGAAGGCCTTCGACCTCGTCAGCAGGGATGGCCTGTTCAAGATTCTCCCCAAGATCGGATGCCCACCCAGGCTCCTCAGCATCATCAGGTCTTTCCATGAGAACATGAGGGGCACCGTGGTCTTTGATGGCCTAACATCAGACGCCTTTGACATCCGAAGTGGAGTAAAGCAGGGCTGCGTACTGGCTCCAACCCTATTCGGGATTTTCTTCGCAGTTATGCTGCAACATGCTTTCGGATCTGTCACGGAAGGCATTTACCTCCGGACCAGGTCGGATGGAAACCTGTTTAACCTCACCAGGCTGAGAGCCAAGACGAAGGTTCGGCTGAGGTGTCTGCGCGACTTCCTTTTTGCCGACGACGCAGCACTCAGCTGAATACCTCAAACGGCTCATGACCCGCTTCAGCGAGGCCTCTCAGGCATTTGGACTCACCATCAACCTGAAGAAAACACAAGTCATGGGACAAGGAGTGGACTTCCCACCTGACATCGGCATCTCCGATTCCAAACTGGAAGTCGTTCACGACTTCGTGTACCTGGGCTACACAATCTCTGACTCCCTCTCTCTTGATCCGGAGCTAAACAAACGCATTGGTAAGGCATATACGACCATGTCCAGACTGACAAAGAGAGTGTGGGCCAACAATAGGCTTACTGAGTATACTAAGATTCAGGTTTACAGAGCCTGTGTCCTGAGCACTCTCCTTTATGGCAGTGAGTCTAGGACACTCCGCGCCCATCAGGAAAGATAGCTGAATGCCTACCACATGCGCTGCCTTCGACACATCTTGGACATCACCTGGCAGGATAAGGTGACAAACAACAACGTCTTGGGGAGAGCAAGAATCACCAGCATGTACACAATGCTGAAACAGAGAGGAATGCGCTGGCTTTGGCATGTTGTGCGAATGGGCGACGGCAGGATCCCCAAGGATCTCCTGTACGGAGAGCTGATGCAGGGAAAGCGTCCAACGGGCAAGCCCCAGCTACGGTACAAAGACGTATGCAAGAAGGACCTGAAAGTCTTGGACGTCGATCTTGCTATGTGGGAGACACTGGCCGCAGACAGTTCTGCCTGGGGGCAGTCTGTTCAAAGAGATCTCTCCAAGTTCGAGGAGTCACTTGCCAAGGAATCGGAGGCAAAGAGACAGAGAAGGAAAGCCGGTAGCCAGGAAGACAAACCAGAATCGGGCTTCGTTTGTGCTCGGTGTGGGATGGACTGCCACTCTCGGATTCGCCTCATCAGTCACACCAGACGCTGCACCAGGATTGACAACCAGGGCGCAACTCCATAGTCTCCCGAGACTGACGGATGCCTACTACTGCTACAACGCTAACATGAGGTACTCCACTCCCTGGTGGCTGGAAGGTACCCATGAGGCAGTTACTAATGGCTAATACGAAAGACTTACTTCTCTAGGTTGGAAGTGAACCTGGAACCCGTCCGGCGGAGACCTCATAGTCTCAGATAAAGTCGCAGAGACACGTCCTAAAAACATAATACTAAAATGCCAGCAAAAATACAACAAACTTAACACACACCAGCTGCATCAGTTTTTAAACCATGTGCCTTAGATCGTTCCCACCTGAGTTAAAAGTTCATGCCTCATGAAACAGTTCCATTTAGGGTCTTTACACCATTGTTGACATTAGACACAGACGCTTAAGAAATGCGTTAACAATATCGACACGTACTGCAAACATTAATGACCTGCGTGTACCACAGTAGTGACGTGTGGCGTAGTTTTATCTCCTGTAATTACTTTGTGATCGTCGCCTCGAATGATCATTATTTATAACAGTGCTGCGTTATCGCTTTCTTGTAACAACTGTTTATTTGCGCTAACGACATTAGTGCTGTTAAACATATCTACCTTAAGAACGTGTGAACATGAACAACCAATCCATTAGTATGATGTCTGCCAACATCAGGAGCTTTATTGCCAATTTTGGTGTACTCAAACAAGTTTTCAGGATGACTCATCGTGGTACCGATGTGGCTGTTGTGTTGGAAACATTTCTATATAACAGTATTCCTGAGGAATGTGCTAGGATTGCCCTTTATACCTCTTGGTTGCTTATAGACAGTCGTAACCAGGGATGCAGGCTTGCAACGTATTTCAGTACATCTGCACATGCCGAACCAATGGATGTGGTCATCGTTATTTAGCTGTAAATTATGTTCTTTATAATATGCATAAATCCCGAAACCTCAGTAACGGAATATGGAACGTACAGACCTTAGTGTTTGGGTTCTTCCCAAAACCACTTCCTGGTGGTTAATCTTAACTCCCCACTATTGTAACAAAACTGTCAGCACATTAAACATGTGGGCGACCTCATCTAGTATATCACACAGAGGGATTCTAATGAAATCTTAGTATTTATCTACCAACAAAACTTTGGTCACCCTCCCAACTCTTGTTACATGTTTTTTCCTTGACCTGAATAAAACTTATCTACATTTTGAGGATATTTAATTGCAGAACTCTGAGAAATGTCAATTCTTCTGCCTTCACTTTGCTGGCTATTCCGACAGCCAGTGTACTGGACCACACAAGCAGAAGACAATAGTTTTATGAAAAACTACGGAACACCCACAGCAGAGGATCTCTGAGACACCCAACTGGTGTCCAACTGAGACCCTAAGCCTCCCCTAGGGTGATACTTGTGTATTGAGGTATTAGGTGATCCACGCCCCAGTCATACCCGCCAAACACACACCGAAACTACGACGTTGGTACAACGTTCGAGCAAGTTTTGACACCTCCTAACCAGTTATAACAACCAATATAGAAAGTTGTAACCACGTTCTAATACGTCATAAACACGTTAAGCCAAGATGTAACAACTTTATTACAAGTTGTAACAAGCTGAAAATAGAGCCAGTCTCGGTTTGAATTTCCAGGGATATAAACTGCTAGTCACATGCCTCTCCCGGTATTCAACCTCTCATTTAGCTAACTAACAACTGGGTACCTACTTACCGCTAGATAACAGAGGCAATCGGTGATGGAAATGTGCAAAACCATTTCTTACATGCACAAGATTCGAACCCGGTATTCCCGATTTTGAGTCGAGAACGAACCAACTGTACTACAAAAACTCAATAAATAAGCTTACTTGTTGCACTGAACAGCATGGGAACAAGCTTAGTTGTGGCAACTAACAGTATGAGAACAAACTTAGTTGTGACAACTAACAGTATGAGAACAGACTTAGTTGTGACAGCTAACAGTATGAGAACAGACTTAGTTGTGACAACTAACAGTATGAGAACAGACTTAGTTGTGACAACTAACAGTATGAGAACAGACTTAGTTGTGACAACTAACAGTATGAGAACAGACTTAGTTGTGACAACTAACAGTATGAGAACAGACTTAGTTGTGACAACTAACAGTATGACAACAGACTTAGTTGTGACAACTAACAGTATGAGAACAGACTTAGTTGTGACAACTAACAGTATGAGAACAGACTTAGTTGTGACAACTAACAGTATGAGAACAGACTTAGTTGTGACAGCTAACAGTATGAGAACAGGCAGGTAGTTGTAACAACTAACAGTATGAGAACAGACTTAGTTGTGACAACTAACAGTATGAGAACAGACTTAGTTGTGACAGCTAACAGTATGAGAACAGGCAGGTAGTTGTAACAACTAACAGTATGAGAACAGACTTAGTTGTGACAACTAACAGTATTAGAACAGGCAGGTAGTTGTGACAACTAACAGTATTAGAACAGACAGGTAGTTGTGACAACTAACAGTATGAGTATAAGCTTAAGGGGCCCAGGTGACGATGCACCGAAATTTTCTCAAACACAATTATTTTTAGTAATATCTTCGTGGTAAATGTTCCAATTTATCCTAATGGATCAACATCATACTATGAACAGAAAAATGTAAAAAAAAAATCGAAAAAAAATCACAATTTCAAATTCGATGTCAAAATATAAATATGTAACCAATTGTTAAAAGAATAGAAATCTATAACTAAACCGAATAACAAAAAAAAATAAAAGTCACAACTTCTGCCACCTGTGGCTGATTAACATAATGACCAATTTCGGTCCAACTTCACATGCTTAGGGCCAGATATGCATTCACCAAGATGGAGAAGGCATAATAAAATCCGCATAAAAACAAAGGAGGGGAAAAATAAAAAATAAATAAAATAAAGTGGTTGTCAGCTTTTGGTACAAGGGAACATAAGACATATTGCCATTGGGAAATGTATTTATATGATGTATCATAAATTACAACATAATAACATACTAACTCATTATTATGTGTGAAATCTGGCCCTCCAGGTGGCACCAGCTGCATATCCACGTTGTAGACCCGCCTTACTTTTCTTCTTCGTGCGTCGGACAGTTGCTTGCCGACAGGTGTTTAAAATTTTTCCCTATTTTTCATATTTGGAAAAATCTCCCCTGTCACTTGCTTCACTTTTGACAATGAAACGCATGAGAACCAACTGAGCTCTGAAAATGACAAAAGTTATTAAAACAAGCTTACTTTTGCCATTGAGAAATGTGAGAAGAACTAGTTTGTAGCAACGAATAGTATGCGACCAAACTTGTCTGTGACAGCGATCAGCAAGAGAACAAGCTTAATTGTAATATCAAACAATATGAGAACAAGGTTGGTTCTAATAATCTTGCAAAACAAGCTTAATTTTGACACCGAACAGTGTGGTTCAAGTGCATCCTATTTCTGGCAAAAAAAGTGAGAGAGAGAGAGGGGGTGGTTATCTTGAGGTTATCTTGAGATGATTTCGGGGCTTTTTTAGTGTCCCCGCGGCCCGGTCCTCGACCAGGCCTCCACCCCCAGGAAGCAGCCCGTGACAGCTGACTAACACCCGGGGACCTATTTTACTGTTAGGTAACAGGGGCATAGGGTGAAAGAAACTCTGCCCATTGTTTCTCGCCGGCGCCTAGGATCGAACCCAGAACCACAGGATCACAAGTCCAGCGTGCTGTCCGCTCGGCCGACCGGCTCCCAGCTATGGGGGGTCACGGTTCTGAACATGGTGGCAGAAGATACTAATTCACGCAAGGGGATGTTGGAGATCATTCCAAACAAGGAGAGAGTGGGGAGTCACGGCAGCTCAAGTAGGGAGTGTACACTTGACATCGAGGCCAGTGATGGAGCCGCACCCCTAAATATGTGATGCTGAACCCCTCTCCAAGATCAAGAGTCATACAGGGTGGTCTCCTAGCGTAATTACAAGCACTCCAGTGTCCATTGCTGGTCGACCGACGGTAGCAGTAGTGTGGCTGCCGAGGTCAGCTGTTTGTTCCATCAGAGAATGGTTGGGGACGTTGTCTGCCAGTACGCAAATAAAAGTCTGGTGCAACAGCCAGAGTTCTCTTTTGGAGGTTTGAGTCCCAGTAGCCCCCAACCACCTCAGGGCAGAACAGCTATTAGCATGCACTACAAAAAAGAGAGTGCCTGAACTGTCACTGTTGTCCAGTCAAAGATCACTCTTGATGTCCTGGGAGATCAAATGTTATGTTGGTGATCAGGTGGAAGAAACTTCAAGTACCTGTTGGTGTTTCCACACGTCAATGGTTTGAATGATAAAAGCAATAATGACAATTATTACTGTAAATGGTCTGGATCAATAAATCTACTTGATTTTGTTGAACATCTCTTGCCTAGCTCTCCTAAAAGTTATTGTAAAATATATGTATGATAAACATGAATTAACTGCAGCAATGATAATTGCTAGTTATATATCATCAGCATTATTAGCCTGATATTGGTGAAGATGAACTAGTTATATTAAAATAAATATTGTTACATGAATGATAACTATGCAAGAGATTTTATTGGTTATTGATAAATGAGTTATTTATTAATATAACTATTTATTAATATTTAGTAATTAGGTATTTATTAATATAAAGTTAATAATCTATTATTCTTTAATTGCGTCTTTCCCTACGTTTCTACGACCTTTCAGCTTTGAATAAAGTAATTGTTAATGACTCGATAAGGTATAATTCGCCAATCAAGACAAAAGTGCGTATTAAACTTATCCTAAACTGAATTAGATTGTGGCACGATATTTTGAAGTGTACATTTGAGATATCTGCTTTGCAGGGATTGTTCTTGATAACACAGTGGTGTGAGTTCTGGATACACTGTACTCAGGTACAAAGGTGCACAGGCACTTTGTGTTCTGGGTACACAGGTACACTGACGCGTCGTTGCTCGTGTCTACATTCTGTAGTCGCTTAAGCGTTAGGAACGAGTAAACATCTTAGACACTTGTACTGCCTAGATAATGTTCTACCCTGAGATAAGTGTATGTTATTCACTGATTTATATTGTTTCTGTGGTGGTTAAAGCTGATGTCACAGTCTATAACACGATACAAGAACACTCAGTAGATAGTCTTCACTGAGAGAGTGAGTGAGTGAGGCGTGGGGTCTTCCATCCTCCTCCTCGCTGAGGTTACTGGAGGATGTATTTCAGACTATTTCTTACAGTTGTAAACTATTATTCTGAGATAAAAATAGCTTGTAGGAATAAATAAATAGTGATATAAAGACCATTAAGTGTAATTTTGCCATGATTAATTTTTTAACTAAAAAGGAGAAATGATGTCTCAAGGCGTTATATTTTGCTGACTTTCAGATCTGTTTTGGCTAGTAGGTCACATGTGATCTGGCCTACGTGACTTCTGTGTTGTAGGTACCTATTTTTTGCTAGGTGAACAGACACATCTGGGGTGAAAGAAACTTAGCCCACTTTGTTTCCGCCTCCGCCAGGGGATTGATCCCTGGACCCTAGGACTATGAATCCCGAGTGCAGTCCATTCTGCCGTCAGGCCCCCTCACTCAGCCCTCAGGCCCTATGTATGTATGTATGTATGTATGTATGTATGTATGTATGTATGTATGTATGTATGTATGTATGTATGTATGTATGTATGTATGTATGTATGTATGTATGTATGTATGTATGTACGTATGTACGTATGTATGTATGTATGTATGTATGTATGTATGTATGTATGTATGTATGTATGTATGTATGTATGTATGTATGTATGTATGTATGTATGTATGTATGTATGTATGTATGCATGTATGTATGTACGTACTCACCTAATTGTGCTTGCGGGGGTTGAGCTCTGGCTCTTTGGTCCCGCCTCTCAACCGTCAATCAACAGGTGTACAGGTTCCTGAGCCTATTGGTCTCTATCATATCTACACTTGAAACTGTGTATGGAGTCAGCCTCCACCACATCACTGCCTAATGCATTCCATTTGTCAACCACTCTGACAATAAAAAAGTTCTTTCTAATATCTCTGTGGCTCATTTGGGCACTCAATTTCCACCTGTGTCCCCTTGTGCATGTGCCACTTGTGGTAAATAGCCTGTCTTTATCTACCATATCGATTCCCTTGAAAATCTTGAATGTGGTGATTTTGTCCCCCCTAACTCTTCTGTCTTCCAACGAAGTGAGGTTTAATTCCCGTAGTCTCTCCTCATAGCTCACACCTCTCAGCTCGGGTACTAGTCTGGTGGCAAACCTTTGAACCTTTTCCAGTTTAGTCTTATCCTTGACTAGATATGGACTCTATGCTGGAGCCGCATACTCTAGGATTGAACTGACATATGTGGTATATAATGTTCTGAAAGATTCCTTACACAAGTTTCTAAAGGCCGTTCTTATGTTAGCCAACCTGGCATATGCCGCTGATGTTATCCTCTTGATATGAGCTTCAGGGTACAGGTCTGGCGTGATATCAACTCCCAGGTCTTTCTCTCTCTCTCTGACTCTTGAAGTATTTCATCTCCCAAATGATACCTTGTATCTGGTCTCCTGCTCCCTACCCCTATCTTCATTACATTACATTTGCTTGGGGTTAAACTCTATCAATTATTTGTTCGACCATTCCTACAACTTGTCTAAGTCTTCTTGAAGCCTCAAGCTGTCCTCCTCTGTCTTAATCTTTTTTATAATTTTGGCGTCTTCAGCAAACATTGAAAGGAATGAGTCTATACCCTCTGGGATATTTACGTATATCAGAAACAGGATAGGTCCGAGTACAGAACCCTGTGGGACTCCACTGGTGACTTCACGCCAATCTGAGGTCTCACCCCTCACTGTAACTCTGCCTCCTATTACTTAGGTACTCCCTTATCCACTGGAGCGCCCTACCAGTTACTTCTGCCCGTTTCTCCAGCTTATGCATCAGCCTTTTATGGGGTACTGTGTCAAAGGCTTTCCGACAGTCAAAAAAATGCAGTCTGCCCATCCTTCTCTTTCTTGCTTAATCTTTGTCACCTGATCGTAGAATTCTATTATGCCTGTAAGGCAAGATTTACCCTCCCTGAACCCATGTTGATGGGTTGTCACGAAGTCTCTTCTCTCCAGATGTGTTACTAGGTTTTTTCTCACAATCTTCTCCATCACCTTGCATGGTATACAAGTTAAGGACACTGGCCTGTAGTTCAGTGCCTCTTGTCTGTTACCCTCTTTGAATATGGGGACTACATTTGCCGTCTTCCATATATCTCGTAGGTCTCCGTATGTATGTATGTATGTATGTATGCGTGTATGTGTGAATGTTGATTTGGAAACAGGTTAGCTGATTTTTTGGAGCAAGATTGAGATTTTGTGAATTTGTGTGTATCTGCTGGCTCTGGAGTAAAAGTCATCCTGGCTTTGCCCTGTGGATCCTCCTAGATCTGCCCTGTGGATCCTTCTAGATCTGCCTTGTGGATCCTTCTAGCTCTGGTCTACGGATCCTCCTAGCTCTGGCCTACTGATCCAACTAACTCTGGCGTACGGATCCTCCTAGCTCTGGCCTACGGATCCTCCTAGCTCTGGCCTACTGATCCAACTAACTCTGGCGTATGGATCCTCATAGCTCTGGCTTACGGATCCTCCTAGCTCTGGTCTATGGATCCTCTTAGCTCTTGTCTATGGATCCTCTTAGCTCTGGTCTATGGATCCTCTTAGCTCTGGTCTATGGATCCTCCTAGCTCTGGTCTATGGATCCTCTTAGCTCTGGTCTATGGATCCTCCTAGCTCTGGTCTATGGATCCTCTTAGCTCTGGTCTATGGATCCTCCTAGCTCTGGCTTACGGATCCTCCTAGCTCTGGCTTACGGATCCTCCTAGCTCTGGTCTAGGGATCCTCCTAGCTCTGGTCTATGAATCCTCCTAGCTCTGGTCTATGGATCCTCTTAGCTCTGGTCTATGGATCCTCCTAGCTCTGGTCTACGGATCCTCCTAGCTCTGGTCTATGGATCCTCCTAGCTCTGGTCTACGGATCCTCCTAGCTCTGGTCTACGGATCCTCCTAGCTCTGGTCTGTGGATCCTCCTAGCTCTGGTCTACGGATCCTCCTAGCTCTGGTCTATGGATCCTCCTAGCTCTGGTCTATGAATCCTCCTAGCTCTGGTCTATGGATCCTCTTAGCTCTGGTCTATGGATCCTCCTAGCTCTGGTCTACGGATCCTCCTAGCTCTGGTCTATGGATCCTCCTAGCTCTGGTCTACGGATCCTCTTAGCTCTGGTCTATGGATCCTCCTAGCTCTGGTCTATGGATCCTCCTAACTCTGGTCTACGGATCCTCCTAGCTCTGGTTTACGGATCCTCTTAGCTCTGGTCTATGGATCCTCCTAGCTCTGGTCTATGGATCCTCTTAGCTCTGGTCTACGGATCCTCCTAGCTCTGGTCTATGGATCCTCTTAGCTCTGGTCTACGGATCCTCCTAGCTCTGGTCTATGGATCCTCCTAGCTCTGGTCTACGGATCCTCCTAGCTCTGGTCTACGGATCCTCTTAGCTCTGGTCTATGGATCCTCCTAACTCTGGCCTTCTAGTTTGCGGATCCTCTTAATTCTGCACCGTATCCTTGGTACTGTGCGGGATAAGGCTTCATTGTGGGCTTTCCATGGAACTTTGCATGACTGTTCTTCACTGTCTACTGATCAGAGTACGGTGCATAATAGGGTGTTACTGTGGAAGGCTCAGTGCCACACTCAAACAACATTTCAAAAAAAAAATAAACAGAACATATAATAGTGTTACAGAGAGGAAGAATCCGGATGAATCTTCGCCAATCCGCCGGCTACCTGCCCCCATCGCGGCCACAAAATACATAGTGGCTCTCAGGTAAATTCAGGAGTGATCGCTTTTTCTTCACATACAAAAATGTTTCTCAAGTCCCAATAAAAATAAATAACTAAATGCAGAAAACTGAGCGCCTTATTTTAACTTAGACTTTCGTGCTTGAACGTCAGGTTTTCTTTTAATGTTTACTGAGCGGCTCTTTACTAAACTAATTATGCTATCTACAACAGTTATCTACGTTACAAGTTCACGCCCAGTTTATACCCACTGATTTTCTCAAATAATATTCCTTCATAAATATATACGTTCCCCCCCTAATTTATTACAACAAAGCATTTTATAACAAACAAAAATGTCACCCCAAATATTAAAGAAATGGAAAAATGTTGAAATATTAAAATTAGTGTCCTTAATAAAAGTAAGATAAACTTAAATAAATGATTTTTTTATATATTATTATAAGATCGTAAATAAAACTGTATTAGAATTGGAAAAAAGTTTCCAAAATTTTAAATTTCTTTAGAATATTTATATAATTATCAGTGAGTGGTAAAATATAAATTACTGGTTAATGTATATATTGTACTGGATTGATTTTTAAATGTTGCAATTATTTATGAAATTGTTTCCTATACTATATATTTTTGACGCACATTAGTTGTGTTTAATGTGATAATACTAATTTTTTTGAGATATATACAAGAGTTGTTATATTCTTGTCCAGCCACTAGTACGCGTAGCGTTTCGGGCAGGTCCCTGGAATACGATCCCCGCGAAGAATCGTTGTTACAACCAAGTACTCATTTTACTGTTGAGTTA
Organism: Procambarus clarkii; assembly: GCF_040958095.1. Classification (NCBI taxonomy): domain Eukaryota; kingdom Metazoa; phylum Arthropoda; class Malacostraca; order Decapoda; family Cambaridae; genus Procambarus; species Procambarus clarkii. Next base: position 8,747,951 of record NC_091150.1, on the reverse strand, counting down.
AACAGAGGCTACAGTTAAGGATTTGTGCCCAGTAAATCCAACCCGGCCAGGATATGAACCCATGACAAAGCGCTCGCGGAACGCCAGGCGAGTGTTTTACCACTACACCATGGAGGCTGGTTCAGAAGAGGTAGTGTACTCCCCCTCCGCTGTTTGTACAAATACACCGTTGTTAGTCAGTAAGTTTTTATGTTGACCTTAATATCCCTCCACTGGTTGATAGATCATAATATTAACCTCCAGAGTGAGGTAGGTCCTAATAATACGCCAGAGGGTGAGAGATCATGGTAACCGTCCACAGGTTAATAGGCCTTAATAATCCTCCAAAGCTCATAGGCCTTCATTACCCTCCAGAAGGTGATGGGTTCTAATAAGCCCAAGTGGGTGATTGGCTTTTGCAACCTTCTAGTGGGTGATATGCCTTCATAGCCCCGAGAAGGTAATTGACCATAATAACCCTCCGGAAGGAAATAGGCCAAAATATCCATCCAGAGAGTGATAGGCAATAATAACCCTCCAGAGGGAGATAGACCTTAATTATGTTCAAAGTTATATATGCCTAACAATCCCCCAGAGGCGAATGTCAATGATAACCCTACAGAGGTTGATAGGTCATAATATTAACCCTTCAGAGGTTGATTGGTCATAATATTAACCCTTCAGAGGTTGATAGGTCATAATATTAACCCTTCAGAGGTTGATTGGTCATAATATTAACCCTTCAGAGGTTGATAGGTTATAATATTAACCCTCCAGATGTTGATAGGTTATAATATTAACCCTCCAGAGGTTGATAGGTTATAATATTAACCCTCCAGAGGTTGATAGGTCATAATATTAACCCACCAGAGGTTGATAGGTCATAATAACCCTCCAGAGGGTGATAGGTCATAATAACCCTCCAGAGGCTGGTAGGTCATAATAACCCTCCAGAGGCTGGTAGGTCATAATAACCCTCCAGAGGTTGATAGGTCATAATTACTCTCTAGAGGGTGATAGGTTATAATAACCCTCCAGAGGGTGGTAGGTTATAATAACCCTCCAGAGGGTGATAGGTTATAATAACCCTCCAGAGGGTGGTAGGTTATAATAACCCTCCAGAGGGTGATAGGTTATAATAACCCTCCAGAGGGTGGTAGGTTATAATAACCCTCCAGAGGGTGATAGGCCATAATAACCCTCCAGAGGGTGATAGGTCATAATAACCCTCCAGAGGGTGGTAGGTTATAATAACCCTCCAGAGGGTGATAGGCCATAATAACCCTCCAGAGGGTGATAGGTCATAATTACCCTCCAGAGGGTGATAGGTTATAATAACCCTCCAGAGGGTGGTAGGTTATAATAACCCTCCAGAGGGTGATAGGTTATAATAACCCTCCAGAGGGTGATAGGTCATAATAACCCTCCAGAGGGTGATAGGTTATAATAACCCTCCAGAGGGTGATAGGTTATAATAACCCTCCAGAGGGTGATAGGCCATAATAACCCTCCAGAGGGTGATAGGTTATAATAACCCTCCAGAGGGTGATAGGTCATAATAACCCTCCAGAGGGTGATAGGTTATAATAACCCTCCAGAGGGTGGTAGGTTATAATAACCCTCCAGAGGGTGATAGGTTATAATAACCCTCCAGAGGGTGATAGGTCATAATAACCCTCCAGAGGGTGATAGGTCATAATAACCCTCCAGAGGGTGATAGGTTATAATAACCCTCCAGAGGATGATAGGCCATAATAGCCCTCCAGAGGATGATAGGTTATAATAACCCTCCAGAGGATGATAGGCCATAATAGCCCTCCAGAGGATGATAGGTCATAATAACCCTCCAGAGGGTTATTATGACCTACCTCCCTCTGGAGGGTTATTAATAATAGCCTTCTAGAGAGTTATTGACTTAAATAACTCTCCAAAAGGTGATAGACCATAATATGCCTCCAAAGCCAAGCTGTAATAATCCTCCAGCGGATGATAGGTTATAATAACCTCCAGTGAGTGACAGGGCACAATAACCCTTCTTATGGTGATTTTCCTTAATAGACCTCCAGTTGGTGATAGGCCATAATAACCCTCCAGAGGGATATAGGCTACAACATTTTCCAGAGGATGATAGACAGTGACAGTCCTCCTAAAGGTCAATGATAACCCTCCAAAGGGTGATAGGCCTTAATTGCCTTCCAGAGAGTGATAAGCATTAATAACCCTAATAGGTTGATAGGCCATGATAACTCTCCAGAGGGTTAAATGCAATAATAACCCTCCAGCGTGTGACAGGCTATAATAACCCTTCAGAGGGTAATAGGCTATAATAACCCTGCAAAGGATGATAGAACATAATAACGCTACTGGGGATATAGGCCATATTACTCCTATAGTGGGAGATAGGTTCAAACAACTCTCCAGAGGGAGATAGGTCACCCTAGCCAAGGGTGTTGGCTGGCCACATGGTCATCCATCCAGTGGCCTCCTTAACCTGACTGACTGAGATTTGGACTGATTTGTGGGACATTGACTAGATAATTATATAGACAATTAATAGATAGGTTGGGTTTGGGAGGGAGTAAAATATCTGGCAGTCTTATATTCAAGAGGACTTGTAACCTCAGCCTGGTAAATAGTAGTCCCGTTTCCCTGCCAGGCGTAGGAACACCTTGATGCTCACAGAGTTGTATTAATCTGCGACAATTAATGTTAGTGTAGTGTAAAGCTAGGATGTTAGTTATGTTTAGAACTAACTAGTGACAAGTAAATATTGTATTGGAGGATTAGTAAATGTTACTGTACGATCAGTTTAAGGATTCAGGCAACAGCCACGTGGTGAGAGAGCTTTCTTCACTAACAAAACACCAAGCGGTCTGGAGTTCGTGCTGTGGGATCTCTCTCTCCCTTTTACCTTCTTCCTTGTGTCCTCTTATCTCCTTAATCTTTGTGATATCAGGTTAAGTACTATACCATTATTGTAACCTGCCGGTAAGTATTCGAAATGTATTTGATTTGTGTTCCCTAGGCCAGTGTTTCGTCCCCAGGTGTTTACTTTTTGGGGTGGCCTAGTGAACAGTGTTGCATATTAAAATTATTATGTGTTTAATTCTGTCCTTAAAGAAAGTAGACCTTACCTCTAGTGTTGCTGTATGCACTCTCGCTTCCTATCTATGTAGATTCAGTGAGGTAATGTAACATCGAGATGGTAATGTATTTGTTGTATTTGGCGGGATTACGGTTAACAAATTATATGAACAAATCCACAAGGGCCGTGACGAGGATTCGAACCTGTGTCTGGGAGCATCCCAGACACTGCCTTAATCGACTGAGCTACGACAGGGTAAAAGGGTTGAAACCGAAGTTCTACTGAACTTCGGGATCTACGGGATCCAGTAAGATTCAGTAGAACTTCGGTTTCAACCCTTTTACCCTGTCGTAGCTCAGACGATTAAAGCAGTGTCTGGGATGCTCCTGGACGCAGGTTCGAATCCTCGTCACGGCCCTTTTGGATTTGTTCATTTGATGTATCACGTTAGTGTGATTTCAGTGTGTAACAAATTATATATATATAGGTATTCTAAAGCTGGAGTTTCCATTATCCATTTTGATTATGGGTAGGTTATCTGTTTCTAGACGATAGACGATTATTATTTATTCTTTGCGGAGAATTGTTTTCACTCGGGACCGAGCCTTACCTAACCCCATTAATTGGTACTCCCTTACCTTAAACATTGACCCTACAGAGGAAGTCCTCATTTGTAACAATATTATTGACAGCACCCTTCCATCTTAGTAAATTTTTCCGTAGTGATTAAACAGCTTTCTACTGTCATCCCTAATTCTAGTTACTGCGGCGATTCCGTTTTCAGTGATTGCAAATTTAATCCCATTTTCAATGATTTATAAATAAATCCTATTTTCAAAGATTTATTAATTCTACCAAACTGTCAGTTAATTTTTTTTTTATATTAAACATATGAATGAAATTGCAGAAGGCTTATTGAGACAAACAGTATCTCCTATTTATTTTGACCTATGATGAATCAATCATTAACTGCCACTTAGACACGAAATCAACTCCAAAAGGCATATACATAAGCAGCAAAGAAATGGCACAATGTTCTCACCCTTGTATTTGTCCATGTCTTTCCTAAATAAGATATAAATATATCCCTTGTTTAATATGGAAATGTTCGTTTGTTCAAAATCGCTAATCTCCGAAAGTTCTTCATCAATTGCTTTGAAATTTTCACACAATGTTCCATTCGAATCCGGCCAAGTTTTTATACGTATTATATACATATCACGTCTGTAAAGGTAAAAAAAAACATGCTTTTCTAAAAAAAACTGTGTTTTTCATTTGAGAGAAATCTTCGCACCCTCTTTACCGATGACACAACGGAAAAGAGGTTTCATTTTGACACATATGACACATTTTGACACAACGTTGCATTCGAATAGGCGTGTCTTTTTATATATCTACTATATACATGCCTCACCTGTGATAGGAAAACATGCTTTTTTTTTTTTAAACTTCGCTATCTGTTGGACGTGAGAGCAACACTCACTGTAATTTCCCAAAGTTCTTCACCAATTTCTTTGAAATTTTGACACAACGATCCATTCGAATACTTGCATGTTTTTATATACCTACTATATAGATGCCACACCTGTGACAGGTAAGAACATGCGTTTATGAAAAACAGTGCCATCTGTTGCACGTAAGAGCAACATACGATATACAAAATATGTTACGATTCCATTTCAATGTTTCTGATTGCATTGATAAATTTAATTTTCATAAATTTTGATTTGTTTTCATTTTAATTTAATTATTTTGTGTGACGTTGCATTTGAATTGAGCTGTGTTTTTTACCATTTCGTTCATTTCGTGGGTATAGCTTTTTTCTCGTTTTATTTTTAACTGTTCTTATTTGTCAGTGCAATTGGCGGTGAACTTTAGCTGAGTCGATTGATCTGCATTTGAATATAAATATTTCCTTATTATTTTTTTTTTAAACTAGAAAATGGACTACACGTTTATTTCACAGTTGCAAATGTGCAACAATCATCTATGAATCCACTAGCTACAAAGTTAACAGCTTTCTTCACATTATGTCAAAATGACGCGTTTGCAAAAACACTGCTGTATTCGGAAGTGCCTACGTATTACACATGGAATGCCAGTAGAAAACACTTTGAACGACGCAAACAAGGAGAGCGAGTCGACGGACAACCTGGCATATTCAAACTACAATTGTCAGACTGTACACCGTGCATCCCATTCAAGATGAATGTTTCTTTCTTTGCACGCTGTCGGTAAATGTGTCCGGTCCAACGTCTTTTCAGCTATTGAGATTTGTCAACGGCGTCACACATGCCACTTTCTGTAGTGCATGTCAAGCTCTGAATTTATTGGAGAACGAACGACACTGGGATGTATGCATTAGTGACGTCCAACACGTCACAAACAAATCAAATTCGTGCATTATGTGCAATTATGTTGATTGCCTACTCTCCTTCATCTCCAACTGAGTTATGGGAGAAATATAAATCGCACATGGCTGAAGATATTATCCGTCGAATACGCAAGGAAAATTCAAATATGAACATGGATTTCACAGCAGAAATCTATAACGAAGCGTTGATAATGATTCAAGGTTTGTGCTTAGAAATCGCAAAGTTCTAAATCAATTAGAAATGCCATTGCCGAATCGACCTACTGCGGCTTTGTTCTATGTAGAATTGCGTTGTGAAACAAATTACAACATGGGTGATCTGTTGTTGTATGTGCAATCAAATTTTCCTAAGCTAACGCTTGAGTGAAAATTCATTTACAATCAAATAATTCAAACTGTCAAAAACGGGGTTGGAGAAATTTTCTTAGATGCTCAAAAAGCAATTGTAAAACCTTCCTAATTAGATTGATTCTGGCAGCCTTTCGATCCCAAAATGGCATAACATTAGCTCTTGCATCGTCCGGAATAGCTACGACATTGTTAAAAGGTGAAAGAACTGCTACTTCGGCTTTGAAATTGCCATTGAACATGCAATTCATTAAAACTCCTAAATGCAACATTTCCAAAGCATCCGGCATGGGAAAAGTATTTAAGAAATGTAAACTTATTGTTTGGAATGAATGCACAATGGCCCACACAAAATCGCTCGAGGCTCTTAATCGATCATTGCAAGATTTGCGTGGAAACATCAGACCATTTGGGAACGCATTAATATTGCAAGCAAGAGATTTCAGGCAAACATTACCTGTAATTCCTCGATACAAGTCCTTCGATACTGTTGAGGAAGTGGATGAAGCAGTTAGTTATCCAACAGAATTTTTTAATTCACTCGATCTGCCAGGGATACCATCACACGTACGGCAATTGAAAATCTGCGTGCCAATTATCATGTTGCGAAATATCAATCAGCTAAAGCTCTGCAACGCCACGCACCTTGCAGTAAAAAAATTAATCAGCAACGTCGTAGCAGCAACAATCTTGACAGGACCTTTCAAAAGTGAAGATGTCCTCATTCCTCGCATTCATGTGATTCCAACAGATATTCCATTTCAATTTAAAATATTGTTATTTCCAAGTCGATTGACGTTTGCAATCACCATCAACAATTCTCAGGCCCAATCTTTAGAATTGTGCAGTTTATATCTAGACACGGAATGCTTCTCATAAGAACAACTATATGTTGCGTGTTCTAGAGTCGGCACACCAGACAATCTCTATATCACCACGAACAATGAAACAACAACAAAATATTGTATACCCACAAGCATTGTGAAATTAAACATTAAAAACATGCACTATCTCTTTTCTTTCTTTTCCATTTAACTAGACTGAGCCGCAGCAACGTATGGCGGGTACTGCTAGTATGAAATAAAGTGACAACTGTTAAACAAATCTCACGTTATTTGTCATCAGCGTCGTGAAAATTTCATCCCAATGTGTTAAGAAATGGATTTTATACGAATTTCTAAAAAAAAGTGCACAACCAGTACTGATGATAAGAATAACACCTACTTAGTGGAACTCATGAATAATGGAATGATTAAGAGAAGCAAGCACCTGTCTGGCGCACAAAGGAGAAGAGTAGTAGTAAGGAGGGTCTACAAAGTAGATATGCAGCTGGTGCCTTCCTAAGATTGCTGCTTGCTACCTGGAGAGGGAAAATTTAACACAAGTAATAAGGAGTAAGTACATTATGTTGCATTATTTTAATATATATCATGTAAATACATTGCCCAGTGCTAATATCTGCTAGTTCCATTAATGTCCAAAAACTATTTTTTTTGGCTGGAGGAGGTCATTTTTATATTATTTATTTTTGTATTTGTATACTTTGTATATAATCTGATTTTATTTTTGCCTCTCCATCCTGGAGAACTCAAATCCGTCACTAAATATGTGACGTTAGAACCAATTTGGTCAACATGTAATTCAGCCAAAGGTGGCAGAACCTGTAACGTTAACTATTTTTTTTTTTTTTTGCCAAGTTATTAACAGATTTCAAATTCTATTTTCTTTGTCTCTTTAGCTTGTGTTTTGCTGAATGGGGACCAGTTGAGGGCTTTAACATATACATAAAGTATATTTATATATCCTCTAACCTATAATAATTATCCCTATATTTTGCTTTTGGGGGGTTATTTTTTTCATGACTTCATTTCAATACATATTGACCTCCAACTTTCACGAATTCGAGTAGGAATGCCAAGAAATATTTATTAAAACTTACAAGATATGACATCAGTTCGAACTACTTTATTTATTGTCGAGAAGTTTACCTTAATTTTTAATGTATGAACAAGAATTTCAACTTTGAGACCCTACTCCAAATTCAGCTTTCAAGCGATTCTCACCATTTTTTACATATTGTGTGCAAAGTTTTTAGTTCTAAGGTTTCCCTCAAATAGATTATTCATAAACCAATACCTTTTCGAGTTATAAATTTTTTGCATCTAAATTTTGAGCATATTTTGAAGGCCACATTGACTTTTTTTACAGTAAACTATACTCCCTGTTACTATAATTGTAATGGAGGAAAATGAACGTTATTTGCTATTATGAGCCCATAATGGATAAAGTCGAAATTGGATAAATATTGAATTTTTTTAGGAATTTGAAATTTTGAAATTTTCGATTTTAAGTTGAAAAACGAATTGTCGTTATTTCCTATTCAAGTTATGGTATTGATCCATTAGGAAAGGTTGGATCATTTACCATGTAGATTATGCCCCCAAAATTTAAAAGTGTTTGAGGAAGGTTGAGAACTTGTGCACCCTGCCCCTTAATATATACCCTATTACATACACACAGAAATCACAATAACGTGATATATATCAATAAGAAAATCCTTTGAGGTTGTGAGACAATGCAAACCTGCGACCAAGGCATTGCCAGATGCATACTCTACCACTGTACTACCGAGGTCTTGTGAAAGTCATACAACAAGATTTCCACTGAAACCACAGGAAGTCTAGAGGCCCCTGCTCATGCCAGTCCAAGTTCTTATGTATGACCCATAAGCACTCGGGTGGAAGGTCAAAGTGGTCCTGTACTGTACGCCCCAACTTCAGATACACACAGAAATCACACTAACGTGACATATACATCAATAGGATAATCCACTACAAATCAGCGGTGGTGACTTGCAGAGGATTTCAGAGGTACAATCTCACTTGAAGTGAATTTCTAGATGTATCAAATGTCACCGCAGTGTGAGATCAGCGGCCTTAGCTCAATGTCATAATTACTTGCTTAAACTTGTATCTTATGGAAGGTTTATCAATTATAAAATTCACTCCTTAACCACTGTGCTGCGCCAACCAAGAAATCTTGTTCTGAGAGTTGTGCAACTGTTACGGCCCTCTCGGGTCGCAACTGGGTTCGTACTCTGATGTTGTTAGAGGAAGGGTATCCGGCCCCAAGCCAGTAGTGGCTTTCAAGGGATGTGATCCGTAACGCAAGTAAATTAAAAGGGGAAAGGAAATAAAGTCAAAACTTAATACTATAATTATTACCATCACCAATAAATATATATATGAAGATTACACTGGGGGGGGGGGTATAAACACTATTATATACACTGTTGTCTTCTTCTGAAGACTCTGGATCCTCACGATGCTGAGCTCTTGGTGCTCTTGTGGTCTCACGACGAATCCTTCGAGAATCTTGAGTCTACCCTGGCCACAGGCCAGCCAAAACAGTTCCACTGGGGGCAGCATGCAACTGCCACCTTGTTGGCCAGTGTTCGAGTCCCCTGGTGGGTTGAGTGTCTAAAATGTTATAAACTTCAGCTACTGGAATAGGGTAGTCTGTGCATTAAGCATTTGGCACTGAGTTTTCCCATATAACAGGAACCGATGAACGAGCATCAGAGGTCCCACACTATCTCATTGCCTGGGAGTGGATTGGAGTTCTGGTTGGTTAAATACCCCAGAACTCTTACCTCTCTTTAATGGCTTTGAAGTATGGTGTAGTGGATACAGCATGCAACTGCCACCTTGTTGGCCAGTGTTCGAGGCCCCGGGTGGGTTGAGTGTCTAAAAAGTTATATATATATATATATATATATATATATATATATATATATATATATATATATATATATATATATATATATATATATATATATATATATATATATATATATATATATATACACATATATATATATATATATATATTATTAAATATGACCGAAAAAGTAAGATTAATAATTCTAACACGAATTTTCTCAATCTTTCGTACATTACGCTTCACTGTTGGAGGTAAATCAAAAATCAATTCTCCAAAATTCATTTTTATTTCTAGTCTGATGCGACACGGGCACGTTTCGTAAAACTTATTACATTTTCAAAGACTTTAGTTCACAAATACACAACTGAATAGAACTTACATATCTCCGATTTTATATCTACATTTGAGTGAGGTGGAAGGGGTGATGTGGCATTAACACAAGACAGAACAAAATGTGGTATTAATAGGGTATTAATTTCATCAACACAAGACAGAACAAGAGTATTAATAGGGTATTAATTTCATCAACACAAGACAGAACACGAAACAATGGATATTGAATAGAAGTGTTTGTAGAAAGCCTATTGGTCCATATTTCTTGATGCTTCTATATTGGAGGTATTAATATACCACAATGTGGTATATTATACCACATTGTGGTATCTATAAATGTGGTATTAATATACCACATTTTGTTCTGTCTTGTGTTAATGCCACATCACCCCTTCCACCTCACTCAAATGTAGATATAAAATCGGACATACGTAAGTTCTATTCAGTTGTGTATTTGTGAACTAAAGTCTTTGAAAGTGTAATAAGTTTTACGAAACGCGCCCGTGTCGCGTCAGACTAGAAATAAAAATGAATTTTGGAGAATTGATTTTTGATTTACCTCCAACAGTGAAGCGTAATGTACGAAAGATTGAGAAAATTCGTGTTAGAATTATTAATCTTACTTTTTCGGTCATATTTAATAATATATGTCTACAGGAAAGACTGCTACCAAAATATACTAATATATATATATATATATATATATATATATATATATATATATATATATATATATATATATTTAAATATATATATAAATATATATATATATATATTTATCTATTTAAATTATTTCCTAAATCATCATGTATTTATTAATTCATTCAAATTTCTTAGATACTTATTCACCTTATAAACTATTCAATGACATTGGATTTATTTATTATATCATGTTTATTTTGCTTTATAATTACTTTCCATGAAAGTAATTATGTCTACCTAACTGCATTCAAATACAAAGTATATAGTAGACAAGTATGCAATTATTAAGTAATAAAGTTTCAAAGTATTGCAACACTTAAGTATGCGAATGTTAAGTATTGATGTGTTGTAAGTTTTGCAACACAATATTAACGTGTGGTTAGTGTTGCAACGAATACATAAAATGTTATGAAAGTTGCAATACATAAAGAACCTTTCATGAGAGTTGTAACCTCGAAATAACGTGTTGTGAGTGTTGCTACACACAACTAGGTTTTTGTCAATACTCACAGCATCTCATTCCTGTGCTCCAACACTCGCAACACGCTAGTCCTGTGCTGCAACACTCGCAACACGCTATTCCTGTGTTGCAACACTCGCAACATGTGTGTATTCGTCTGATGTCGGTGTATTTTTGTTTCTCTATATGTAGACTTTCATTTCCATCAAGGCTGTCAATCAGGATTCTTTCCTCTCTAGTTTCAATAAAGAAATTTAATGAAAAGTGTTCAATGCCGTAACTTCTTGAAAGGTATTGATCATAATGATTATCTTAAATGACTCTGATCAAATATCTAACTTACTCTTCAGTTTGCTTAAATTTATTAGATCTGTGCAGCTTATAAAATACGTTTGTGTTCAAACCTCGATGGTCCAAGTACTTGGGCACGAAGTACAGGGGCCTACCAGCTGTGAGGACAGCGGTTCGGATTAGTAGTCCTAGAGGTTCCAGGTTCGAGCCCCGGAGGAGGCAGAAACAAATAGGCAGATTTTCTTTCACTCTGATGCATCTGTTGCCCACGCCTGGTCAATGATCGAGGCCGCGGGGACGCTTAACCCCGAAAACACCTCAAGATAGCAGTAAATAGGTACCTGGGAGTTAGACAGATGCTACGGGCTCCTTCCTGGGGGTGTGTAACAAAAAGGAGGAATGATAGAGGACCGGGCCGCACGGACGCTAAGCCCCGAAATCATCTTAAAATAACCTCACGATAACACATCAATCCTGCAAAATAACACTCACAACACCTCCGTCCTGTGTTGAAACACTCACAACACGCTATTCCTATACGTTGCAAAACTCACAACATATGTGTATGCATTCATGTTATGTCTGTGTATTTTTGTTCCTCTGTATGTAGACTATTATATACAGAAAGTTTTTAATCCAAAATTATTTTCTCTATAGAATCCATAAAGAATTATAACACAAAAAAAGTTTAAATGAATTTACCATAATTTCCTTAACTATTGATATAATACACAATTTAGTGAATACACGTAATTTCAATGTCATTGAGAATCAATTCCCTAAGTCTTCAATGTAGAAAGATAACTTAAAGAAAATCTTTTGACAAAGTTTAGGGCAAAAATTTGAAACTTATAAGTTGAATCACATTGTAAAATCATGTTCCATGGATCTGTTTTTGTTCTGGGTTTTAAACACCTGTGGACAACTAAAAGAAAAATCTTAATCAAATCTGTTAGTCAATTATACTAATATATCCCTTTTTTCTGTAATCATTCAACTGCGATTCCTACATCGCCATCATTAATAAAATAAACATGAACACTACAAAATCAACTTAAGGTGTCAGTAATACTTGATCTTTAAACAAGATGAAAGACTGATTATTACAGTGAGAACATCTTAGGGAGCACATCTATGTGATCACGTCTAGGTGAGTACATCTAGGTTAACATCTATGCCTCTAAACAGCTTGTGCAAAAAACAATATTTTATTAGATAAGTTACAAGTTCAATAACTAATTTAAATACTTTAAAGAACTGGTGAGAACAACTGTGTACACTTCAGTTTCCTTAAAGTTATTAAATCTGTGCTGCTTATAAAATTCGTTTGTGTTCGATCCCCGATGGTCCAAGTATTTGGGCACCGTTACTCCACTCAGTCCTCTCACTTCATGCAGAGTCAGTGCTCGATCCCCGATGGTCCAAATGGTAGCTTTCCATTCTTTCACTTCGGCCATATATATCCCAGATGATCTTACCATTCCTTCCAAGTGTTGTATAATCATATTGGCTTAGTATGTGCGCCAGACAGCTGAGTGGACAGCCTGAAATTCGTAGTCATGAGGTCCGGGAACATAAATCGAAGGACCACCCACTTTTGAGAAAAGAGGGAAAACAACCAAAGGTGATTATTAGATTGACACTATAGAACCAGTGCCTATGTACTATAATTAACTTAACAATCACTTTAAAATAATGAATAGACTGTATTATTAATTAATTAAAGTCAAAGCCTCAAATATCAACATTGGAGGGGTAATTCTAGAAGTTCATATATATCTAGGAACCAGTGTGGTTGGTCACCAGTTCATTGTTGAGTTAGTAACATAGCAAATCTGAACTAAGATAGATTCAAAGATATGATACCTCAAATAATGAATATATTAAAAGATTATGCAATATTGAGCAATAGTAGGAGCAAATCACCTTAAACACTAAGCCATAAATTCTGACATTAAATCATTCACAGTGAAAATCTTTTATGTGAATTTATATAGAAACTACTAATAATCTTAGCTAAAGTTATACGAAAGCGGGTGTCTTAGCTGTAAGACGACTTCTGTAATTCCGTTTCGTTACTTGTCCTCGTGACCACATGCTCCCAATAAGGAAGAAACCCACGGAAATTATCGTGAGTGATGAGAGACAACTTGTTAACTTCTCGTCTACACGCTGCAATCAGGGAAAATTAAGTAGCAATGTATTAGGCTATAAAATTATTTCAATATTCATTGAAATTGAAATAAATGAAGAAAATCGACTAACATTGTGTTGTTATTGGTTTTGCATTGTAACGACAGACTTCCAAAAAATATACAATCTGGAGTGATGCATCAGACTAGAAAGGTATACTTAACATGAGCGTATCAAATACTAAAGTCTGCTGAAACTGCGTCTGCCAGTCCCAGGCGTCCACTGCTGTATATGCATAATTACGGGCCGAGACTTGAATTTTTGACGCGTTATTAACTGGTAGGGCACTGTAGAACACGTGGGAAGGTAATTGGTGACTATTGGTGGAGTTGCAACGTAATTAATGTTGGAAACTCTTCAGTCACACCACCGCGCGTCTTCCCTTCCTGATCGCTAGTCGAATACGTAAGGAATAATGGCGGCTCACCGCTCGAGTCTCCCTCAACCCCCCTCCGCGCATTCACAATAGAATTTAGTAATCACGGAGAATTCTTTTCCATGTAAGTAATGAAGTAATGCTTTAAAAGAATAGGGTTGCAATTGTAGGGAACTATATTGTTTATATTCTCGCTAAATAGTGTTGATTAAGCACCGTTTCCTTATTAACGAGAAATGGGAAATATTTTCATGGCGTTCGTATGTAACAGATAAATTTGTTATTTAGTGATAAACTTAGTTAATAACTCTCGGTTATTGGATCATTAGGAGTTATATTATCAGTAACTAATTATTACACAGTATACTAATTAAAGTAGAAAACCAAATTAAATTCTCTAACATATTGGTAATAAATATGTCTAGATAGACATTATCTGACGCAATCCTGCCTCTCTATGACGTGAGAATTTCAACAATTCATGTGCAGATAAAGAAATATAAATTTATGTTTTTATTACAATTAGTAAGGTTAATTGATATTGTGGTTAATATACAACAATAGTGTTTTGTGATACAATAGAGATGTATCAGTGTTGGAAATTTCCAACAATATGGGCTTCGGAGGACAGGTCTGGCGTGATATCAACCCCCAGGTCATTCCCTCTCTATGATTCTAGAAGAATTTCATCTCCCAAATGATACCTTGCATCTGGCGACCTGCTCCCTACACCTATCCTCATTACATTACATTTTCTCAGGTTAAACTCTAATAACCATTTGTTGGACCATTCTATCAGTTTGTCAAGGTCTTCTTGAAGCATCGTGCTGTTCTCATCTGTCTTAATCCTTCTCATAATTTTGACATCATCAGTAAACAAAGAGAGGAATGAGTCTATACCCCCTGGATGATCATTTACTTATATCAGAAACACGATAGGACCGAGTACAATGCCCTGTGGGACACCGCTTGAGACTTCACGCTAATCTGAGGTCTCACCTCAGATTGGCAAACTCATCTCATCCACTTCATCATGTATGGTGAAGTGGATAAATGTATGATTGATGAATTCTTCATTCAGCGTCATGCTAACAACATAATTTTTTTTCAATTTATTAGATAAATGCAACGTTCAAACCCGCGTTGATATACATTAAAGAATTGGTGAGAACTTTATACACTTCAATTTGCTTAAATTTATCTATGTAGATCTATGCTGTTAACAAAATAAATTTTTGTTTGATTCTCGATGGTCGAAGTGGTTGGGCACTGCTGTGGGATATTTGGGGCTTGACTCTATTTATTTAATTATTAAATTAATGAAAGCAATTACGAAGGACCACCCGCTTTTAAGAAAAGAGGGAAACTAATAAAAAGTGATCATTAGAAACTCCAGGAAGAACCAGTGTCTATGGTTAAATATTAGGAAGTATAATCACTTAACTAATTAATGGGCTGTATAGATAATTAACTTGAATCAAAGCCTCAAACACCTACATTGGGGGGTTATTGCTAGAACTTCATATACGTCTAGGAACTAGTGTGGTTCGTGCACCAGTTCATTGTGTAATAACTAATCTTATGACCAAATTAAAGAAATCTATAGATTATCACCAGTAATTATAAAAATCATTAACATCAGAAATTAATCATTCTAATAAACACGTATTATCTCCAGTGTACATGATCAGCATCCAATTAAATAATAGGATATAGAAGTAATGAATTTTAAAGTAAATAAGTGAATACGAAAGGTTTTAGCTTTAAGACGATTTCAATGACATCATTTACGACTCATCCTCGGGATCTCCGGAATTCCTCGTAGAAACACTGGGAGATGAATAACACAGCGTAAGGTAACAGCTCGTGGACTCCTCACATGCGATCTGTAATTTAAGGGATATTACGTAGCATTGAACTAGGCTACTGAAATATCTATATTCATGAAAATGGGAAAACAGATTAGTTATGGTACTAACATGGGTTTTATTAAGGTCGCTCGATCTAACGACAAGCTGCCCCTACATATACAATCTCTAATGATGCATCAAAAGGGAATTATATACTTAGCTAAGGGGTACAGATTATGTTGAAGCTTGCCGAAACTGCGTCCCAAGCTCCAATGGCACAATGGCGTACACGTGGTTGATAGCTTGGCTTGAATGTCGACGAGTTATTAGTTGGCCGGTCACTGCAGATCACGTAGAACAATATTAACTAGTTCTATGTTGAGTACCAGTGTAATTCTTGCTGATAACTTCAACGTCACGTGTCTCAGACTCTGACACCAAGACCTTGTTGCTCAATTCCGCAACACGAGACTTCACGCCGCACTCAGGCGTCTCGTCCACCACCAACGACAATGGCTTCTCCTTCCTCGCCCACTAGCGTCCCGCATTCGCCACAGAAATTATTTATCACGAATAATATTATTTCGCGTAATTGTGGCTGAAATGCTTTAATAATGACTGGGTTGTAATTCTAGGGAGTTAAATATTATTACTTTCTCGTCTTATGGTAGTAAACAAGAAATGGAGAAGATTTTAGTTTTCTCCATGGCATTCACGCGTGACGGTAAAATTATTACTTGATAACAATTGTAACTAAAAACTCTCGATTTAGAATTATTTGGGAGTTATGTTATTCGTAAATAATTTTCACACGGAATACTGATGATTTTAGAGAATCACATTCAATTCTCGAACACACTGGATATAAATGTGTTTAACTAGGTATAATCTGACGCAATACTGGGCTTGGTTTCGTAAGAATTCCAGCATCCTTATTCAGATATAATAGTTAGTTCATGTGAACAGTACTGTTAGTAAATTTTAGTAACTACAGTAATTACTATATTTTAATACTAGTTTATAATAATACAATAGTATTGTGTTAGTGTTGGAAATTTCCAACATAACTCTGTTGGGAGATTTATCGGGTCGCAGTGTAATGTTGAGTGCTGACATACCCATCCCGAAGTTAGTATTAATGTTAATATGTTAGTATGTTAGTACAAACATAACGGATGTCCCGTAATTGTCAAGGACATACAAGAAACTTAAGTCTTGCAAAGAAATTCATGTTGAATGGAACATGTTATTATTAATAGCCTATACAATAAATTAAGAATTAAATCACACAATTTAAAATAACTGAGAATCTACTGTGATGAGAATGTTCTGGGTCATTGTGACTTGTAACGATTCGTTACTTGACATCACAACACAGTATCATCATGATTACTTAAATTGGATGGGAAATTATTTGCTCTTGGTCAGAGCTATAATAGGCTTGTAGTTTCCGTTTGCATTGTTGAACAACTGCTCTAGTGGAAACATGTATTAAATATTGAAACATTAAATGATTAAGTTATCGGTAATCAGGAACTCCCTAAAGCTTACAATAAACTCAACAACTAGGGTCGCAGTGACATGTAATGGTGTATTACGTAGTTGCTGAATCGTAGGCAAACTCAGAAAAAGTTCCAAAGAACTGATAACATTATTGTATAAGTTGTATTCTACATTATTATACAGTAAAGTATTATTGGGACATTTAAGATCAAGGAGACTATGACACTACAGTAAGGTCACTGTCTAGGGTCGCTGTGACTTGTAACTATTGAATTACTAGACAAGAACATCACGGAGCATCATGATCACCCCAAAATCAAATGATGAAATTTAATTTAATGTGCACTGCCGTGCAGTAGTTATCCTGACTGATGGTACGACTAATTTGCTAACTAAATAAATGGTTTAAAATTCTAACCTACCTAAGTAAGGGACTAAGCTAATTGTGAGCAAAAATGTACTCGAATTAACATTGGAAGCTGTATTGAGCTCATTAACAGGTTGAGCTATATTGAGCTCATTAACAGTTAACAGAGTGAGCTATATTGAGCTCGTTAACAGGACGAGCTATATTGATCTCGTGAACATGGTGAGCTATATTGAACTCGTTAACAGAGTAAACAGGGTGAGCTGTATTGAGCTCGTTAACATGGGGAGCTATATTGAGCTCGTTAACATGGGGAGCTATATTGAGCTCGTTAACATGGGGAGCTATATTGAGCTCGTTAACATGGGGAGCTATATTGAGCTCATTAAGCATGTCAACAGGGTGAGTTATATTGAACTCGTTAACAGGGTGAGCTATATTGAGCTCGTTAACATGGGGAGCTATATTGAGCTCATTAATCATGTCAACAGGGTGAGTTATATTGAACTCGTTAACAGAGTTAACAGGGTGAGCTATATTGAGCTCGTTAACATGGGGAGCTATATTGAGCTCATTAATCATGTCAACAGGGTGAGTTATATTGAACTCGTTAACAGCGTTAACAGGGTGAGTTATATTGAACTCGAATTAACGAGGTGGAGTATTGTATTGTTCAATTATCATGGCGAGCAGTGCTCGTGACATGGGGAAAGTTAAAGCGTTCAATTGTTACGTTAATTCTAAGGTGAGCTATATTGAGCTCATGAAGCATGTTAATTAACAATGCTAATGTTTAACGACAATGCATTAAACAAAGGGAAACCTAAGATTGCTGGAAATTAAATTACTGATACGATTAATCCTATTCAAGATAATTTGTAACATTTTCCCAATCTAAACGTTTCACGGGTTATTAGTTCTCTGTAGACTCACTTACGTATTGGTAAGTTTGCAAGTTTGTTCGTGCTGCGCTCCTACAATAATTAAGCAGAAACGAAAGAAAAACAACTCAAACAAAATTGATGCAAGTATTTAACACTAACTCTTAGTGCAGAAAACATTGTATTAAGAAGGTTTTCTTGGCAAACCTCAAGCGCAAGTATTGTGGACCAGTGGTCCTAGTGAATTTATAATTACAGAAGTTGCTTGATGACTTCATAGTATTATTAAATTCAGGAAATGCCAGTGGCATTGAGTGCTAGATTCTCTAGCCTAACATTATTAATTACCTAGGGAGTACTAGATTCTCTAGCCTAATATTATCAGTCACCTAGGGAGACTGAGTGTGGTCAACTATTACTTGTCGAGAATAATTCTAGGTGTGCAGTGGATTCAATGGTTTGGTCGCTGTGACTTATACTTGTTTGAGTACGGACCACTGGTTTTCCACTGAGAGCTATGAAACATCTCGGCGAATACTAATTGCACTACATTCAATCTGAGTTTATTACTCAGCTGTGTAACTCCTTTTAGCTTGTTGCTGGAGAATTGATTTACTGCTGACTAATTTATTATTGTTGGCAGGCTTAGGCTTGTTCACATTCAGAACTTTACCAGTAAGTAAGTAGCCACCTGCAGATTGGAGCATATTCATGCCCAATCGTTAACATGTCCAGTTATGAACTGGTAATAGTAGTCTGCTCCTATTAGTACATTTACATTGTTAAGGCGGTCAGACGTTAACTTGTTGTCAGCCAAATTAATTTCACGTTCCTGTAGGAAGTGGGCTGTGTACCCCAGACCCTTAATATTTAAGTCAAAAGGTATTTGATCTACAACAATGGCTTGGACAGCCTTGGCATGACTACCTAGTCGTACAAGCGGTTGAACTACTGAGTATTCATGGGTTCCTCGATTTATCATGAACCCTGATAAGTTTAATTGTACCTGTCTGATTGGTTGTAAATTGAGTGCCTCAGCCGCGTTCTGAGTTATGAAAGTTCTCTGGGAACCTTGAACAAATAGTCCACGAGTGGTGATCTTTGCTCCTTTGTTCTTTACTTGAAGTTGGGCAGTAGGCAAAGCAGCATTAACTTGAGATGCTTGTGAAATTACGCTGTACACATCTCGCACCTTGCAGCACTGTACTGGTGTAGATTCTCTACCTCCTATTCTAGGATTGACATAATTTGTCCTGACTAATTGGCACAGTGCAGCATGATGCTTGCCCCTTCTACACCTATTGCAGGTGTTCAGTGGGGTGTCACAGCTATTAACAATATGTGATTTGAGACACCTAGTACATATGTGTAACTGTTTGAGTCGTCTGGGTCTTGTGTCTCTATTAGGGTAATTAGTACATTTGTACAGAGAATGTTTTTGATTGCAAAACAAGCACATTCCCCATCCTACAGCTCGTTTAGGGTTTACCGGTTTAGGTAAAACAGTACCTGCAGGGTGAGATGGTTTTGCTGCTTGCATTTGCTTGTTTTTTATTCTCTTGTGAGTACTTGGTGTACTCTGGGGAGCCATTACTGGGCTCTTGGGAGTGCTCTTTGGACTATTAGGTCTCTTAGGAGCACCTGTGGAGTTATTGGGAGTGCTCATTGGACTATTGGGTCTCTTAGGAGCACCTGTCGAGTTATAGGGAGTGCTCTCTGGACTATTAGGTCTCTTAGGAGCACCTGTGGGGCACTTAGGCCTTACTGATGAATCAGTGTTTGACTTATTGTTATTACATTGATTATTAGTACCTTTGTTACCTAGTGACAGTGTCACTTTAGGAGTTTCAGGTAAGGAAACTGATGTGGGTACAGTTTCGGTGCATTCAGATGAAGCATTAAGTGCCTGGTTTGCTGTATGATTGCTCATATTGCGCAAACCTGTAAAGATATCCTGTCTTGACAGGACATTACCATTCTGGTATACATATAATTTATTGAGTGTGTCACCAGACAATTTTCTTTGGATGATAATTTTTGTCATCCACTCAGCAGTTGGGTGATCCACCTCTTTACTGAAGGAATTTAACAGTGACTCAAGCCGAAAACTAAAGGATTGTAAAGAGTCAACTGGTTGTTCTGGTGGAGATAAATCTAGTAATTGGTGTACAAGGTTTATAACAGTCTTCTCATTGTTAGCACTTACTTTAGAATTTAGAAGGCTGGTGTGAGCAATTGTGACCATTACTTGTATTGCTTAAGGCTTCTTGCTTAGCCTCAGCTTTAATTACAGCTTCGGCTGCTGCTGCAACATTAGCTTTATCATTTTCTGGTTCAGATTCACTGATTATTGCAATTTCACTAAGAGTTTCATCTGCAGCTTCACTTGTTTCTCTGGGTTCTTGTGAGGAGCTAGATAATTCAGTAGCCTCATGTATTGAATTTATAGAATCCAGGGAATATTGAGAAGAGCTGTCTGAAAATTGATTAGACTCTGTAAACAAATTATTACGTGAAGTTGAATTAGATGAGAGGTTAGAAAATGAAGGTTGAACTTCAGTTGCTGATCCTGTATAGTGATCAGTATTGATTAGAGGATTCTCCTCATCTTGAGGTAGCTCAAGTATTTCATCTGAGCTGTGTGCTTGCTCGGGTGTAGGTCTACTAAAGAACTGTCCTATCCACTCCGGAACATCTAGGGTTGGAAGCACCTTTTTATATCGGTCTAACTTGTCTTGAATGATACATTCATAATCAAGATCAGATTCTGTCAGACGTAATTTGTCTGAGTCAGTATTACTGACATGGAGTAAGTTCCTATAAGACTCGATTACAACCATTATATGGTCATATTTTTGGTTAGCTACCCTTGTGGAACTTACTAGCTTGAAGATGTCAACTGGGTTAGTTTCTATACAGTTGTCACATTTGACAAGTAGTTTTGATAGGTGAACTTGAAGACTTCTCAAGAATCTTGCAGTCCTTTCTGGAGTAGCCATTCTTGTGGTAAATTTGAGCCTTATAGGGCTTATATAGCTACTTGTACAGCTATGGTACTTGCTCTTTTATGTAGAGCAGGTATAATTATTGACAGCCTGATATTTCCTTGAGGCTGATTGTAATTTACCTCATTTAGAGGTTAGCTACCTACCTAACAATAAGCAACTAAGATTTGAGTGGTACCTTGGTCTCACTACAGGTGTTCCTCAGCTTAGCTCTTCAAAATCAGCCTTGGATGGGTAGTGAACTTACAGTAACACTCAAAGATGTACATAGAAATATGTAATAAATATAATTACACAATAAATGGTTAATCCCACCCTTGATTAGGTCAGCACAAGAATGAATAATATATACCACTAACTAGCTCAAGCCTAGTTGTGAGAATTTCTACCTAAGAAACTACAAATTTATTTAGTCTGTGTTTGTGCCAAATTCAGCACAATCACAGCCTAAATTCCTACCTAATAAAGGTTGGCAAGGTTTATATTGTGGTGCAGTAATGTGCAAATAGTTGTGCTGTATTTTTGGGTTTTTTGGTTTTTATAGTTTATATAATATATACACTGGTAGAAATTATGTGTATAAGAAATTAAATGAACACAAGAGAATTAATTGTGTTTGGCAAGTATTCTACTGCCGTGAGTAATATTTAAATCCTGAATGTACTCCTAATTGTGGAATAAAATGTTATCAGGGTTAGTAATGATTAATTAGTATGAGATCAGCAATTTGTATTTGTATACTGGATCCTAAAATGTTAATGATCCACTGACTTGAGTGAATCAGTAATTATGGAATGAATTCAGGCTATAATGGACAGTCTGCTGACAGCCGTATATTGAAATATTTGTATAGCCCAAATAGTTAACACATAATTGGTGTTAGTGAGGAATTAATATACAAGTTATGAGCTGTTGCTCCTGGTGACCTAAAGATTCTTACTTCAGTATGAAGTGTAGGCCTAAGTGTTGTGGGCAATTAACTGTGTCCCACGAGTGCTACCTTATACATGAGGTGTAAGTAGCAATGACTTGGTGTGACTTAGGCTAACCTATGTGTTATGCTGTCGGTAGAAACAATTAATTAAATTGGTTAGTCTAGACTACTTCACACGGTGATTAGTTATTACTAATTAGTATGTATATTGTCACGTGGGGGTGGGCGGTCCGGGGCTCTGCTAACACTTAACTGCTAGGGGCTCAAA
This sequence comes from Procambarus clarkii, assembly GCF_040958095.1. Taxonomy (NCBI): domain Eukaryota; kingdom Metazoa; phylum Arthropoda; class Malacostraca; order Decapoda; family Cambaridae; genus Procambarus; species Procambarus clarkii. The sequence continues at coordinate 8,725,279 of NC_091150.1, read as the reverse complement.
AGCCCAAATACTCAGCCCCTCCGACTCCCTGGATTCACCGGAGTCTCCTTGGTCACACAAGAGAGGACCAACAATGCCCACCTCCGCAGGTCTTTGCTTCCACCACAAAGGGGTGCCACTGATTCACCCTGGAAGCCCTTCAGTCAAACACGGGGAAACTGTTGTTAACAGTTCCGGCCTAGACCCGTGGGGGAGTAAAGGAAGACTCAGGCTTACCTATAACCATAACCTCCCTGAGTCTTGCCTGCCAGACAAAAAAAGGTTGCAGGAACTCCTTTCCCGCCTGTCTTCTCTATCTTCCTCTTAGCAAGGTCGCCAGCTGGGTTATTATATCTGCACCCCAGCAATGCAGTTCATTGGGTGTATTATATATTGTTTGTAGCCAGAAATGTATGCTCATAGAGAATTATCATAAATGGAGGCACACTCAAACACAGCAATAAAATGTGTGGATTTACTGATGCAAATTACATGAACACACACACACAATCACAAGTAATACATGAATATGGAATATGGATAATGAGCCTGGAGATCGTCAGCCTCTTCTTCCACGACCATCCAACACTCCTTCAACTGGGCAGGAAGACAGGAGTCTCACACTCTCACAGGAGGGCCTCTTCACCACGTCGGCACCTCTTCTTCACTGTCCTGCCATCCATACACACTGCCCTCTCTGACAGTCCTGGACACAAGCTGCTTTGCAGCCTATTCTACTATTAAAGTAATAAAGTCTTGCTGCCACATACACAAGCAAATATTGTGGCCTAACTAGCCTACTCATACAAGGGGTAATGGGAGGGAAAAATGATCTACCTTACACTCCTGGCTCACGACGCCTGTCCCTCGATGGTGTGAGGTTCCCACGCTTCCTTGGGTCGATCCTCGACGATCCAGGACGTTCCACAGGTCCTCAGGTGTCGTGAAGCCTTTGCGTCGTCGCCGTTCCAATCCCTGAGATTCAGCTGCCCCAATCCTGGTTCATCGATGGGCGCTGAGCTAATCACTATTTTTCCCCACACTCGCCTCTCCCACAGGGCGTCGCTCCTTGTCCTAGGCACGGTGTCGTCCTTCCAAGATTCTCAGTGGATGTGACCCCAGTCACAGCTGGGCTTGCTCGCCCCACCTTCCAGACCTCTACGTCCAGCCAGCGGCGCCGCCCAGCATCGTCGCCGACTATTTTCCAAGTTTGGCACTTCTCTGCTCACTGAACTTGGTTCCTCTTTGGCTTCCCAGAAGCGCAGGGTCTCCAATAACTGTGATGGGCAGCGAAGGCCAGCTCAATCCACTGAACAAGGCTTGCAGAGCCTCCAATCCTTGAGAGCAGACCGAGGCGCGTCCTGTCGCTTCCACGGTCAGTACAACTCTGACGTTGGCGCCGCCCGGGGCACTCGGTGACGTCATGGCGGGCCCTGATTTGTCGCCCGCGACCTACGTCGGCCAATCCGCGATCGGCTTGTCTCCCTTCCAAAAGGTCATATCTGCCGTAGGGGATACTGTTTCATTTTAAAACAGGGCGCCAATTTTCCTTTATTTACAACTTATAATTTAACCTCCTTCCATTAACTGGCAGCCGGTCTGGTCGCCACATATATCATTAGATTCCCTGAACCTCAGAGAATCAGTAGGGAGAGCTGATATGACTCTTTAAGCCGGCAAACGAAAGAAATAGGAGAGGGCACCGTAACATACCCCTCCCCTTAAAATAAGAGTCATATCGGAAGAGCAGCACTCAAGAGGGCCATCTATGCTCTTGCTCCCTCCGTTCCTGAAGTGTCACTCCTCCAGTTGGCGATGTGGCTTGTTCCACCTTGCCAGTCACTTGCCTCATTGTATCTCCACCTCGCATAGTACCGGGTGTGATGGGTGTTCCCTGAACACCTACAAGAAATCCCCTCTCCGTGGCTACGGGTGTACTCCCACGGCTCGTTACCACTGTAAGATTCAGTGCATGCAGCGCCTCCACCGCGTCGTGCACTCCGAGATAGTCTTGCATTTACACTGCGTCCTACAGGTACTCCATGTTTCCTCTCATGATCTCCTCTTCGCCAATCTTCTCTCTTCTCGGTTCCTCTTCTCCCGTAGGTGCGTTGTCTCCTCACAGTGGCACTTGTAACCTGTACTCCATCCAGCAGCTTCCTCTCTTCCACACTAGGCTTTTGCGATGGCCCAATGCCCCTCTGGTTAGGCTGGCGCCTACCCTGGGTGTACCTATTCCCTGCTTTCTTCGTATTGCCTTTCCTATACCACTCGCTCCTTCGTTCCCGACGAAAATCTTCACTCCTCCATGAGATTCTCTTCCCTGCAGACGTCTTCTTCGGTTCGTGGTTGGGCTCATCCACCTCCCTGTGGCTCACCTCACTACGGTGGTTCATCTTGCACCTACCACTATTCATCTGGCCGGCATAGGGTGCACTGCGTCGTGGCTCCTCCACTCTGCCCCTCACTGCCGTTCGCTCATCCACTGAGCTTACTTTATTCACGTTTCTGTATGGAGGGAGTGCGGTCTGCAGCCTCTTCACCGCCCCAGGCGTTTGTACAGCTGCTCCTCGCCACTCCTCCACACGCATCATCAGGCTTAGTCGGAGGGCTTCGTCGGGGTTTTCCACTACCTCCGACGACCTCTCTGCACTCTCGCCCTCGTTGTCGTCGTCTCTGGCGACGTTTCCCCTGGCGAAGTCGGCTTCCTCTCTATCATCTGGAACGACCGATACCTCACCCGGCAGGGTTGTACCGCTGCTTGCAACATAGGCACTCCTGGCCCAATCGGGTTGTATCCTGCCTCCTCCGAGGTCATTACCCTGCACCATCTGTACATGCTCTAGGGGTAACTTAGGGACTACAGCTACTATAGCTTTCTCGACTCCGCAGTCGGCAATCAGCTGTACTTCGAGAAGTGGCAACCTGTATTCTTCCCCCACACTGCGTATCCTCACCACTCCCACAGGTGAATCATTAAATTCCTTGGGGAGAATACTCCTGGTCACCATACTTATGTCAGCACCCGTATCTCGAAGCACGGCAACCTCCACTGGGTCTGACTTTCCAAACTTCACGTTGGCCTCGAAAACGAAGGGATGTTCACCCAACTTCATTTCCCAACCATTCACGTTGGGTCCACTATAATATGGGGTGTGAACAAACACTCTCTCCTCTTCCAACATTAATCCTACATTCCTTTGGTGCTCCTCACACTCGCGGGCATAATGTCCTCTCACGCCACAGTTGTAGCATCGGCTGCCTCCCCTGGGCGGCCACTCGCCAGTCACTCTGGCGGTACCACTTGCAGACGTCCCCTGGGTCCTCCTTGGACTCCCTGTCGTCGTATCCGGGACTGCAGCACTTGCTCCCGAGTTAGGTCCACTGCTCACCGCTTGGGGCTTCCTCCCCGCGTCTCTTGAGCTTTTGAACCACGTTACTTCATCGGGCACACTACTCTTGGGAGAGTCCCCACCCGCCCTCGCTCCTCCTGAACTCCTAAGGTTCCCTCCCGACCTGGGGTAAGGCGAGTGTCTGGGCGGCCCCTCCCTCCTGATATGTAGTGTCTCCTCCAGCATGTCGGCTCGATCCGCTGCAGCCTTCAGGTCCTTAATACCTACTTCTCTCAACCTTACTCGCAACTCAGGATGGAGCACTGACATAAACTTCTCCATCACTATCAGTCGTTTGATATCATCCACCGACTCCGCTTCCTCCGCCTTCAACCATCGTAGGAATTTCCGTTCCATATCCCTGGCGGTCTCGGCGTAAGTCTTTCCCGACGCTCTTGTACACTCTCTGAACCGCTTCCGGTACATCTCCGGAGTCAGCCGGAATGAGTGGAAAACCGCATTCTTAATCGCGTCATAACTAGTACACTCCTCTAGGTCCAGCATGTTATAGGCTTCCCGGGCCTCACCAGTCAACCTGCCCTGGACCAGAGCAGCCCAATCATCTTCCGGCCACTCCTTCAGAGTTGCTATCCGTTCAAAGTGTTCGAAGAACGCCTCAGCTTCTTGTGGTTCGAACGTAGGTAAGTCACGTTCCCTTACCTTGAGGTCATCCCGCCGTGCAGGTAGTGAGGGCCGACCACGTTCAACGCGACGCAATTCGACTTCTTTCTTTGCCCTTATCTCCTCCAGTCGCAGTTGTCTCTCTCCTTCTTCCCGCTGCAGCCGAGCTTCTCGCTCCTCTCGCTGCAGCTCAGCCGCACGTTCCTCTCGCTGCATTTGCGTTTCTCTCTCCTCTCGTCGCAGCTGGGCTTCCAGTTGCATCTTCATTATTTCCAGTTGCAGGCTCCTCTTACTACAGCTGGACCTTCCACTGCTCCCATGTTCACTGTGAATTCTCTCCACACTGGTAGGCGCTTGGGGAGGCCCTAGTCGGGACGGTTCACCTTGCGACGGCTCTCCTCGGGACGGCTCCTCTTGAGACGGCTCCTCTCCCGTCGCTTCCTCTCGAGCTGTGAGTTGTGCCATGATCTCTATCCTTCGCTCCGCTACCTTAGTCGTCCTCAACCTGATCCCAAAGTGGTTTGCCACTTGTTGGAGCTGGGCCTTGGTACACTCTTCCAAAATTCTCTCGTCCCCTGTGTCAATAAATTTCTTTACTTTGTCTTCCTCCATCTCTATATCATTGAGCATACACGACAACACAGACAAGTTAGTAGGCACTAATTTCACCGTTTCAGTCCCTTAGCTGGCTGAGTAACAGTACCACCGAATTCACTGGCCACACTGTATTAGTACCCTGGCAACACTTGTCTTGAAATTTGGTCCACACTGTAGCTTGATCCACGCTTCTTGGCGAGGTTCCCAGTTCTTGGCTACTGGGGTTCGAATCCTGGCGAGGTCGCCAGTTCTCTTGTCACGTGGGGGTGGGCGGTCCGGGGCTCTGCTAACACTTAACTGCTAGGGGCTCAAAAGCCCAAATACTCAGCCCCTCCGACTCCCTGGATTCACCGGAGTCTCCTTGGTCACACAAGAGAGGACCAACAATGCCCACCTCCACAGGTCTTTGCTTCCACCACAAAGGGGTGCCACTGATTCACCCTGGAAGCCCTTCAGTCAAACACGGGGAAACTGTTGTTAACAGTTCCGGCCTAGACCCGTGGGGGAGTAAAGGAAGACTCAGGCTTACCTATAACCATAACCTCCCTGAGTCTTGCCTGCCAGACAAAAAAAGGTTGCAGGAACTCCTTTCCCGCCTGTCTTCTCTATCTTCCTCTTAGCAAGGTCGCCAGCTGGGTTATTATATCTGCACCCCAGCAATGCAGTTCAGTGGGTGTATTATATATTGTTTGTAGCCAGAAATGTATGCTCATAGAGAATTATCATAAATGGAGGCACACTCAAACACAGCAATAAAATGTGTGGATTTACTGATGCAAATTACATGAACACACACACACAATCACAAGTAATACATGAATATGGAATATGGATAATGAGCCTGGAGATCGTCAGCCTCTTCTTCCACGACCATCCAACACCTTCAACTGGGCAGGAAGACAGGAGTCTCACACTCTCACAGGAGGGCCTCTTCACCACGTCGGCACCTCTTCTTCACTGTCCTGCCATCCATACACACTGCCCTCTCTGACAGTCCTGGACACAAGCTGCTTTGCAGCCTATTCTACTATTAAAGTAATAAAGTCTTGCTGCCACATACACAAGCAAATATTGTGGCCTAACTAGCCTACTCATACAAGGGGTAATGGGAGGGAAAAATGATCTACCTTACACTCCTGGCTCACGACGCCTGTCCCTCGATGGTGTGAGGTTCCCACGCTTCCTTGGGTCGATCCTCGACGATCCAGGACGTTCCACAGGTCCTCAGGTGTCGTGAAGCCTTCGCGTCGTCGCCGTTCCAATCCCTGAGATTCAGCTGCCCCAATCCTGGTTCATCGATGGGCGCTGAGCTAATCACTATTTTTCCCCACACTCGCCTCTCCCACAGGGCGTCGCTCCTTGTCCTAGGCACGGTGTCGTCCTTCCAAGATTCTCAGTGGATGTGACCCCAGTCACAGCTGGGCTTGCTCGCCCCACCTTCCAGACCTCTACGTCCAGCCAGCGGCGCCGCCCAGCGTCGTCGCTGACTATTTTCCAAGTTTGGCACTTCTCTGCTCACTGAACTTGGTTCCTCTTTGGCTTCCCAGAAGCGCAGGGTCTCCAATAACTGTGATGGGCAGCGAAGGCCAGCTCAATCCACTGAACAAGGCTTGCAGAGCCTCCAATCCTTGAGAGCAGACCGAGGCGCGTCCTGTCGCTTCCACGGTCAGTACAACTCTGACGTTGGCGCCGCCCGGGGCACTCGGTGACGTCATGGCGGGCCCTGATTTGTCGCCCGCGACCTACGTCGGCCAATCCGCGATCGGCTTGTCTCCCTTCCAAAAGGTCATATCTGCCGTAGGAGATACTGTTTCATTTTAAAACAGGGCGCCAATTTTCCTTTATTTACAACTTATAATTTAACCTCCTTCCATTAACTGGCAGCCGGTCTGGTCGCCACATATATCATTAGATTCCCTGAACCTCAGAGAATCAGTAGGGAGAGCTGATATGACTCTTTAAGCCGGCAAACGAAAGAAATAGGAGAGGGCACCGTAACAATATTTATATTTCATGTTTATCTTTATCCGGTTCGAAGGACCATAATGTGGGATATTTGGGGCTTGACTCTATTTATTTAATTATTAAATTAATGAAAGCAATTACGAAGGACCACCCGCTTGTAAGAAAAGAGGGAAACTAATAAAAAGTGATCATTAGAAACTCCAGGAAGAACCAGTGTCTATGGTTAAATATTAGGAAGTATAATCACTTAACTAATTAATGGGCTGTATAGATAATTAACTAGAATCAAAGCCTCAAACACCTACATTGGGGGGTTATTGCTAGAACTTCATATACGTCTAGGAACTAGTGTGGTTCGTGCCCCAGTTCATTGTGTAATAACTAATCTTATGACCAAATTAAAGAAATCTATAGAAGATTATCACCAGTAATTATAAAGATCATTAACATCAGAAATTAATCATTCTAATAAACACGTATTATCTCCAGTGTACATGATCAGCATCCAATAAAATAATAGGATATAGAAGTAATGAATTTTAAAGTAAATAAGTGAATACGAAAGGTCTTAGCTTTAAGACGATTTCAATGACATCATTTACGACTCATCCTCGGGATCTCCGGAATTCCTCGTAGAAACACTGGGAGATGAATAACACGGAGTAAGGTAACAGCTCGTGGACTCCTCACATGCGAGCTGTAATTTAAGGGATATTACATAGCATTGAACTAGGCTACTGAAATATCTATATTCATGAAAATGGGAAAACAGATTAGTTATGGTACTAACATGGGTTTTGTTAAGGTCGCTCGATCTAACGGCAAGCTGCCCTGACATATACAATCTCTAATGATGCATCAAAAGGGATTTATATACTTAGCTAAGGGGTACAGATTATGTTGAAGCTTGCCGAAACCGCGTCCCAAGCTCCAACTCTCGCAATGGCGTACACGTGGTTGATAGTTTGGCTTGAATGTCGACGAGTTATTAGTTGGCCGGTCACTGCAGATCACGTAGAACAATATTAACTAGTTCTATGTTGAGTACCAGTGTAATTCTTGCTGATAACTTCAACGTCACGTGTCTCAGACTCTGACACCAAGACCTTGTTGCTCAATTCCGCAATACGAGACTTCACGCCGCACTCAGGCGTCTCGTCCACCAACAACAACAATGGCTTCTCCTCCCTCTCCCACTAGCGTCCCGCATTCGCCACAGAAATTATTTATCACGAATAATATTATTTCGCGTAATTGTGGCTGAAATGCTTTAATAAAGTCTGGGTTGTAATTCTAGGGAGTTAAATATTATTACTTTCTTGTCTTATGGTAGTAAACAAGAAATGGAGAAGATTTTAGTTTTCTCCATGGCATTCATGCGTGACGGTAAAATTATTACTTGATAACAATTGTAACTAAAAACTCTCGATTTATAATTATTTGGGAGTTATGTTATCCGTAAATAATTTTCACACGGAATACTGATGATTTTAGAGAATCACATTCAATTCTCGAACACACTGGATATAAATGTGTTTAACTAGGTATAATCTGCCGCAATACTGGGCTTGGTTTCGTAAGAATTCCAGCATCCTTATACAGATATAATAGTTCATGTGAACAGTACTGTTAGTAAATTTTAGTAACTACAGTAATTAGTATATTTTAATACTAGTTTATAATAATACAATAGTATTGTATTAGTGTTGGAAATTTCCAACAACTGCTCCTTCAATCCGTCTTTATATATCCCAGCTCATCCTAACATCCTTAACAAATGTTATATAATAATACTACAGCAGTACTTTCACCTCATTATTACCTTACCTTACATCCCGTCTTCACAGTGATGTTTTATCATTACTGATTTTGTCTCATCATGCCTCATATGTCACTTGATGATGTATGGTGAAGTGAATGAGTTCATCATTAAGCAGGAGGCGTCGTGGCCAGACTGGGAGGTTGGACCCGGTATTCACTCGGTCACCAGTTCGACCACCTCCCTCCAGGCTTCCTTTTCTCCATATATTGGCCACAAAATACTTTAGTTTTAATTCTTTACTATTTTTCATCTATTTAGTCATATTTTAAATATTCAATCACGTTTTATTTACCAATTTTAGTAACTCTTATGCATTAAATTGTTTATTGTTACTATAGTATTACAAAACAGTAATAACGTGTTGAGTGTGTTGCAACAAAGAAATTACATACTGTGAGTGTTGCAACCCATAAATAATCTGTTGCATTGATATAATACAAAGAGATAATACCATCGATCTATGGGGATTGTTCATATGCAGAGGTAAAGTGTTTTTAGTTTCCAACACAGAAAATAATGCATTGTCATAGTTACAACACAGAAAAAACGTATGGCAAGTCCGTACGTGTTGCGGTAGGCGTTGCAACACATAAATAACGTGTTGTAAGTGTAGTACCTGTCAGGAATAACAAATCACAACACATAACAACTCGGCAGTGAGTAATAGTTTCAACATATTTTTGTCCGTGATGTAAGACTCACAACACGGTATTCCTTTACGTTGCAACACTCACATATGCATTCCTGTTATTTATTTGTGTATTTTTCGTTCTCTATATATGGACTTTCATTTACAGCAAGGTTGCCATTCAGGATTCTTTTCTCTCTAGCATTCCTCTCTAACATGTTAAAAGGAATTTACCATAATTACCTTAACTAAAACTAGAACTATACTATTACCATAATAACCTTAACTGTTGTTATAATATTACATAATTTAGTGAAAATACGTAATTTGTATGCCATTGAGAATCTATTTACTGAAGTCTTCAGTGTAGTGAGAGAACTTCAAAAAAATCATTGACAAAGTTTAGTGCAAGAATTTAAAACTTGTAAGTTTGTTCAAGTCATCCTCCTGTTTAGACAGTAGTTCTTATAACACTGTGTACCATAGTACATAGATTGACGTAGTAAGCAATCAGATGAGTGAGACAAGTAAACAAAACAAGTATTCCAAGGCCTAGTATAGCACACATATGTACTATATAAGGCCTCATGCAGAAATCGTGTATTAGGCCTATGAAGGTTAGGTTACGTTAGTTTAATTTGTCTTTGCAACATATATAAGAAACCATTTCCTGTTTGTCCAGTTTCAATAGTACCGATTTCAACTTTCTAATTGCGTTGCAAGTCGGTATATGTACTAATGTCCTCATCGGTACTACCAGTACTACCCAAACAGGAAGATAGGTTGGTATAAACACACTATAAAATCATGTTCCATTGATCTGTTTTTTCTGGGTTTTAAACACTTGTGAACAACTACAAGAAAAATCTTAATCTGATCTATACGTCAAATATACTGATGAATCCCTTTTTTTCTAAAAATCAACTGGGATTCCTGCCAGGCAATCATGAAAACATGAACAAACATGAATTGTACCAAATCAGCTTCAGGAGCCAGTAATGCTTAAGTTTAAACATGATGAAAGACTGATTATTAGAGTGAGAACATAAAGGTAAGCACATCCAGGTGAACACATAAAGGTGAACACATTTAAGTGAACAAATTTAGGTGAGCACAATTAGGTGAGCACATCTTGGTGAACATTTATGCATATAAACCTGTGCAAAAATTATAAATTTATTAGATAAATAACAAGTTCAATAACAAAATTATATACCTTAAAGAACTGGTGAGAATAACTGTGTACACTTCAGTTTGCTTAAATTTATTAGATCTGTGCTACTTATAAAATACGTTTGTGTTCGATCCCCGATGGTTCTCGGGCAGCGTTACTCCACCCCGTCCTCTTGCTTCTTGCAGAGTCCACGTTCGATCCCCGATGGTGTAAGTGGTATTTTTCCGTTCCTTCATTTCGTCTCTATATATGCCAGATGAGCTTAATAGCCAATCCTAGAGCTACATAATCATAATGACCAAGAAGGTTCTCTTCATATATACCTTACATAACCTTACCTCGTTTCCTTACAGAGATTCTTTTTCTCCTGATTTTTTCTTCTTATGACTCAAATGTCAATTAATGATGTATGATGAAGTGGATGAATATATGACTGTTGAGTTCTTCATTCAGTAGTAAGGGTGGTGGTCAGACTGGGAGGTCGGACCCGGTGTTCACCCGGTCACCAGTTATAATTCTTAGTTATAGATTTAAGCTTCCTTTTTTCCATGTAATAACATATAATACTTTAGTTTTAATCTAGTACTATTTTTTTATCCATTTAATCAAATTTTAAATATTCAATCACATTTTATTTATAAATTCAAATCACCCTTTTCTAGATATGTAATCACGAATATTTATCTGTTTAATCACCTTGTATTAATTATTCAACAGCTTTTGATTTATTTATTATATTACGTTTTATTTGTTTTATTCATTTTCATTACGACCTATGAATCAATATTTTTTATATACATGTTAACAATGAAATATTTATGTCGTGAAATTATTCAACGTTAAACGCCATGAAAATAATAGTTGTGAGAGTTGTAACTTTGCAACACAGGAATACCATGTTAGTGTTTCAACACATAAAAATCATGTTGTGAGTGTTGCAACAGAGAAATATTATGTTGTGAGTGTTGAAACGCACGAATAATGTGTTGTGTGTGTTGCAATACAGAGCCAATTTTGTTTGGTTTTAAATACAAAACATATACGTGTTCCAACATCCACAACACGTTATTCCAGTGCTGCAGCATCAACCTCGCAACACCTCATTCCTGTGTTGCAACACTCAAAACACCTCATTTCCGTGTTGTAACACTCTCAACACGCTTTTTTGTGTTGCAACACCTACAAGACATTATTCCTGTGTGTTGCAACACTCACAACATGTGAATGTATTAGTGTTATGTCTGAGTATTATTGTTTCTCTTTGATTGAAGATGAAGGGAAAATATCTGAAACAAATTATAACACGTTATAAAATAATTCTCCCTCCATCTGGTCTTTCTGCCTTAAAACACTTGAGTCCAACTATAAGAAAAATCGATATCTGATCTATACGTCAAATACACTGATATTGTCTTTATTTGCTCTCATTCGTTCATTACTAAATACACAAATCATACTGATTGAATTTTTATCATGTTATCGTTGTAAAAAAACCTTGAAATGTACAAAATCAACTTTTGGTCTTAGTAATATTAAAAAAAGACTTTAAACTGCTGGCTATATACAAGAAGAAATATCGATAATTAAGGTGAACACTAGGTGAACACGTCTAGATGAACACGTCTAGGTGAATACACAAGGTGAACACATATGGTGAACAAATTACCTATAAACAATTAATCCAAAATTTATGAATTGGATAAATACAAAGTTCAAAACTTCTATGATATAGCTTAAATAATTTTTGATAACTTTATATACTTCATTTTGCTTAAATATATTTTAGATCCATGCTGAATATAAAATATATTTTTGTTCTATCCCCGATGGTCGAAGTGGTTGGGCACCGCTTCTTCAATCCGTCCTTATACATCCCAGCTCATCCTAATATCCTGAACAAGTGCTATATATTAATACTGGAGCAGTACTTTCACCTCATTATTCCCTTACCTTACCTTACTTCACCTTACCTTACCTTACCTTACCTTATCTTACCTTACCTTACCTTAGTTTACCTTACTTCACCTTACCTAATCTTACCTAACCTCACCTCACCTTACCTTACCTTACCTTACCTTACCTTACCTTACCTTACCTTACCTTACCTTACCTTACACCGCATCCTCACAGATATTTTTTCCCCTACTGATTTTCTCTCATCATGGCTCATATGTCACATGATGATGTATGATGAAGTGGATGAATGTATGACTGCCGAGTTCTTCATTAAGTAGGAAGCGTCGTGGTCAGACAGGGAGGTCGGACCCGGTGTTCACGCGGTCACCAGTTCGAACCCTTTGTATAGTGAGCGCTTCCTTTTTTTCATATATAGGCCACAAAATACTTTAATATTAATTCAATACTATTTTTCATCTAATTAATCAAATATTAAATATTAAATCACGTTTTATTTATTACTTATAGAAACTTTTATATATTATATAATCTATTATTATTATAGTATTACGAAATAGTAATAATGTGTTGTGAGTGTTTCAACACAGCAACACCGTGTTGTGAGTGTTGCAACACAGCAACACCGTGTTGTGAGTGTTGCAACAACGTGTTGTGAGTGTTGCAACACAGCAACACCGTGTTGTGAGTGTTGCAACACAGCAACAACGTGTTGTGAGTGTTGCAACACAGCAACACCGTGTTGTGAGTGTTACAACACAGCAACAACGTGTTGTGAGTGTTGCAACACAGCAACAACGTGTTGTGAGTGTTGCAACACAGCAACAACGTGTTGTGAGTGTTGCAACACAGCAACAACGTGTTGTGAGTGTTGCAACACAGCAACAACGTGTTGTGAGTGTTGCAACACAGCAACAACGTGTTGTGAGTGTTGCAACACAGCAACAACGTGTTGTGAGTGTTGCAACACAAGCAACAACGTGTTGTGAGTGTTACAACACAGCAACAACGTGTTGTGAGTGTTGCAACACAGCAACACCGTGTTGTGAGTGTTGCAACACAGCAACACCGTGTTGTGAGTGTTGCAACACAGCAACAACGTGTTGTGAGTGTTACAACACAAGAACAACGTGTTGTGAGTGTTGCAACACAGGAACAACGTGTTGTGAGTGTTGCAACACAGCAACAACGTGTTGTGAGTGTTGCAACACAAGAACAACGTGTTGTGAGTGTTGCAACACAGCAACAACGTGTTGTGAGTGTTGCAACACAGCAACAACGTGTTGTGAGTGTTGCAACACAGCAACAACGTGTTGTGAGTGTTGCAACACAGCAACAACGTGTTGTGAGTGTTGCAACACAGCAACAACGTGTTGTGAGTGTTGCAACACAGCAACAACGTGTTGTGAGTGTTGCAACACAGCAACAACGTGTTGTGAGTGTTGCAACACAGCAACAACGTGTTGTGAGTGTTGCAACACAGCAACAACGTGTTGTGAGTGTTGCAACACAGCAACAACGTGTTGTGAGTGTTGCAACACAAGAACAACGTATGGTGAGTGTTGAACAAAACAAGGCATGAACAGCGTCAGCTGCCACTGAAGAGGTCACCAGGAGGACTCATGTCAAACCAAAAGGGATCTGGATAGACAGGATCAAATGTTTTGAGACCTTATCTTGGATCAATCTAAGAAAAACTTAAACTTGGTGCATACTCTATACTCTTCAGCATTTTTACTACCATTCCCAAGCCATGCAGTTGGTGTTGAGCCTTACTCAGCACTGATTTACACACCACCAGCACACCAGCTACGAGGTCTGCCGCCACACACAGCTGCCTTCTCAAGCAACATGCAGTCACGAGGAGTCAATCAATCAGCATACTGTCTGCAAACATCAGGGGCTCCATTACCATTGTTGGCAATCTCACACACAGCTTTGTGAACACTCATCGTCCTGATGTGGTTATTGTGCTAGAAACATTTCTAGATGACAGGACTCCTGAGAACTTTGCTACAATTACTGGTTATACATCATGGATACAACGAGACAGGCAGGGTCCAGGAGGGGTGTTGCAGTGTGCATCAGCAAATCTGTGCATGCCCAACCCATTGATGTGGTCATCCCTTGTCATCTTGAAATTCTATTCTTTAAAATTTGCATAAATCCAGGTACCTCAATAACCTTATGTGCAATGTACAGACCTCAATGGCAGGATGCATCCCCAATCAACTTCCTGATGTATAACCTAGACTCCCTGCTAATGCAGGACAACTGTCAGCACATTATAATTGTTGGTGACTTCAACCAGTATCTCATACAGAGGGATTTTGATAAACTCTTAGCAGTCTTCCAAAAACCTTGAAATTTTGTGATCTTTCAAACCCACATATCATGCTCGTCCCTTGATCCTGTCGTAACTGACCTTCCTGCAAGAACAGTTCACCGCAGACCTCTGTGATATTTTGGGTCTTCAGACCACCAGGCTCTCTTTACTACACTGGCTATCCCGAGAGATCAAGGTTTAGAACCTGTACGAACTACCTGGCTTTGGGACAGAAGGAACTGGCCCGCCCTCCGCTCAGAGCTTGAAGCAACTGATTGGAATGCCTTGCTCCAGGGGGGGACGTGAACAGACAAGTAAACGCTTTCACCTGTTGTATACTGGACCTTCAGAATAGGTATATCCCTCACCGGCAGTATGTGACCAAACTCACTGATCAGCCTTGGTTTGGATATCGCGGCCGGATGGCAGCTGAAGCCGAAAACAAGGTCTGGAGGCAACCCGTCCTCTTAAAAATAACGTCACTTTTGGCTCGTATGCTCGATATGGCTAAATTTGGGCGTAATTTGAAATGAAATCGACTCACAAAAGTGATGTTCTGTTCCGTTTTCTATTTGAGTCGTCCGGCGTATGCGCAGAGGTTATAAGAGGACACTTTAAATTAACGTTTTTCATACTCTTTTGAAACTTTATGAGAATTTCCTGCCCACCTAACCTATCAGAGGACCCTTAACTTACTGTTGTAGAAAAAAAAATCACAAATTTGTTTTCAATTTTTTTTCATTTTCAAATTACGTCCAAATTCGGCCATACGGGCAAACGGCCAAAAGCGACGTTTTTTTTAAGAGGACAGGTTGGGAGATTTATAAGGCATCCATCGGCTCATAACGGAAACATTTATAGACAATCTTGTCGAATAATGAAATAAGCTCAGAAGTGGGCTATTTCCAGATGGGAATCCGAAACTCGAAGAAAACATCTGGAAGTTTCTGGAAGGGTTGGATCCAAGGACTGGTGGTCCCTGGTGAAAGATAGGCAGAGATTCTCATCTAAGCACACAATACAACCTCTAAACCGGGTGGATGGTGGTTTTGCAACCAGCAATAAGTAGAAGGCTGATCTACACCCAAACAACTCTGCTGTCAAGGTGCAGGTCCCTGATCCTGAACGTCAACCATCACATCTTGCCCCAAGCACTGTGTCAAGGATGACTGAAGTGGTTATTAAGCAGGCTGAAGTTCTCCATCTCCTTAACACGCTAGACACAAGCAAAGCTGTGGGACCAGATAAGGTCAGTCCACGACTACTACGCAGCTGCACTGGCCTGTTGGCTCCACCTCTCACGTGCCTCTTCCAACTCTGCCTAGCTCGAGGAATGTGTCCATCCTTATGGAAGAAGGCAGAAAAACCTTATATGAAGCAAAAGTTCGCTCTAATCCAGAGTATGCACCCCTTTCCTGGATCGCCTGCCCCGCATCATTCATAACACTGTTAGACAAAGTGGAGAGACGGGTAAGAAGGCTCATCTCTAGTCTTGACCAAGTCTGGCGGGAACGGTCTGAACATCAGAGGCTGCAACACCGTCGTGACGTTTTGTGGTCTTACTGTTATGTACAAGGCCAACATCCTCAAAGTTCCGCACCTGGCCCAACTTTGTGGACTACCAGTAGTTGCCACCCGTAGCACTAGGCTATCAATTTTATATACTTACATGTTGGAAGCATCATGAGCGATGAATCATTCTTAGGCTTACTCACATTTGGAACTTGTTCGCTCACCAGGTTGATACACGGGGATCAGGTCAACTGATCACATGAAGGCTCTGGCACACAGTTGGTTACAGCCTCAGCCCTGTTCCTTATATGATTGTTACCTAATGTTGGTAATGAATTAACGGTATTTCAACTGATGCATTTGACAGGCTCATGAAATAAAGAGGCAACTAGGAATAGGTTTTCTTGCAGCTTATCCAGGTTCCTTATATGATAGTTTCCTCTGTGATACTTTCAAAATGCATTCTAATGAAACAAATGAGTTTCTAGGAGGAGGCTTCATATGAGATGAGGTAGGATAAAAGCTCTTGCTTGCAGTTTCAATAGGTACGTCATTTGACAGCCAATATGAACTCACGTTATAATTACAAAAGCAAAAAGAATGAGAGAGAGAGAGAGAGAGAGAGAGAGAGAGAGAGAGAGAGAGAGAGAGAGAGAGAGAGAGAGAGAGAGAGAGAGAGAGAGAGAGAGAGAGAGAGAGAGAGAGAGAGAGAGAGAGAGAGAGAGAGAGAGAGAGAGAGAGAGAGAGAGAGAGAGAGAGAGAGAGAGAGAGAGAGAGAGAGAGAGAGAGAGAGAGAGAGAGAGAGAGAGAGAGAGAGAGAGAGAGAGAGAGAGAGAGAGAGAGAGAGAGAGAGAGAGAGAGAGAGAGAGAGAGAGAGAGAGAGAGAGAGAGAGAGAGAGAGAGAGAGAGAGAGAGAGAGAGAGAGAGAGAGAGAGAGAGAGAGAGAGAGAGAGAGAGAGAGAGAGAGAGAGAGAGAGAGAGAGAGAGAGAGAGAGAGAGAGAGAGAGAGAGAGAGAGAGAGAGAGAGAGAGAGAGAGAGAGAGAGAGAGAGAGAGAGAGAGAGAGAGAGAGAGAGAGAGAGAGAGAGAGAGAGAGAGAGAGAGAGAGAGAGAGAGAGAGAGAGAGAGAGAGAGAGAGAGAGAGAGAAATATAACTCATGGGGGTATTAACAACCAGGAAGACTCGTGGCCAGGTTGTGGGAAAGATCGGCGGAGTCCTGACGGTCTCCAGGTCAAGCCAACGAGTTGCAGAGCTTCCTTTTGTCTTTACTTTTTTATAAAACAAATAATTTTTCGGTAAGCAGCTTTGGATAATCACTAGCTATCACTTGTTTAATCATTGGCTATGACTGATTTATTTGTATGAGTTTCTTCATGATGGATTTGATCCAACTGTCAATGTATGTATCTGTACACTTTTGTCACCATCTAGCGTCCTTTGAAAATTTCAACTATCACAGTCTATAAACCATCGTCACCAGTTTGCGTCGCTGGAACTCTCCACCAACACAGTCTATACACCATGGTCACCAGTAGACCATTATCAACAGGTTGATACACGGGAGATCAGGTCAACTGATCACATGAAGGCTCTGGCACACAGTTGGTAACAGGCTCATTCTGTTCCAAAATGTTTTCTTTAATTGTTATAAAAGAAATACTGTAATTTTTCGGTAAGCAGCTTTGGATAATCACTAGCTTAATCATTGACTATGACTGATTTATTTGTGTGAGTTTCTTCAAGATTATTTGATCCAACTGTCAATGTATATATCTGTACAATTTTGTCACCAGTTATCTACTGGGGACTCTCCTACATCATAATCTGTACACCTTAATCACCAGCTGTGCCCTGGGAACTCTTCTACATGTGTATCTACATGTCAAACATGTCAGGTCACCAGTTAGTCTCTTGGGAACTTTTCACAATCACAGTCTGAACACCATTGTCATCGGATTGAGTCGTGGGAACTCTCCATCACAGTATGTAAACAATGGTGACTAGTTTGCATCATGAGAATCAGCTTGCGTCACTCTCTCTGCCTCACTGCCTCTGCCTCTCCTTCTCTGCCTCTCTTTCTCTGCCTCTCTGTCTCTGCCTTTGCCTCTGCCTGTCTGCCACTCTGCCGCTCTGTCTTTGCCTACTTACTTCTGCGTCTGTGCATCTGCATCTCTGTCCCTTCCTCTCTGTCTCTGCCTCTGCCTCTCTGTTTCTACCTCCCTGCCTCTGCCTCTCTGTCTCTACCTCTCTGTCTATGCCTCTTTGTATCTGCCTCTCTCCCTCTCTCTCTCTGTCTATACCTCTTTGTCAATGTCTCTGCCTCTCTGGCTCTATTTCTCTGAATTTGCCTCTCTCTCTCTCTCTCTCTTTCTCTCTCTCTCTCTCTCTCTCTCTCTCTCTCTCTCTCTCTCTCTCTCTCTCTCTCTCTCTCTCTCTCTCTCTCTCTCTCTCTCTCTCTCTCTCTCTCTGCCTCTCTGTCTCTGCCTCTGCCTCTGCCTCTCTGCCTCTACCTCTCTGTCTATGTCTCTGCCTTTCTGTCCCTATTTCTCTGTCTCTCTCTCTCTCTGCCTCTGTGTCTCTGCCTCTGTGTCTTTTCCTATCTGTCATTACCTCTCTGCCTCTTCCTTCGTTTCTTTGTCTCTCCCTCTCTGTCTCTGCCTCTCTATCTCTGTCTCTAAGCCTTTACCTCTGAGTCTTTGCCTCAGCCTTTCAGTCTTTGCCTCTGCCTTTCTGTCTTTGCCTCGTCCTGTCTGTCTCTGCCTCATGGTCTCTGACTCTCTGCCTCTGCCTCTGCCTCGCTATCTCTGTCGGTGCCTCTTCCTATATGCCTCTGCCTGTTTTTGCCTCTGTCTCTCTGTCTCTCTGTCTGTGCCTTTCTGTCTCTGCCTCTCTGTCTCTGCCTCTCTGCCTATGCCTCTCTGTCTTTGCCTCTCTGTCTCTACCTCTCTGCCTCTCTCTCTCTGTCTCTGCCCCTGCTTTTGCCTGTGCCACTCTGCCTCTGTCTCTGCTTCTCCGTCTCTGCCTCTCTGCCTATGCCTCTGTGTTTTTGTAACTTTGTCTCTACCTCTCTGCCTCTGTCTCTCTGTGTCTGCCTCTCTTTTTCTACCTCGCTGTCTCTGCTTCTCTGTCACTGCTTCTATATTTCTGCCTCTCTTCCTCTGCCTCTCTGTAACTGCCTTTGCCTCTGTTTCTCTGCCACTCTGTCTCTGCTTCTCGGCCTCTGCTTTTCTGTCTCTGTCTCTGACTTTATGTCTCTGTCTCTCTGCTTCCGCCTCTCTGCCTCTGCCTTTCAATGTCTCTCTGCATCTCTGTCTCTCTATCTCTTCCACTGCAACTCTTTCTCTGCCTCTCAGTATGGGCCTTTCTGTTTCTGCCTCTCTCTCTCTCTGCCTCTCTGTCTCTGCCTCTCTACCTCTACCTCTCTTTCTCTGCCTCTCTTTCTCTGCCTCTCTTTCTATGCATCTCAGTCTCCACCTTTGCCTCTCTACCTCTACCTCTTTGTATCTGACTTTCTATTTCTGTCTTTTAGTCTCTACCTCTCTGCCCATGCCTCTCTGCCTTTGCCCCTGTCTCTGTCTATGCCACTCTGTCTCTTTGCCTCTCTGTCTTTGCCTCTGACTTTCTGTTTCTGCCATTGCCTCTGCTCCTACCTCACTGCCTCTCTACCTTTCTGTCTCTCTACCTTTCTGCCTCTATATCTGTCTCTGCCTCTCTGTCTCTTCCTCTGTCTCTCTGTCTCTGCTTCTGCCCTTGCCACTGTCTCTGTCTTTCTTTCTCTGTACATCTGACTCTGCCTCTCTGTCACTGCCAAACTATTTCTGCGTCTCTTCATCTGCCTCTGCCTCTTTGTATGCTTCTCTGTCTGTTCCTCTCTGTCTTTCCCTCTCTGCCTTTGCCTCTCTGTCTCTGCCTTTCTTTCTCTGCTTCTCAACCTCTGCCTCTCTGTCTCTGCCACTCTGTCTCTGCTTCTCTGTCTCTGCCTCTGACTCTCTGCCTCTGACTCTCTGCCTCTGACTCTCTGCCTCTGACTCTCTGCCTCTCTGCTTCCGCCTCTCTGTCCATGTCTTTCTGCCTCGGCCTCTTTGTCTGTGCCTCTTTCTGTCTCTCTTTCTCTCTGTCTCATCCTCTGCATCTCTGTCTCTGCCTCTCAGTTTCTGCCTCTCTACCTCTCTTTCTCTGCCTCTCTACCTCTACCTCTCTTTCTCTGCCTCTCTACCTCTACCTCTCTTTCTCTGCCTCTCTACCTCTACCTCTCTTTCTCTGCCTCTCTTTCTCTGCATCTCTATCTCTGCCTCTTTGTCTCTGTCTCTGCCTCTCTGTCTCTGCCTCTATGTCTCTGTCTCTGCCTCTCTGTCTCTGCCTCTATGTCTCTGTCTCTGCCTCTCTGTCTCTGCCTCTATGTCTCTGTCTCTGCCTCTCTGTCTCTGCCTCTATGTCTCTGTCTCTGCTTCTCTGTCTCTGCCTCTATGTCTCTGCCTCTCTTTCTCTACCTCACTTTCTCTGCCTCTCTGTCTCTGCCTTTCTGTCTTTGCCTCTCGGTTTTATATCTGTCTTTACCTCTCTTTCTCTGCCTCTCTTTCTTTAACTTTCTGTCTCTTCGTCTGCCTCTCTGTCTCTGCTTCTCTGTATTTGCCTTTCTCTCTCTGCCTCACGGTCATTGCCTTTCTCTCTATCTCTGCCTCTGTCTCTGCCTCTGTCTCTGTTCCTCTGTCTCTGCCTCTCTGTCATTACCTCTCTGCCTCTGCCTCTATGTTTCTGTCTCTCTCCCTCTGCCACACTGACTCTGCCTCTCTGTCTCTCCCTTTCTGTATCTGCCTCTCCGTCTCTACCACTGGGCCTTTACCTCTCAGTCTTTGCCTTTGTCTCTCAGTCTTTTCCTCTGCCTCTCTGTCTTTGCCTCTCTGTCTCTGCTTCTCTGTCTCTGCCTCTGCGTCTCTGCCTCAGACTTTGTCTTTGCCTCTGTCTCTTTCTTTGCCTCTCTGTCTGCCTTTCTGTTTCTGCCTCTGTCTCTTTCTCTGCCCCTCTGTTTCTGCCTTTCTGTCTCTGCCTCTGTCTCTTTCTCTGCCCCTCTGTTTCTGCCTCTCTGTCTGCCACTCTGTCTCTGCCTCACGGTCATTGCCTCTCTTTCTATCTCTGCCTTTGTCTCTGTTCCTCTGTCTCTGTCTTTCTGTCTCTGCCCCTCCTTCTCTGCCCCTCTGTTTCTGCTTCTCTGTCTCTGCCTCTCTGTCTCTGCCTCTATCTCTGCCTCTGTCTCTGTTCCTTTGTCTCTGCCTTTCTGTCTCTGCCCCTCTTTCTCTGCCTCTCTGTCTCTGCTTCTCTGTCTCTGCCCATCTATCTCTGCCCATCTGTCTCTGCCACTCTATCTCTGCCTCTCTGTCTCTTCCTTTCTCTCTCTGCCTCATGCCTCTGCTTCACTGTCTCAGCCTCTCTTCTCTCTCTCTCTTGTTGTTCTCTCTCTTTCTGTTCACGTGTCTTATAATCTCTTCTTCTTCTATGATCCTTCCCCAAGTCAGTGGTAAGTTCTCAGAACTGGCAGTAGCAAGTGACAGTGCAAGGAATAAAGGGTGGAGGGGGGGGGGAATACACAATTACATCTTCAAAAATATTTATAAACTTTAGTTATACCTCACCAATATGTTATATATATTGAATTATAACTACTCCTATGTACACTGTGTCACTTTCACCCAGGACACTCATTATTGCTGTAGTGTTCATCAAATCCCGGTGAGTCAACTATTTTCACATATATGTCGTCCACGCTCTATGGTAATCACCGACGAGTTTACCTTCCTCAACATGGGCCAGTCCAAACACCGTATTGTCACGGTGATCCACTACCCCACATCCACTCTCCAGAACCACACTGGCAGAGGGCTTCAGCAACACGTTGACAGGGTTCTCAAATAATGACGTACAGGGGTAGCTAACAACCTGGCAGAAGTCTTTAGCAACACTTCTCAAGAGACAAGCACTAAGGTCGCCTCGTATCTCCTCTTGGCCAAATCCCGGGTACGTCGGTCAATACAACACTGCCTAAATCCAGCAGCTAACACACTGCTACTTCAAACGGCGGCAACTTTGTCCTCTCTTGGTCCTCCTGACAGGACCAAGTCAGGAGTTCTGGACTGCCCAAGGTGAACTGTCAGCACAATCGCCTCCTCACATCACCTCGGTGAACATAAACATCATTATCTAGATAGTCAGTATGCTGGGTGACCTTAAGATAACACCGGGAAACTGACATTGCAATTACATCCACAACCTAGATGGCGTTGATATTGTTACGCCATCCACCAGAGGTCATCATCATCGACCTCACCTCCTAACTGAGGTATGAAACAGGAGCCTTTCACTGACACCACGCCACTGCCAACAGATGGCGTTGTCTGTATCTCATCTAATTCTTGGGAGTTGGAATGCAGCTCTAGAGATGGCACCGAAATCGCCACTCCACACCCCAGCAACAGTGTTGATACCGTAACTCCTCCCCACCAAAAAGAATTTGGTTTGATTTCTAAAAAGAAAATAAACCAAATTAGTATGTTTGAATAAAACCAATCTCACTTATGCAGATAGTTGACCAATGTTAGGAGAATGTCCTGCTCTAGGAACTGTATTAATAAAGATGTCTTGACCACAGTGAACACCAAGGAGTTGAATGGCGACCACCGGCCAGGTCAGACGCTCCTGAGGTTTCTGCTCCTGGCTAGTGTTTACGTTGGGCGATTGCTGGTTTGCTCTGCTGGTGGTGGTTTGCCACTAACAGGGTGATGTTTGGCTTGGCCATGGGGACTTCTCGCCCTCCAGTGAAGAGGACATTGTCGGCAAGTCTGGCATTTACGGTGCCGGTGTACCATCTGTTGGATGGTGTCACCCTAGTGGACGTGCTGCATGTGCAGCTGTCGAACCTAGTGGACGTGCTGCATGTGCAGCTGTCGGACCTAGTGGACGTGCTGCATGTGCAGCTGTCGGACCTAGTGGACGTCCAGCTGCTTCAGGGCAACCGTGCTGTGGTCAAGTTCCACCTTCAGGCTGCCATTCAGGCGTTTCTCGAGCGGTGTGAGGGGCGTGTTTACCCTCTCCCTGATACTGCTGGTTCTGTTAAGGTGGTGAATCTTAGTGTCGTCTTGATTCTGTGGCGGTGTATGGTGCCCCCTTCGAATTTCAGGACAATTTTTACCCTACACCCTACTGTTTTGAACGATTTGGGACTGTGTTAAGTGTTCGTTTGAATAAGGTCCTTGCTGGGCACTTTGCTGGTATGCTTGACAGCTTCTGCACCCCTGACGATGTCGCTGAAGTGTAGTGTCCCGTTGTTGATGTCCGTGTTGGGTTACACGCTACGCTGACTGTATTGGGGACAACCGCGCACCAGTTATACGTGTGGTCACGAGGGTCATCTGGCTGCAGCATGCAACGTGAGAACAACTGGTAGGGTGCATATTTTTCGTGTGGTGGATTTTCCATTGCTGTTGCATTCGGACGGTACTGAGGATGGAGTGGGTACTGTGCCTGAGGCACCTGATTGCCTGTCCGCTGCTCCGCCTGTTGAGGCACGTTCTACGGCCTATGCGACACGTCTGGTAACTGCTGTGGCCCCTGGTGTAGTTGAGCTGGTGGGAGTGGAGTGGTGTGGTGTGACCTGTCTCGAAGCGTTCGCGGCTGGCTCGGAATGTGTCTCCCCTTCGTGGTGTGCCTTGGGAGGAGGTGGGGGAGTATGGTGCTCTGGCATCCCCCACCGTAGATGACGGGGCTGTGAGGGGCCCCGAGTTGCTACCTGTGCCCCCTCCTGCGTCTCCTACTATTGGATTCCCGCAGTGGGGGTTGTCCCCTGATGATCGGGACCTCAACCTGTGTTATGGAAAGATGTTCGCCGGGGGGCCTCGGCTCCTGTACCCAGTGGCGGGGTCGATGCCGCGCCTGCAGTTCCCCCTCCTTTGTTGCCCCGGTCTGGGGGAAGCCTTGTCCTGGCTGCCGGGGTCGTGGCCCATGATGGACAGGTGTTGGACCCTTATCGGAATGCCTGGGTGCTTCCGATCTCGTGGTGCTCATCCACTATCTGGGTGTCGCGGGCGAAGGAGTGTGTTTATAGATTGCTGGATAAGATGTCTCAGCCGAAGGCGCCGCCTGGTGGCCAAGTGTCCTTTGAAACGTTAATGATTTGGGAAGCATACTGCTTGTGCTTTCCGAGATATTTCCAATAACATTATTATTGCAATAATGGAAGGATTAGTGAAGGATTTGGTGAGTCTGGTTGGAGCTCTTGAGAGCAGAGAATGATTCCCTGCGGGAGGAGGTACGACGGCTGAGACTTCGGGAGGAAACGAAGGAGGAGGCCAGTGTTGACGGGACCTCATTAAAAAGGACTGACGGGACCTATTAA
Source organism: Procambarus clarkii (assembly GCF_040958095.1). NCBI lineage: Eukaryota > Metazoa > Arthropoda > Malacostraca > Decapoda > Cambaridae > Procambarus > Procambarus clarkii. The sequence continues at coordinate 8,700,963 of NC_091150.1, read as the reverse complement.
GAAGACCTCGTCTTGGCAAGTTGTGAAAGACAGGGGTCTTAAGAAGACCTTGGCAAAACCGACAACTAATAGCCTACACCTAAGGACTTTTAATGCATTTGACGTATTAGAGGACGAGTGCTGTGGTGAACCTGTTGTTCAAAGAGGAGGCAAAGCAACGAGGAGCATTGAAGCGCAGGTTCCTCAAACTGCTCGAAAGGAAAAGGGAGAATCGAAGCGAATTTTGGTTGTGGGAGATTCCCAGGTGAGGTATTTAGACAGAACGTTTTGTGCCAGAGATAGGGGGAACAGATTAAGGGTTTGCTATCCGGGAGCTGGAATTGGTGATATTGTTGGAAACATGAATGATATTATGACGGGAAATGGAAACAAACCTATTATTTGTATTAGTGCAGGGGGTAATGATGTTGGGCAAGTTAGGAGTGAGGAACTAATACAGAGATTCAGGACAGCCATTGAATTAGTTAGGAGCAAGGGAGGAATCCCGATCATATGTGGCATTCTTCCAAGAAAGGGAGTGGGAAATGAATGGATGTCGAGGGCACTTGGTGTCAATTACCGGCTGGAAAGATATTGCAAATCAAATGCAATATCTTTCATAGACAACTGGGAACACTTCTATGGAAGAAATGAAATGTATACTCGTGATGGGGTGCATCTATTGAGGGCTGGGGTTGTTGCTGTTGCAAACTCGTTGGAAGAAGTGGTTAGAGGTGTTTGTTTGGGTTTAAACTGTTAGTAGATAGAGGTATGGGAATTGATTTGGAGAAAGAAGATAATAAAAGTATGTGTTTGGAGGAGAAAGGAATTGGCAAAATGATCAGGGAAAGAGAAGGGACTCAAAATAACAATTCACTTAGGGTATATTACACTAACAGTAGAAGTCTAAGAAATAAAATTAACGAATTAAATGCTCTTGTCTGCACAGAAAATATAGATATTATTGCACTTACCGAAACGTGGATGAATGTAGAAAATAGGGAACTATTAGCTGAATATCAAATAAATGGATTTAAACTATTTCACACAGATAGATATATTAGACGAGGAGGTGGAGTAGCCATATATGTTAGGGACAATTTGAAATGTAGTCTCAAAGAGGGAATCAAAACTGAGCCACACACAGAAACTATTTGGATAGAATTAAACGAAAAAGCTAATAATATTATAATAGGAGTTATATATAGGCCACGAAATTTAGACAGAATGGAAGCAAAGCATCTATGGGATGAAATATCTAGAGCATCTAGATCTAACAATATTTATGTCATGGGTGACTTTAATTTTAGTGGAATAAACTGGTTGAACAAAACAGGGAATAGTGAAGCAGAAGATTTTCTAGCATTAATTGACGATTCCTTTCTTACGCAACACATTAAGGAACCAACACGGGAAAATAATATTTTAGATTTAGTGTTAACTAACAGGGAAACACAAATTAATGACATCGAAATAGGGAGTGAGCTAGGGAACAGTGATCACAAAGAAATCAGATTTAGCATAGAATGGAATAGACATGTAGGAGGAAATTCTGTTAAAGTGCCAGATTTTCGAAAAGCTGATTTTAATAGCCTAAGAAATTTTTTGGGTCAAATTGATTGGAAAGTCTTGGGTATGGGGTGTGGGCCGGTCTTGGAGTGAGACATGAACCCAGCGATAGGTGACTTAAATGGGGATTTCGATGTGGATTCAATATATAACTTATTTAAGAATATTCTAAACAAAGCACAGGAACGTAGTATACCATACAAATTGAATAGATCGAATACTAATGACCCAAAGTGGATAACAAAGAATTTGAAGAACCTTATAGGTAAAAAGAGAGCTTGGTACAAAAGGATTATAAATGGGGAGGTCACTTTAGAACAGGAATTCGTACAACTGGTTAGAAATGTTAAAAAAGAGATAAGGAAAGCAAAAAGAAACTATGAAGTTCGCATAGCAGGGCAAGCAAAGGCAAATCCTAAAGGGTTTTTTCAGTTATATCGTACTAAGACTAGGGAAAGGATAGGTCCATTAAAAACTGAGACAGGTCAAATAACAGATAGTGATGAAGAGATGAGTAGTAATTTTAATAAATATTTTGTATCTGTATTTACTAAAGAGGAACTTAACAATATGCTGACCAGACCACACACTAGAAATTGAAGGGACGACGACGTTTCGGTCCGTCCTGGACCATTCTCAAGTCGACAATCGACTTGAGTATGGTCCAGGACGGACCGAAACGTCGTCGTCCCTTCAATTTCTAGTGTGTGGTCTGGTCAACATACTTCAGCCACGTTATTGTGACTCATCGCCTGCTTAACAATATGCCTTCAGCCAAACAAGTCTATGTGGGTGGGGACGAGGACAGGTTGACGAGTTTAGCAGTTACCAGGGAGGATGTTCTTAAACAAATAGTAAAACTCAAACCAAACAAATCCCCAGGGCCGGATAAAGTGTTTGCCAGGGTGCTTAAAGAATGCAAAGAGGAGCTTTGTGACCCACTGTCAACCATATTTAATAAATCAATAGGGTCAGGCAGAGTGCCAGAGTTTTGGAAAGTTGCTAATGTGATACCAGTTTTTAAGAAAGGAGATAGATCACTTGCGTCTAACTATCGACCAATTAGCCTAACGTCTATTGTGGGAAAGTTACTCGAATCTATAATAGCAAATAAAATTCGTCTTCATCTTGAAAAACATAAATTAATAATTGAGTCGCAACATGGTTTTATAAATGGCCGTTCATGTTTAACAAATTTGTTATCTTTTTATTCTAGCATTGTTTAGGCAGTTGATAGTGGTATGGATTGCGATGTTGTGTACCTTGACTTTAGCAAAGCTTTTGATACAGTGCCACATGAAAGACTGATTAAAAAGATAGAGTCTCATGGTATTGGGGGTGCTATATTAAGCTGGATTAGGGCATGGCTATACCAAAGGAAACAGAGAGTTAGTATAAATGGAGTCAAGTCAGAGTGGGAAAACGTTGTAAGTGGGGTGCCTCAAGGCTCTGTCCTGGGACCTCTGTTGTTTATAATATATATAAATGATTTAGATTCAGATTTGAGTAGCAACATTTGCAAATTTGCCGATGATACGAAAATCGGTAAGGAAATTAATTCGGAAGAGGACTCACTATCACTTTAAGTTGATCTAGATAGGGTTTTGAAATGGTCGAAGGATTGGCAGATGCAGTTTAATGCTGATAAATGTAAAGTTCTGAGGTTAGGTAATGATGATAGGGTTACAAGATACGAGCTAGATGGTGTTGAGATTGCGAAGTCGAATTGCGAAAGGGATCTGGGAGTTATGATTAGTAAGAATTTAAAACAAAAGGATCAATGCATAAATGTTTGTAATAAGGCAAATCGGACACTTGGATTTATTAATCGCAGCGTTAGTAACAAGACACCTGGTGTGGTTCTCAAGCAATATCTTGCTCTAGTTAGGCCCCATTTAGATTATGCAGTTCAGTTTTGGTCGCCATATTATGGAATGGATATAAATTCACTTGAACGTGTCCAGCGTAGGATGACTAAGTTAATTCCCCATATTAGAAATCTTTCAAATGAAGAAAGATTAACAAAGCTTAAGTTGCATTCACTGGAAAGGCGAAGAGTTAGGGGTGACATGATAGAGGTTTACAAGTGGGTGAATGGACATAACAAAGGGGATATTAATAGGGTATTAAAAGTATCAACACAAGACAGAACACGAAACAATGGGTATAAATTGGACAAGTTTAGATTTAGGAAAGACTTGGGTAAATACTGGTTCAGTAACAGGGTTGTTGATTTGTGGAACCAATTGCCGCGTAACATTGTGGAGGTGGGGTCCCTCGATTGTTTCAAGCATGGGTTGGACATGTATATGAGTGGGATTGGGTGGTTATAAACATGAGCTGCCTGGTATGGGCCAATAGGCCTTCTGCAGTTGCCTTTGTTCTTATGTTCAGGGCTGCCAACACTTCGTATAATTTTGGCACTAGACCCACTAGTAATACACGTAACATCAACCTGTCTAGACCTGCCACTCGATACACCATTTATTTCACTACCAACATCCTCAATTACTTCATGGTCCTTTCCTTCTTCCACGATAATCGTTGGGCGATTGTCCTGTCCTTGATACCGCTCCACCATGCTTATGGGTGCTATCAACTGCTTGTCTGTCCACTGGTTCTTGGTCACCTCTCTCATTACAAACATGAGGAATATATAAAATACACCTAAGAACCATTGTGCTAAACGAGGAATAACATTTACAAGCCTGCAATGTCCATAATGGGGTGTTTTCATAAGCGTGGCTCGGAACATTGAGGACACTACAACCTGTGCACATGTCTCTGAAGTCTGGGGAGTTCTTGGTCGGTTCCATGAGCACCGCAGCTTATCATTCCGCAAGTACAGGTTACCTGCCATCGTGCCAGACTCTAGGGTATCTGTGGGTGCTTGCTCTTGAGGTTCATTCTCTTCCTCAGTTATCCATGTCGCGTTAGTCCAGTGTTTCGGTTCGGGAGTAGAGTCCAGAGAGTTCTCTGGAGTGCTCTCAGCAACCCGTGGGGTAGGTATAGGGTCAGATAAGTCATTGAATCTCAACTGTGTCTAGGATAAAGGTTTGCACTGCTACTACAGGTCTTACCACCTCTTCAACCGGATCGTTCACAACCATGGGATGGTTACTGTCGAAACCCAACACTAAGTCATTGGCCATTCACTTTTTCTTCCCTCTCTCTTCTATCTCTCTTCTTCTTCATCATAGCAATATGGAAGTTGTAGTGAAGGACCTGGTGACTCTAGTGGGAGCCCTGAGGACAGAGTTGGACTCTCTGCGGGAGGAGGTGCGTCAGCTTAAAAAACAACGAGAAGTAACGAAGGAGGAGACCAGCAGTAAAGGGACCTCGTCTTGGAGAGTTGCGAAAGACAGGGGCCTTAAGAAGACTTTGATAAAGCCGCCTTCAAACGCCATAGCAACTTCAAATTCATTTGACGTTTTGGAGGACGAGTGCTGTGGAGAGACTGTGGATCGCGCAAAAGGGAAAGCAACGAAGAGAAAGGAAGCGCAGGCCCCTCAGAGAGTAAAGGAAGTACCTAAGCAAACATTAGTTGTGGGAGATTCCCAGATAAGGTATTTGGATAGAACGTTTTGTGCTAGAGATAGGGGGAACAGGTTAAGGGTTTGCTATCCCGGAGCTGGCATTGGTGATATTATAAACAACATGAATGATATTATGGCTGGTAATGGGAACAATCCCATTATTTGCATTAGCGTGGGAGGAAATGATGTTGGTCGAGTCAGGAGTGAGGAACTGATTCAGAGGTATAAAACAGCCATAGAGTTAGTTAGGAGCAAGGGAGGAATCCCGATCATATGTGGCATTCTTCCAAGAAAGGGAGTGGGAAATGAATGGATATCGAGGGCACTTGGTGTCAATTGCCGGCTGGAAAGATATTGCAAATCAAATGCAATATCTTTCATAGACAACTGGGAACACTTCTATGGAAGAAATGAAATGTATGCTCGTGATGGGGTGCATCTATCGAGAGCTGGGGTTGTTGCTGTTGCGAACTCGCTAGAAGAAGTGGTTAGAGGTGTTTGTTTGGGTTTAAACTGTTAGTAGATAGAGGTATGGGAATTGATTTGGAGGAAGGAGGTAATAAAAGTATGTGTTTGTGGGAGAAAGGAATTGGCAAAACGATCAGGGAAAGAGAAGGTCCGCAAAATAACAATTCACTTAGGGTATATTACACTAACAGTAGAAGTCTAAGAAATAAAATTAACGAATTAAATGCTCTTGTCTGCACAGAAAAAATAGATATTATTGCACTTACCGAAACGTGGATGAATGTAGAAAATAGAGAACTATTAGCTGAATATCAAATATATGGATTTAAACTATTTCACACAGATAGATATATTAGACGAGGAGGTGGAGTAGCCATATATGTTAGGGACAATTTGAAATGTAGTCTCAAAGAGGGAATCAAAACAGAGCCACACACAGAAACTATTTGGATTGAATTAAACGAAAAAGCTAATAATATTATAATAGGAGTAATATATAGGCCACCAAATTTAGACAGAATGGAAGCAAAGCATCTATGGGATGAAATATCTAGAGCATCTAGATCTAACAGTATTTATGTCATGGGTGACTTTAATTTTAGCGGAATAAACTGGTTGAACAAAACAGGGAATAGTGAAGCAGAAGATTTTCTAGAATTAATTGACGATTGCTTTCTTACGCAACACATTAAGGAACCAACACGGGAAAATAATATTTTAGATTTAGTGTTAACTAACAGGGAAACGCAAATCAACAGTCGGTCAGGTGAAGTCTCAGTGAGAGGTTGTGTTAACCGGAGCTCCTGAGTGTTGTTATATTATCATAGCAATATGGAAGTTGAAGTGAAGGACCTGGTGACTCTAGTGGGAGCCCTGAGGACAGAGTTGGACTCTCTGCGGGAGGAGGTGCGTCAGCTTAAAAAACAACGAGAAGTAACGAAGGAGGAGACCAGCAGTAAAGGGACCTCGTCTTGGAGAGTTGCGAAAGACAGGGGCCTTAAGAAGACTTTGATAAAGCCGCCTTCAAACGCCATGGCAACTTCAAATTCATTTGACGTTTTGGAGGACGAGTGCTGTGGAGAGACTGTGGATCGCGCAAAAGGGAAAGCAACGAAGAGAAAGGAAGCGCAGGCCCCTCAGAAAGTAAAGGAAGTACCTAAGCAAACATTAGTTGTGGGAGATTCCCAGATAAGGTATTTGGATAGAACGTTTTGTGCTAGAGATAGGGGGAACAGGTTAAGGGTTTGCTATCCCGGAGCTGGCATTGGTGATATTATAAACAACATGAATGATATTATGGCTGGTAATGGGAACAATCCCATTATTTGCATTAGCGTGGGAGGAAATGATGTTGGTCGAGTCAGGAGTGAGGAACTGATTCAGAGGTATAAAACAGCCATAGAGTTAGTTAGGAGCAAGGGAGGAATCCCGATCATATGTGGCATTCTTCCAAGAAAGGGAGTGGGAAATGAATGGATATCGAGGGCACTTGGTGTCAATTGCCGGCTGGAAAGATATTGCAAATCAAATGCAATATCTTTCATAGACAACTGGGAACACTTCTATGGAAGAAATTAAATGTATGCTCGTGATGGGGTGCATCTATCGAGAGCTGGGGTTGTTGCTGTTGCGAACTCGCTAGAAGAAGTGGTTAGAGGTGTTTGTTTGGGTTTAAACTGTTAGTAGATAGAGGTATGGGAATTGATTTGGAGGAAGGAGGTAATAAAAGTATGTGTTTGTGGGAGAAAGGAATTGGCAAAACGATCAGGGAAAGAGAAGGTCCGCAAAATAACAATTCACTTAGGGTATATTACACTAACAGTAGAAGTCTAAGAAATAAAATTAACGAATTAAATGCTCTTGTCTGCACAGAAAAAATAGATATTATTGCACTTACCGAAACGTGGATGAATGTAGAAAATAGAGAACTATTAGCTGAATATCAAATATATGGATTTAAACTATTTCACACAGATAGATATATTAGACGAGGAGGTGGAGTAGCCATATATGTTAGGGACAATTTGAAATGTAGTCTCAAAGAGGGAATCAAAACAGAGCCACACACAGAAACTATTTGGATTGAATTAAACGAAAAAGCTAATAATATTATAATAGGAGTAATATATAGGCCACCAAATTTAGACAGAATGGAAGCAAAGCATCTATGGGATGAAATATCTAGAGCATCTAGATCTAACAGTATTTATGTCATGGGTGACTTTAATTTTAGCGGAATAAACTGGTTGAACAAAACAGGGAATAGTGAAGCAGAAGATTTTCTAGAATTAATTGACGATTGCTTTCTTACGCAACACATTAAGGAACCAACACGGGAAAATAATATTTTAGATTTAGTGTTAACTAACAGGGAAACGCAAATTAATGACATCGAAATAGGGAGTGAGCTAGGGAGCAGTGATCACAAAGAAATCAGATTTAGCATAGAATGGAATAGACCAGTAGGAGAAAATTCTGTTAAAGTGCCAGATTTTCGAAAAGCTGATTTTAATAGCCTAAGAAATTTTTTGGGTCAAATTGATTGGAAGGGCTTGGGTGTGGGGTGTGGGCCGGTCTTGGAGCGGGACGTGGGCCCGGCGATGGGTGACTTAAATGGGGATTTCGATGTGGATTCAATATATAACTTATTTAATAATATTCTAAACAAAGCACAGGAACGTAGTATACCATACAAATTGAATAGATCGTATACTAATGACCCAAAGTGGATAACAAAGAATTTGAAGAACCTTATAGGTAAAAAGAGAGCTTGGTACAAAAGGATTAAAAATGGGGAGGTCACTTTAGAACAGGAATTCGTACAACTGGTTAGAAATGTTAAAAAAGAGATAAGGAAAGCAAAAAGAAACTATGAAGTTCGCATAGCAGGGCAAGCAAAGACAAATCCTAAAGGGTTTTTTCAGTTATATCGTACTAAGACTAGGGAAAGGATAGGTCCATTAAAAACTGAGACAGGTCAAATAACAGATAGTGATGAAGAGATGAGTAGTATTTTTAATAAATATTTTGTATCTGTATTTACTAAAGAGGAACTTAACAATATGCCTTCAGCCGAACAAGTCTATGTGGGTGGGGACGAGGACAGGTTGACGAGTTTAGCAGTTACCAGGGAGGATGTTCTTAAACAAATAGTAAAACTCAAACCAAACAAACCCCAGGGCCGGATGAAGTGTTTGCTAGGGTGCTTAAAGAATGCAAAGAGGAGCTTTGTGACCCACTGTCAACCATATTTAATAAATCAATAGAGTCAGGCAGAGTGCCAGAGTTTTGGAAAGTTGCTAATGTGATACCAGTTTTTAAGAAAGGAGATAGATCACTTGCGTCTAACTATCGACCAATTAGCCTAACGTCTATTGTGGGAAAGTTACTCGAATCTATAATAGCAAATAAAATTCGTCTTCATCTTGAAAAACATAAATTAATAATTGAGTCGCAACATGGTTTTATAAATGGCCGTTCATGTTTAACAAATTTGTTATCTTTTTATTCTAGCATTGTTGAGGCAGTTGATAGTGGTAAGGATTGCGATGTTGTATACCTTGACTTTAGCAAAGCTTTTGATACAGTGCCACATGAAAGACTGATTAAAAAAATAGAGTCTCATGGTATTGGGGGTGCTATATTAAGCTGGATTAGGGCATGGCTATACCAAAGGAAACAGAGAGTTAGTATAAATGGAATCAAGTCAGAGTGGGAAAATGTTGTAAGTGGAGTGCCTCAAGGCTCTGTCCTGGGACCTCTGTTGTTTATAATATATATAAATGATTTAGATTCAGGTTTGAGTAGCAACATTTGCAAATTTGCCGATGATACGAAAATCGGTAGGGAAATTAATTCGGAGGAGGACTCACTATCACTTCAAGTTGATCTAGATAGGGTTTTGAAATGGTCAAAGGATTGGCAGATGCAGTTTAATGCTGATAAATGTAAAGTTCTGAGGTTAGGTAATGATGATAGAGTTACAAGATACGAGCTAGATGGTGTTGTGATTGCGAAGTCGGATTGCGAAAGGGATCTGGGAGTTATGATTAGTAAGAATTTAAAACAAAAGGATCAATGCATAAATGTTCGTAATAAGGCAAATCGGACACTTGGATTTATTAATCGCAGCGTTAGTAACAAGACACCTGGTGTGGTTCTCAAGCTATATCTTGCTCTAGTTAGGCCCCATTTAGATTATGCAGTTCAGTTTTGGTCGCCATATTATAGAATGGATATAAATTCACTTGAACGTGTCCAGCGTAGGATGACTAAGTTAATTCCCCAAATTAGAAATCTTTCATATGAAGAAAGATTAACAAAGCTTAAGTTGCATTCACTGGAAAGGCGAAGAGTTAGGGGCGACATGATAGAGGTTTACAAGTGGGTGAATGGACATAACAAGGGGGATATTAATAGGGTATTAAAAGTATCAACACAGGACAGAACACGAAACAATGGGTATAAATTGGATAAGTTTAGATTTAGGAAAGACTTGGGTAAATACTGGTTCAGTAACAGGGTTGTAGATTTGTGGAACCAATTGCCGCGTAACGTGGTGGAGGTGGGGTCCCTCGATTGTTTCAAGCGCGGGTTGGACAAGTATATGAGTGGGATTGGGTGGTTATAGAATAGCAGCTGCCTCGTATGGGCCAATAGGCCTTCTGCAGTTACCTTTGTTCTTATGTTCTTATGTTCTTAAATTAATGACATCGAAATAGGGAGTGAGCTAGGGAGCAGTGATCACAAAGAAATCAGATTTAGCATAGAATGGAATAGACCAGTAGGAGAAAATTCTGTTAAAGTGCCAGATTTTCGAAAAGCTGATTTTAATAGCCTAAGAAATTTTTTGGGTCAAATTGATTGGAAAGGCTTGGGTATGGGGTGTGGGCCGGTCTTGGAGCGAGACATGAACCCAGCGATAGGTGACTTAAATGGGGATTTCGATGTGGATTCAATATATAACTTATTTAAGAATATTCTAAACAAAGCACAGGAACGTAGTATACCATACAAATTGAATAGATCGTATACTAATGACCCAAAGTGGATAACAAAGAATTTGAAGAACCTTATAGGTAAAAAGAGAGCTTGGTACAAAAGGATTAAAAATGGGGAGGTCACTTTAGAACAGGAATTCGTACAACTGGTTAGAAATGTTAAAAAAGAGATAAGGAAAGCAAAAAGAAACTATGAAGTTCGCATAGCAGGGCAAGCAAAGACAAATCCTAAAGGGTTTTTTCAGTTATATCGTACTAAGACTAGGGAAAGGATAGGTCCATTAAAAACTGAGACAGGTCAAATAACAGATAGTGATGAAGAGATGAGTAGTATTTTTAATAAATATTTTGTATCTGTATTTACTAAAGAGGAACTTAACAATATGCCTTCAGCCGAACAAGTCTATGTGGGTGGGGACGAGGACAGGTTGACGAGTTTAGCAGTTACCAGGGAGGATGTTCTTAAACAAATAGTAAAACTCAAACCAAACAAATCCCCAGGGCCGGATGAAGTGTTTGCTAGGGTGCTTAAAGAATGCAAAGAGGAGCTTTGTGACCCACTGTCAACCATATTTAATAAATCAATAGAGTCAGGCAGAGTGCCAGAGTTTTGGAAAGTTGCTAATGTGATACCAGTTTTTAAGAAAGGAGATAGATCACTTGCGTCTAACTATCGACCAATTAGCCTAACGTCTATTGTGGGAAAGTTACTCGAATCTATAATAGCAAATAAAATTCGTCTTCATCTTGAAAAACATAAATTAATAATTGAGTCACAACATGGTTTTATAAATGGCCGTTCATGTTTAACAAATTTGTTATCTTTTTATTCTAGCATTGTTGAGGCAGTTGATAGTGGTAAGGATTGCGATGTTGTATACCTTGACTTTAGCAAAGCTTTTGATACAGTGCCACATGAAAGACTGATTAAAAAAATAGAGTCTCATGGTATTGGGGGTGCTATATTAAGCTGGATTAGGGCATGGCTATACCAAAGGAAACAGAGAGTTAGTATAAATGGAATCAAGTCAGAGTGGGAAAATGTTGTAAGTGGAGTGCCTCAAGGCTCTGTCCTGGGACCTCTGTTGTTTATAATATATATAAATGATTTAGATTCAGGTTTGAGTAGCAACATTTGCAAATTTGCCGATGATACGAAAATCGGTAGGGAAATTAATTCGGAGGAGGACTCACTATCACTTCAAGTTGATCTAGATAGGGTTTTGAAATGGTCAAAGGATTGGCAGATGCAGTTTAATGCTGATAAATGTAAAGTTCTGAGGTTAGGTAATGATGATAGGGTTACAAGATACGAGCTAGATGGTGTTGAGATTGCGAAGTCGAATTGCGAAAGGGATCTGGGAGTTATGATTAGTAAGAATTTAAAACAAAAGGATCAATGCATAAATGTTTGTAATAAGGCAAATCGGACACTTGGATTTATTAATCGCAGCGTTAGTAACAAGACACCTGGTGTGGTTCTCAAGCAATATCTTGCTCTAGTTAGGCCCCATTTAGATTATGCAGTTCAGTTTTGGTCGCCATATTATGGAATGGATATAAATTCACTTGAACGTGTCCAGCGTAGGATGACTAAGTTAATTCCCCATATTAGAAATCTTTCAAATGAAGAAAGATTAACAAAGCTTAAGTTGCATTCACTGGAAAGGCGAAGAGTTAGGGGTGACATGATAGAGGTTTACAAGTGGGTGAATGGACATAACAAAGGGGATATTAATAGGGTATTAAAAGTATCAACACAAGACAGAACACGAAACAATGGATATAAATTGGATAAGTTTAGATTTAGGAAAGACTTGGGTAAATACTGGTTCAGTAACAGGGTTGTTGATTTGTGGAACCAATTGCCGCGTAACATTGTGGAGGTGGGGTCCCTCGATTGTTTCAAGCACGGGTTGGACAAGTATATGAGTGGGATTGGGTGGTTATAGAATAGGAGCTGCCTCGTATGGGCCAATAGGCCTTCTGCAGTTACCTTTGTTCTTATGTTCTTATGTTCTATTCTTCTTCTCTCTCCCTCTTCTTCTCTCTCTCTCTCTCCTCTCTCTTCCATCTATCTCTTCTCTTCTCTCTATTCTTCTTCTCTCTCCCTCTGCTTCTCTCTCTCTCTCTCCTCTCTCTTCCATCCATCTCTTCTCTTCTCTCTCTCTTCCATCTCTCTTTCTTCTCTCTCTGTCTCTCTGTTTCTCTCTCTCTCTCTTTCTCTCTCTCTCTCTCT